>NC_072779.1:11454903-12054903 GCF_022539595.1 Amphiprion ocellaris | reverse complement strand
CTTTGGTGGAGCCTATGAGCCAACTGCTCCACAGGCTTAGGTCTCTCCAATAACTTGAGGGTTGTGCGGGTTTGGGAAGTGCTTGCCTGTTTGTGTGCCTGTGTTCACAATCTAATGTGGCAGCTAAAGTGATGTGACAGCTCCTGCAAAGGGAGGCTAGGCTAGTCCTGAGCCAGAGTAAGGGCTGTTTACACCCCAGAATGTGACACATCACACAAGAAAGGGAGGGAAGGATGGGGAACTGGCACAGAGGGTGATGAGACCTGACAGCTTTCAAGTGTCTTCTTTGTTTGTGTGATTATATCTTCTGTTCATAAAAAAACAAAGAAACGTGTAACTCTGTTCAAGAGTTTTTCACTGACTTTGGAACACAGTATTTGTTCACTGGCCTGTGTAAATTGGGGCACTCTGGGGTATCTGTAAATGCAAAGAGCGAGGATAGAAGTTTCCCTGTCAATGGTCAGGAAGTAGAAGAAGCCCTACAGCCTCAGGGAAGGCACATACTCACATTGATGTTACATCCATCTATTCAAGTATTTTAAAAAATCATATGGCAATTAAGCAGGAATACTAGACTATGAGTAACAAATCCTAAATCCTTTATGAGCCAATTCCTTAATCCTACAAAAAACCCTGCAAACTCCAGAAAATGAAAATGGCCCTAGTTTAATTTCAATAATAATTCTTTATTTTTTAGTCTTTCATTCTCTTTTCTTTTCTTTATTCATTTTATGATGAGCCAAACCAGTAGTTACTGGCTCCAGTAACCACTTAAAGAAAGAGAAAACAGAAGGGTGGTCTCCATTGCAGGGGCAGATATGTACTCCAGATGAGTAATGCAGCGCTAATGCAGACCAGATGCATATGTTTTGCTACAGTACGGGTTCACCGCACCGCAGCCTTTTTATAGATGGCAGGTTTGGCTGCTACAGCATCCAATCAAAGCACCACCGAGATTGGACAACAGTTTCACTTTTGCTGAGGGTTCATTTGTTACTATTTCTGTAGTCGGGCTTACTCTGCATGATCAAAAGTCTGGGTGCTTAATGTTGTACCGCAGACAGCTGGGACGGTATCTGTGCATGTGTCTGCCCAACTGCTACGTGGAAAGAAATGCTCCCTGTCTGTGAAAGTGTGTGTGTGCTGATGTGTCTGTGTAAAAAAAGAAGACAGAGGACATAGGGAGGGGCTGAAGGGTAGAGTGAGGGTATGGAGGGTTGGTTGAGTTCAGTCTTGCAGCATCATTAAATGGGGTTTCAGGAGGAGAAGGGAGGATGATGAGAAGAACAGCAAAGCGCAAATAAAAGTGAAAAAGAGAGAAAATACAGAAGGACTAACTAAGCTACGCATGCAGACATGGTTTTGTGAGTTTGTGTGTTTATATGTGTGTGTACTTGCATTACTCATGTTGTGGGGACATAAATCTGTTTATACAATCACACTGTGTTCTGCGCTTTTTGGGAAGAAAAAACAAGCATCTATTATTTATGTGTGGGTGTGTGTGTGGTGGACGAAGAAGTGAAGGGTTCTGATAAAGTTTATCCTGATCTTGCATTATTCCTCAATCTCACAGGGAAGACACTGGAGTGAAGACACTCTCAATTACCTTTTGATGTTGTTTTTTTCCCTGCCCCCTGTTTTACCTTCTTATGTTAATATTTCTGTTTTTTGTTCACTTCAAACTCTTCCTTATTCTTTCCCCCAGACCAAAGGAGAGCAATCAGCATTTGTGATGCTGATAACTAAATCCTCTAATGTAATTCTGGTCAGCGAACAATAACAGCAAACAGCATATTTTAGCTGCCAACATTATATGGAAAGTAACAATATTAAGTAAATTACTGCATGTGTCAGTTAGCATCTTGTAAATTTGTGGTACTGTCTGCAAGTAAGCACTGAAATAATGGTCAGCCCCTACTGTGAAAGTTCACGGATGAAACTGAAAGTCATACGAAGTGACTGTAAAGTGTTAGTAAAAAGATATTTACTCTCTGGGGCAGGGTTTATCTGAGGCACAGAGTTATTAGCGATGTCCGTTTTTTCTCTTTAGGATTGAAAGGTTCCACTGTCTACACAAGATAAGTGGTCTGGACTGTTCTCACCTTTGGGTTGGGTGCAGAGACAGTGGGTAGAGCTTATATAAGTGGTCAATGTCATGCACTTGTTCTAATAATGATAATGAAAACGTGAATATGCACTTGGGTTTAATTAGATGAATATTATTATGAATTAGTTGCTGATAACTCTGAGACACTTCCGCTGGCAGCCTGTAATCACATTGGGCATGATTTGGATCATTGTAGCAGCCAACAGGTTGCAGTTCCATTAAATTTGGCTTTGAATATAGTGGCCCAGGGTTAAAAATGGTATGTGATGATGATGGTAGCTTTGGGTCATAGAAAAACAGTGGCTTAAAGTTCACTGTTAGATAGTTTATGGATACAAAAGGGTCGCAGTTAAGGATAAAGCTAAAAAATAGTACACAAATGCACCCAAATGGTAAATCTCTAGTTGCTGAACTGTCATCAACATATATATTTTTCAGTAGTTATATTTATTGAGATATTATTTCACCATTTAACTTTTTGCTTTTACTGTTTTGATCTCCAGATCCCAGTGAACATGTGTATGACATCAAAAACAAGAAAAGTCCATTACCAGAAAAGCTAATAATGAGCACATTCTACCAAAAACATCTTCTAGAAAGTGGTGACTTTGGGAATACAACCTCTTTTAATATTACTGAAACCCGAGAAAAATGAAGAGCAGAGGAAGTTAAGCAGACTGAGAAAGTCTGATGGAATACAATCAGTTATTTTCTTGCAAGTATAGTATCATCTGCATGTGTGTATCATGTGCAGAAAAGCCACAGAGACAAAGAAGAACCAGATGTCCAATGCAGAAAGGGGAACCGGAATTACTGGGAACACTGGCACATGAATCCTCCTTATTACAGACAACTGATACCAGGGATAGAGCAGCACTAACAGATTTCTGGGGCGAGGAAGAGTCACATGTCTCCATATGGAGCTTTAAGATGTGGAACTATATTTACTAAAGATATGCAATAAATGTTCTATTTCTGCAAAGACTCAATAGATGGAAATTTATGTAGTTATGCATCTATTTTATGCATATAAAGTCCGACACAATTTTCCAATTTGAAGCATAGTCATCGTCGGTGGGCTTGAAACAGCACAGGACCGACTGTGATTCTATCTGTACCAAATTATAATCAAAAAAGCCAGCAAAAGGACACAAAAGAATTGAAAATAATTATCAAAATGAATAAGACAAAAGCTGGCTTACATTTAAAAAAAAAAAAAATTATTATTTTATTTTCAAATACAAGTATACTGTTTATATTGTAATTACCAGAAACATTGGGATATCTCTAATATTAGATACTGGCTTTCTAATTTCCCTTAAGTATAAGCTATAATCATTCAAATTAAAACAACAAAATGGACTTTAAATATGTCACTTAATGTGTAATGAGTCTATAATATTTTTAATTTCATTTGCTCTAATAACTGATGGAAAATATTCAGCTTTTCCACAATGTTCTAATTTTGAGATGCACTCGCAGGCTTGTTGGCATAGCGAGCTCAGTGTGCGTCATTAAGCTCGATGGCGAGCTGCTATCGGTTGCAGTGAGGACCTTGAATGAACTGCTGTCTATCACGAACAATGCCAACCACCTCCTGCACAGTATACTTGTTAACTAGAGAGGCATGTTCAATGGCAGGCTGCTGTCACAGAGCTGCTTAACGGACCGACTGAGGGAATCCTTTGTCCCTAAAGTCATCCGGCTCTTTGACATCTCCCAAAGGAGGCGGAGAGGAATGAGTCTTGATGACCTGGGCTACTGTGCTGGACTCTCGTATGTTTAAACTTCTTGTCTGTTAAAATTTGGACTTGGCTTTACTGGCTTTTGCTAATTTGCACGTTAACCCTTCAAAGACTACTTGCTCTTTTGCACACTCCCAATCTGGACAATGTATTCCGCATATTCAAACACACTCATTTTTTTGTTTTTGTAGAGGTTTAGTTATCATGTTTCTGCCATAATCACTTAGTATTCAGCCATCATCACTGGTATTAGTCTTTTTCTCTGCTTGCTATTAGTTATTATTACCCTTTAAGCTACTGGATGCTTACATTTCCCTTGAGATTAATAAAGTTTCTATCTATCTATAATTAAGTGCAAAAAAATTGTTAAAAAATTATGCTAAAAGTCATGCCTGCATGCTCAGGTTCGCAGATGACACGCTTTACAAATGCACCTGCCTCAGTGCAGCCAGGAGTTGGTGTCTCAGATTACATCATTGTCCTGATTGTACGTTTAATGAGTTTTCACATGATGCCTCCAGCTAAAACTGTGAAAAAACACAGAATTGAAAGTTACTGGAATAATTGTAAGAAAAGGAAGCGCTCGTACTAGAAAATAGATGACAGAGACTTGTAATAGAGTGTAGCATGTGCTGAAGATATAAACCATGACCTGCAAAAAGGAAAAAAAAAACAAACAAAAAAACTATGATTCACATGGGAAAGTAAGCGATCACATGAGGTTTTTAAAATGATATCAGTGGTCCAGCTTGTGTTTAAACAATCAAATCCCCTGAGCATAGGAAAGTAAATGCTGCTGTACACAACATTCAGTGGTGATAAAATTCACAGCTTCTAATCTTTTGAAACAAAGTATTCACAAATAATTTTTGGCCGAAATGTTCTTTTGTTTTTCCTGAGTTTCCAAGAGCCGATTTGCGTGGCATGACTGAACTTGGAAAACTAGCACTCGGAGCTGCCACCTAGCGTGCAGCACTGCCATGTAGCACCATGGATGGTTATATGAATGTTAAAGCATAGCTTGAAGTTGGAGCAACTACAACCCCTGGACATCTTTCACATGTGCATCTTGAACTGAATGATTTTGATTTAAACCATAGCATCCATGGCAAGAGCCTATGAGGTGGGTTAGCTCCGAGGGCAAGCGAATGGATTCTTGGAAACAGAAAAAGGAAGCAAAAAGTGCACAGCTTATTCCTTGCTTTTGGGCAGAAAACATTGGCAGTAAGAGAAATGCAGGAAGTGTCTCTTAGGGTTTACAAGGGTTTATTTGCTGCTGTAGATGTCAAGCTGTGTGCTATAAAATATTATTCGGTGATCTCCCCTGGTTAACCAGTGTTCAAAGATTCAAAATGAACTGTTCCATTTCTAGTAAAAATATATCTATGAAGGTCCCTGACAAGAAAACCTACATGATCTCAAGAAAAACTCCAACCAGCCAACTTCCAGCCAACAGTCAGACAGGTCTGGCTGGAAGTTGTTCAGGAGAGGTGAGAGAGAGATGAGTCACTGCTTGGCTTTACATTGCTGCTTGCATGAAATAATTTGAGGAACTCAAACAAAGTTGAGATTTAATGGTGTATTAAAAAAGTTTCTCTCTTCGTATGGACCTGCCATTACTGCACAAACAAAGAGTGTGAATGTGTTCCCATCACTCACGAATCCAAAGCACTTCTGAGGAGGTTTCACTGCAGATTATTGACTCACCTAGAGAGACAGAGGCGGAGAGAAATGCGGAGAAAATGAGGAAAATAGAAATACAACAGTTTTCACCTTTATATGCTCACCCTATATTATAGTTTTACAAACAACTTATGCATATTGTACTTCTCTGACATGACGTGTAACTGTATTTAGAGTTGAGAGACCTATGGATACATGCATGCACATCCACACAAAGCAGGTCTAGTCTCCTTCATGATACAGAAAAAGCGGTGAAGGAGAATCGGGATGTCTTCCTGCTGAGTGACTGATAGAGATTATGGAGGGGGTGGGGAGTGTGTTTACTTGAAAAGAAAAGATGCGCGTCTGTATACTTGTGTATATGTGTTTCCAAGGATGTGTACAAGTGGGCGGATGAGATGCTGGCGTCTTGTGAAATGCTGAGCGATGTGGTTCAGTGTCAGCCGTCGTTGGCACTTCCAAATTATGAAAGAGGCTTTGTTTTCTCCTTTTTAAAAATTCCATTGTATTTGACTGTATTTGCATCTATTGATGTTGCGCGCTTGTGATGTTGTGCGATGTGTAAATGACAAGTCGAATAAATCCGTTAATGAAATTCCTTGAAAGCCGGCTCCACTTGCTATATAAAATGGCTTGTGTGCATGTGTGTGTGTGAGGAAATAAAGGTAGAATGGACAGAGAGTGAGAGTGGAGGGGTAATGAGCCCTGGTCTGAAGTCAAAAGCAAAGTAGAAGCTCATCTCCAATCAGACGATAGCAAAGCTAATGAGGCACAAAGAGGGAGCCTTAAGAAACCTCACTATAGCTTCTGTTCCAACCAGGAGCTTTCGCATTAGCTCGGGGTCATTGACATAAAGCCTAACATTAGACAGTGAAGCTCACCTCGGTGAACAAAGTGATCTTTAGCAGGTGGAAAATAGTTACTTTTCCTCAGTAAACACATTAATGCCTCTGTGAATTGACTTTACGCCACCGTGAGCGAAGACCCAGTCGCAGCTCGCCCCGCTGGTGTTGCTGCTGTGCAACAAGCTCAGCTCTACCTGCTGCAGGAAGCCGAGCGGTGTGTACAGAGGAAGCACATCATGAGGTGTGCAGCTGCACTGACATGGATAAAGACGCACTAATGTGTTAATGGATGCTTTACCCATCAAGACGCATCTGGAGCGAGTGCTGACAAGGTGACGGCAAGTGTGTGTCCATGCATGTGTGAGTGGATGCGAATGTTCCAGTGTGTCCGTGCTCTATGTGACGCCATGCTGCAAGCAGAGCAGCCAGACAGTGAGAATCTCTGCTGGTGGAGCAGCATGTAATGTGAGATGACGCTGTCCTCTCTGGAAATAGATTAGCTAGAGGATCCATATTTAAAAAACAAAAGTGGGATTGCCACCATTTAAGTTTTATGGCCCTCATGCACTAAGGCAAATGAAAATGAATGCTAAATATTCTTTATAGAACACACAAAACGCACAAATATTTGCACTACGAAATCACTGGATGTGTATATTTAAACACTAAGGCTTGTATTGTCATTAATTACGCAATCCCAGAGGACCGCCTGTATCTTCCACTCTTAATGTTTTCATGAAAACTTGATGAACCTCCAGACAGGACAGAGAACTCAGACGACTAAGTACATCGCTCTTGTCAAACACACTCACAGCCTCATCCACTCAAGACAGACCAAAATATCTTAAGTGTTTTTGTCGAAGCGCAACCTCAGAGCAGAGTGTGACTGCTTGTAAATCCCTGAGATGATTAAAGTGTAAAGCACACAGGCAGAGAGAAAAAAATAATGTGTCTCCGGATGTGATGAATGAGAGGAGGGGACAAAAACTGCTATCAAATTGTGCTTTTTTTTCTGTCTTATTATGAGAGCTCATGCATTATCACCAGGACGACTTGTTCTCAGGAGTTTGCACCTGTTTCCTTATTCCTTAAGATCAGTCTGGAAATCTACTTGCGTGAGACCAAGGAGGACACTGTGCATTGCAGTTTGTTTGAACATGCTAAGTAATTAGGCATGGTCAGGGGTCCTGTTGGTCTTGGCCTAAAAACTCACAACAGAAGAAGTAATGACCGATGACAGTTCAGAGTCTGGTGCAGTTGATCAGTCAAGTGTATAAAATGTTTATTATGAAATCTGAGTGAAGGAGAAGACTGTCAGTCTTTTATTATACACTCTCTGAAACATTTACTACCAGATACTTTACTTTGACAATGAAACTAAAATAGTGTGCTGGTTTCGCCAGGCTGTTTTTCTCACCCCCTCCTTCCCACGTGTATAAAAGCTGTTAAAAGCAGAGTGAAAGCAAAAGTGCAAAAGAAATGGCAAGAGACACCACACACAGCCAGATAACTTATTAGAGGAATAAATCTTTTCCTCTGTTGGCGGCCTATTGTGAGGACCACCACATGTCCAGGCCAGAGATCTTTATTGTGTATAACTCCTTTCTTTCTCCATTTCCATAATCCTGCCTTAAGAGAATAGAAAATTGGAATAACAAAATGTAAATATTAAAAGGAGTTACACAAAGAGTTATCAGTGACTGAAGATGGAGTTTCTTGCAGTGCTTCTTGAATTTAAAGGTAAAATAACACGTGAACGCATGATGTAGCGGAGCCAGAACGGTTTGCAATATCTCAAATTTTAGTGCAACAATTATAACTGTATTATTTCTGCTCTATTCTGTGGGAGGACAATATCTCTCAGCAGGAGGTGTATAAGAAATATTATTATTGGTGAAAGCCCTTTTGGAGCGTTTTGTATTTGTGTTTGTATGTATCCAAGCTACGATATGACTGTTGCAACTTCATAATAACTGGATATTAAATGTACGAAAATACAAATTCATTTGAAACAGTCTCAACTACAGGAGCAAGTTCGGTCTATGTTGTACCCTGAATTCTGTTTCTATGGATGTCTGCAGTGCATTGGCTTTTTGCTTAAGGACTTCATTAGTTTTATGTAGTAAAAGCTTTCTTTTGGTATTCAGATGCTCCTCTATTCAGTGATCTTAACTGAAGGTCTGCAGAGGTGGCCTTAAATTCATCCAATTATTCATTTGGCAGTTTTCTCTTTCTGTTTCTATTCCATTTCTTTATGCTACATTTAAAGCATGGGCCTTCAAAAAGGCATGCTTTTATACACACGCTTAGCAGAGGAAAAATGTTAGATGATAACTGCATTCCTGGTTGGGAGAAAAGTAACCTGAATTACTATTTAAAGAGCAGTGTGACTTAAATGCGCTCGGCTGCACCTGTAACCACGTCCAACGAGGCAAGAAGTTAAACCACCGGAGGTCAGCAAAAACATGATTTGCAGGATAAGTTACTCTTTCAGAAATAAAAAGTAAACCCAATTCTGTGATGCTCGGCTTTATTGAGACTCTAACACGTTTTACACATATTGTTAAGATACCATCAGCTCTCAAAAAAAGAAAAAAAAACTCCAAAAAACTGTGCTTTGTGTTTTGAGGTTTGGCGAGACTTAATAAGCAGTTTCTTGGTACTGGTGCCATATAAAGTAAGCTGTGCAGTGGATGAGCCTGGATGCCTATTCACAAGGTTTTGGGAGACTTTTAAGAAGTGGAGAATTATGCCAAAAGCATTTCTTCTGCCAGACTCAATTGATTCTCTGGATATTTCTCAGACTAAGTGAAAATAGACCTTGTTTGACTTAGGCGGGCAGCTCTACACTATGTGAAATTGAGAGCTAACTACTGACAGACAGATTTGCTCCACCAAGGACCCATCTATGTTTTATTAAATTAAAAACATTCTCTCCAATGGCACAGATCAAAGGTTCACCCCTCTCCAACTCATGTCCTCACATGGTGGAGAATTACATCATGTCCTCAAAGACTAATGTTGTTTACAGCAGTATTTTATTGTCAAAAACCATATTGAGGGCTCATTAAATAAATGCCCTGTAGCTTACCTAGATAACAAAACAGATCATTCAAATAGAGCTCAGAAAGCCTTGTACTGCCAGCAGAATTCAGCACTTCACAAGAAAATTAGTTGTTGCTACGAAATATTGGATGTAAACTGTTTTTAGCTGTGTTTGGTAGACATTCAAGGTACATCATTTAGAAATATATCTTTATAAAATTCTTGATTTGGAATCAGAAATTCATGGCAAATTCACAACATCTAATTACAGCAGAACTTGGTTATAGATTTTCAGAAGAAGACCATTTTCTGACCATTACAGTGTGTTCAAATGATCGATTTTTGGAAAAAGTCAATATGTAACCTGCACATTTCTAGTCTCATAAACAAGAATCGAGTTACCCCTGGAGACACCCAGTATCCTATTATTTTAAATGCCAGATCGTCTCACTGCCCACATTCCCTTGTTTGTGAGGAAACTAATAAAGAGATGGTGTGCACAGTCGCAAAATTAACATTCAGTATAAAAAGCCTGTGGTTTGTGATCAAAATGACACACAGTCTTTGTGTTGCTGAAAATAAAATTAAAAAGTATTGTCTTTTTTTCATGAACACTGCAATATGCTTTTCTCGAGCCAAATTATAACTGTTAAACTTACTGTCCATTTTGTGTAACTTCTATTTATCTACCACCGAGTCATTTTTTCCCTCAGCATCTGTAGGATTTAGTGTCGGCACACATCCTAAAGCTGTATGCTTGCCTTTGTATACTTGCACATTATACTAGATAAACTGCCCAGCAATATGTTGCACTCTGCTTGAAAGTCCTGGTGAATTTAGATCTCACTGTCTGTGGAAGCAGCCTGAAAATCTCGGCTCTAGTCCAATCAACTCTGTCAGCAGCCAAAGACTAAACTCTGTCAATTTCCACACTTTGTAGTTCACTGAGTGTTTCTCTGCATCTCACTACAAACGCCTCACCCCTTTTGCCCTGACACAAAAACACTGCGAAATAGCTAAAACATCGTTTGAAGTCGGAAGAAAAACGGGACAGCAAAGCAAATGTTTCGGTGCCTTTCACTCCATTTTTCTCATGAAATGATCTGCTAATAATGGCAACAAGAAAATCATGGTTTTGCACCTACAGCACGTGCAAACAGAACATTCAGAGGAGCTACACAGAGACCCTCTGGAGCTTTCTCATACAGTCACTCAAACGAAATTTCCTATCACTTTTTTCTTGTCTTTCTGTGGGTGTAAAACTTATATTTCTTTCCAGAATATTATGTCAGACTAGAGGGAATGTGAAAGATAAGATAAAAGATGGAAAATCACACTGAATTATATACATATCTATACAGCAACATGTTTCTCTTTGCAATGTGGGCTAAATGTATTTGCTGGTGCAGGTTTGGATTGAAGTTATAATCTTAAATAGTATTTCCTCTGCCTATGGAATATGGATCTCATTATCCAAGTGTGTGAGGAAAAACAAGAAATCCCGCACTAATAAATCACGGGTCTTGCCTGCTTGGGTCATGCTGTGCAGATAAGACCTTAAATGTCACATGAATGTGTCAGATTGAGGCTACAAGTCTCGCAGGAGCCAGCAACATCTCTCATTCTTCCATGTGCATGAAAACAGGTCATTCTACATCCTAATTAAAGCTCTAGGTTCAAAACTGAAGCTACATTGTGTCCTTTGTTTAGTGCATGGAAAAGCACACAACGCAAAACCTACATGCATGTTTTAAAACTGCAAGGTACAGCCAGAATCTAAAATTTGCAGCAAGTTAACAGCACTTGCAGCTTAGGGGTAAAAAAAAAAATCTTCTTGGGTGTCTTGAAAACTCTGAACCACCAAAAGATTGGACTGAATCAGTCACTTCACATGTATGCTCTAAGAAGCATGAAGACGGATCACAGAAACTCTTCTGAGTCAGAACGTCTTCTATAAGTTACAATTTTGCTTGCATCCAAAGTAGATGAAACTTCTTCTACCATTTTGTATTTTCTTGCCTGACCTCTTCAAAACAAGTCATGCATGGCTTTAGCTTGCAAATTCCCCCACCTACACATTTTCCTATTTAAAATTCCATACTTTTCCATCCTCATATTTCCAGACTTCTCAGTAGATTTTTTCAGAATACATCTGAAATTTAGCTAGAGGCTCAAAATATAAATAAGTGGGTTCAGAGTACAATTGTGTGATACATTCTGACTATGTATGCTGCCAAATAAATGCCATAAAATTATAGTTATATTATACTTCACACAAATCAGTTAAGATCAAACCACAAAAAGTTCAATGTACTTTTGCAATTCTATTCAAGTTGCAATGCTAAAAGAGTGAGTAACAAGGCAAAGCAACAACATATCTGCCTATAGAGGACTGATGGGTTCTATATTCCCCTTACATACTGAATGAATAACATTATATACCATACTTTCCCCATGTTTTTTCTTTTCAAAATTAGAACCAAAAATTAGTGGGAAAAAGTAAAATAATAACATTTCTGTCTTCTTTATTTACTGTGTCGATACAAATGACAATGAATGCAACCATAAAGGTACAGTTCTTCCACATTGTTAATTTCTGTTAACTCCATCACTGCATAACTCACACATGTTCTGACAAGCTTAATATTTGGCAACTTGAGATGCTGTGTACTGTTATATGCAATTCAAAGATATTATTGCACTTTTTTTCAAATTACTTTGCTTGCAAAGGTCCAGTTTTGGTACAGTTAGAAAGCAGAACTGTTTTTGTCAGCTCTGCATAAAGGCAGCTCTGCATACAGCTGTGCGCTCTCATCGCTTTTGACAACATCAAACTCGCTCTTTGCTTCCTCACATAGTGGGAAACCTTTAAGCTGTGCTGGCTGCCTGCTCCAAACACCATGAAAAACACTTTGCTTGTATGATCAATCAAATCCCACACTGTGTGGGAACCCTGAGCTTGAGGACGAGCTCATATAGTTGCGCTTCAGAGAAGCACTGCGGACGTCTTTGGCCAATGCTTAGCCACACACACATTGCAAAAACACCTCAGTTACTCATACAATTCTGCCTGCAATGAGGTGGATATATTCTGGCCGTTATCGGCACACTATAAAGGAGAATTTACTGTACTACTATATCAGTGGATGGGTTCAGTGACTTGTACTATACATGGTGGAATCCAAGGTAATAACTCATGCTGTTTTAAAAATATTTTGCAATTCCTGACTAAAACAGCTTAGAAATGATAGAAAAAAACATTTTTTTGGTCAAGTAAACAATTGCAGTCATAGTTTGTCGCAGCTCCAAATTTGAATCATTGTTACACATGATGAATTTTATGTGTCACCAGCTGACTCACAAAAGTTTCAGGGCACTTAGAAAAGAAATTCACATACAGCAGCCAGAGAGGCACTTCATAGCAAAAATAACTGGGAGGTCTGAAAGTGAACACATTTAGGTTATGTATTAAATCACTGCTGTGCTGAATTAACACGGCTCCAATTAAACCAATATCACACATAAACAAACACAAAAACACTCCTTCCTTCTTCTGCTCTCTTACACACATAGACACACACGCACACACATAGACACACACACACACACGCAAATACAACATGCCCACACAGCTATAGACATTTAAACAGGGTCTGTTCTGTTGGGTTACTGATAACAGCTTTAATATATTTCTAATGAGGCACCTGCCAGGCTGTAGAGCTGCTAATTCACTAGTAGATTCGGCTGAACAGCCAGACTCTCTTCAGCTCAGCAGGGGACACGGACACATACAGAGAACGAGAGAGAGAGAGAAAATTCATGGAATTTTTACCTGTCAGATAGTAATAGAGATAATAAAACAATAATTAGGCCAAATGGAAGGAAAAAAAGTGATTTGTACTAAGGTGTATTTTAGTAACTGACCACCATTACCTGCCACAGAGCGCTACAGGGACACAAACACAGTATGGTTACGCAACAACCACAAGCAACACACAAACATGTATAATGTCACAGCTCAGTACAACAGGCAGGACTCATGTTACGTCCGTACTATTAAGTTTGCATTTTTAAAACGTCATTTTGAAACAAATGTGACTATTTCAGAAGTGTTCTTTGTTTGTATTAATACGCCTAAAAGCACATATTATCTGACCAGTTACATGCATTGGACGTGTGTGCCGGTGTAACCAGGACTGCAGAGGGGCGGTTGCTTAGTTGCAGAGTGATGTGATAAGAGCTTGACTAATCAGGGAAGGACACGTAATGATGTGTGTCTGCGTCCTCATTTCCAAAATTCTTCTGATCGCTATTTACACATCAGCACTGTAAATGGAGTTTCTGATTATCTTCAACCTGAAGAATTTTCTAAAAGGTTATTTTTTGAGTACCTAAAATACCCATTTATGGGTGGACAAGGCCTCAAATGAGCACGATGGAAACTGAAAAAATAAAGCCAAAAGAACTGAGACGTCTTAACTGCGTTTTTATCTGATCTGAAAGCAGACGTTGAACCAAGAGAATAAAAAGTCAATCACACTCTTTGCTTTGATACGGTACTTTTATAATCCTCCTTTTTATGATGTCACCTTTTACGTCATCTATGTAAAGCAGTGAAGCAGGTGGGAAGGTGGCACCGTAAATTAAAAAAAAAAAAAAGGCTGGTGCAGGTACTGCCTGTACAGTGTTTATGGTTCAGTTTGATGTTTCCCAGAATTAGTCAGATTTCGTATTTTGTTGCATTTCCAACCTGTACAGCTGTACAGAGACAACTTCACTGTAGAAGAGGTGAAATAGCAGGTGGGAGGAGATCTCATAGCAAGTTACACTTGTGTGAGTGTCATAATGTTTCAAACTTCTTTGCAAACTTTTAACAATATTGTGCAGATTGGGCTTGCACCCAGATGACTGTGGCTGACATCCAGTCGAAATTCAAGGCCAACTGTATCCGGGTGTGACCTGGCAAAGACGATCACATTCACATTACAGTGCATGTTGTGGGCATTTACAGTACACCTTGCACTAATGTGCATTTCTTCTTCGCCCAGGTAAGCTATCTATAACAGATCATATTACCAGGAACTAACCTTCCACTTTAGCCCGCGGAGGTGCCCAGGCATGCTACTGCGCACTAAGCAACTTTTCAAACTTGAAGACTGTTGACCCTGCTTTCCTGATCCAACCCAAGATCAAATACATACCAACTCATGCATTTTTTAGTTGCAGTAATTGTAGGTACATCTGTTCCCAAAAGGTTAAAATAAAATTCAACAGGTTGCATTGGTCCTTTTGATAATTTCTAATAAAATTTTGTTCAACCAACAAACTATAGTAAGTAAGGAGAGTTAGGAATTTTAGTCACCAATTACTTAATAATTCTGAGCTTAAACACAAGTTTTGAATTTTTTAGACCTGAAATCCTGAATGAAAGGAGAAAAATGAAAATGTTAAGCCAATTTCATTAATTTACTACAACCTGAATTTAGTTTTACATTAACTATTGCAGAAATACTGCAAGTGTAAATTATTCACAATGTTAAATTGGTATAATTACCAACATTATTATGTCAACATAACTCATTAAAACATTGTTTTCAACAGAAAAGGTTTAATGAGATCATTATTATTATTTTTTTTAATCTTGCAATCATGCATTTAGTTAAATGGTGTAACAGGTCCCCTCCACTTGCTTTTTAAAGTCCAATCTGTACTGCTGCAGCGTTAAAAGATACATTTTTCTTTTAACTTTTGGTTCCCGTTGCAACCTTGAAACTCAAATAAAATCAGATGTATCACTGAATCATTTCTTTGTGTATAGAAGTTAGTGTTTGTGTGTGAGTGAGTGAGTGAGTGAGTGAGGGCAAACACAAATAGAGCAGGGGTGGGAGATGATGTTGCTGTACCCAGAAGAGTGAGGAGACAGCAGGTTGCTGAAGAATTGATGTGTAGAGAGGGAACATGTTTCACCTAAGACATTTCCTGCTGCGATACATGTCCTCCATGATGACTTCCTGTCATCAATATCATTACATCCTGCTGAGGTGAGTTGACAAAGGTACCTGATCTGTATCTGTACTACCTTGCTCTGTGCCAAGACTCAGTGTGCATGGATCACAGAGAGAAGAATATGCATCTGTGTGTTTGCGAAGGGCATGAGAGGATTTTATGAGGGCAGAAATACAGTTAAAATATATTTTTCAAAATGAGTGGTTGTATTCTAGTTGTTCTCAAAATGTTCCCAATAAACACGATTAACCTGAGATGACTGAGATGACTTTATCTACCTTGAATAAACACTTAAAGACTGAATTCTTCTTCATTAAAACAAATAAGATACTTTTTGAGTGTTTTTAAAGCAAGTAGTAAGCAGGAACAAATGTGCATCAAAATAAAAGAAGAAAAAACTCTACCTCCACTCGTCAACAGGAATCACCTTGAATTTAATACACACTTAAACAGGAAGAAAAGCAGCTAGAAACAATGTCACCAAACTGTTACTGCTGGTAATAAAGAAACTGAGTCAAGATGTATAAAAGGACAAAGCACTGGAGTGCAGGTGGAGTCTTGGTCACCTCTCAGAGAAAAGTCACTGTTGCATTAACCTCCCTACAGTCAAGACGGTGTCAGCAGGTTCTCTGTGGTGGAGAAAATTATATTTCAGTGGTCGAGCGAAGGAGAAATATTCCAATACCACACCACTGTCCTGTCAAATCAGGATACTGGCCAGTAACAATAACTTTTCAGCTGGAAACCAATGAATCAAACTCAAATCTAATAGTTCAGACACAAACTTAATCTCAGCTAAAGAACAGAGACAAGTGAGGGTCTCCAGAAGCCAACATGTGTAAAGAAGTGATGTTTCTGCCAGAGGTTCAGGCTCTATGACTCTCATCTTATAATAACAACAGCTTTGGTAGAAGTGATCGACATAAGAAATAATAAAAGGGCAGTTTGAAAAGGTGGAGGGAGAGGATTTGACACCAACATTTTATGGACTTCCCACCATTTCTTGTGCTTATTCATACCCTCAGTGTCTCCATTACACCCGTCACAGCTTTAAACTTTTCATAATATAGATTATAGGCAGGGTGAGATGGGAGTATTACTTGATATAAAAAAGACAACATTAAGCCTGTATTCATACATTATTCATAAACAACTAGGAAATGACAAACTGGCAACCATGTCAAAAAATAAATCTAAAAAAAAATCAAATTAGTAAAATCCCACAATTTTAGCATGAAAAAAAATGCATTTCATTTGTGACTTTTTTTAATCCACTGACTTAAAACTGATTTTTTTTCCTGCAACAATTCTCACTGAAAAGTATGCTTTTTTCATACACCTGAGTTTCTGTACTTGTTTATCTTTTGATCTAGCTCCAAAACTAGCCTGCACATTCATGCATATCTTGTCTATTGATTACTGACAGCCTGTGGATGCCCTGTAAACACAGAGTGGCCACACTAATCTGATATATTGCCGCAGTGCTCGTAAAAGGAGCATTTTTTTTTATTATGACACACAAAAAAACTAGGTTGAACAAAAAGCAGGCCAAAGGGACCAGACCTGACTGTGCTCTTCTTGTCTTGACAGTGAAAATGCATTACAAACAGCACCTCACACACACACACCTACCTTAAGATCATTTAAATGGATGACAATCCAGTTAAGGATTTTAAACCTACACGTACCTGCCTTTTTACAGTCTTCGGTAACCATGGAAACAGAGAGATTTGAAAAAAAAGGAGGTGGGTGAACTAGGAAGACTGAACTCTTACACAGTGTGGATGGATAGACAAACAGATGGATCAAATTATAAGAATACAGAGTGCACACAGTATATATAGCATGTAACAACACTAACACTCCCCGGCATCATTCAAGTCTTAAAGTTGTGACTCAAGAAATGTCATAACTAAAAGTTTTGATCAGCTAAAGCATGCTGTAAATGTCAACTACTGATAGTGCTTCACTTCTCTGTTAATTCAGGGCAGATAAATAGCTCAAAGGATAAAATAATAACACGTGAATTTGACAGCAGCAGGCTTTGCCTTGGCTTTTAAAATGCCATTTCTTTAAACATCACCATCACTTTCAGTTTAAAAGAAACAGGTACTAGTTACCGATAGGTCACATGTGCCCCAAATGCTGGAAATTTTGCACGTGAAATTTAAAAGTAGAATAATTTTATCACACGTTCATCACACATTTGTTCTCAGTTTCTATATCAGCAACTTACACTGGAGGCAAAGAAGACATTGTGAATCCATCTGTTAATGCTTTTATTGTCATCTAAAAACTGCCTTGAGTGTGCCTTTTTTTACCTATTTGTATTTTTGGTATCCTAGGTTTACTACGTTGCGATCCAAATAATCTGAAATAACTCACCCATTCAACTTCCCTCAAAAAAGTTGTTTTTGTTTGTGAGAAGCAAGAAGGTCCCCATTTACATTTTCATTATTTCACCAGTGTGCTCATCCAGAGCAATTAAAATGAGTGCAATGGTATTTAGAAGTAAACAGGATGTAATGTGAAAACCTTTTGTGCCATAACCTGTTTCAGGCTTCCAATCAAAAGCTCATTTGGATGTTGAAAACAATGATGTACCATCTTACAAATTATTACCATAAGAACGTGAAGCTACACATCAACAGGTACATCAGAAATCAGCCACCTGAACTAAATGTTGGAGTGTCAATGTGTGTGGCAGCAAGAAACTGAGAGACTTTGGTGTTTTTATTCAACAAAACTTATACCAGTGTCTTTAATTTAGAGAAAATGATTTCAGTCTGACCAGCTGTCCTGCTGCACAACATCAACATCGCTTTGCTTACAAGCAGCAAATGATCTAATGCAGTGGTTTTCAACCATTTCAAGCTGTGAACATGAAGATTTCTACACGAGGCATGAATTAAACAAACTAGTCAATTTGTGAGCTGGAAATGTTTTGTTAGCTCAAAAATGATCTCACAGCCAGCCACATCTATACTGTTAAGCCTGCGCCACGTGTTATTAACCCCATCTCTTACAGTCGAATCATTTAAGCCAGCATCCATACAGGTATTGATTGAACAGACTCATTCTTCTCTGCAGTTTACAGGCAAAGTCAATTACCGTCCCTCCTTTATTCATGGCGTTCACATTGCTCCCATGCAAATTTCCTCCTCTCCAACACAAAGACACTTGCTGTAAATGTTCACACCTCAAGGTTAGCCAAGTTTGCTTCTGTAAATGATTCATTCAAGGGTACGCTCCTGGAAATGGAACAATGTTTACTTTCCCACATGACAATACAGCAAATGATGTATATCGTAAAACTACTGGTCAATTACCAGATCCAATATTCTGCATTATTCTGATCAGTTTTTATTATTTTCAACCAAATCTTGATACAATAAATTACAAAAGGGGCTACTTTGGCTCTGATGCAGCCGTGTTTCTTTGTCTGTAGTTACCAAGCCATGTCCTACACAACACGATCTGATTGGTTACATGTCACAAGTAATAGCCAATAAAAGCGACATACAACATACGGAAAACATACACAAATAAAACTTTGTTTAGGATTTTGTGTTTTGAAAGTAAGACTGTCATTTTAACTACAAATATATATATTCAGTTTCAAGTTCTGGGTAACAGTCTCCTTGACTATTAACAATCTCTATCTATATCAGCCCTGAAAAAAACGTAGCATTCAATCCCTACTGTATACTACTGATTATGGCAATAATAATTTTAAAAAGAAAGGACAGAGATACAGCTTGTTGACTTCTAAATGCCAGACAAAACACTGCTTTACAACATGAGCCTAGAGTTCCCTCTCAGTACTATATATTTCTATTCTTCGAATATGATAATACCTGCAAAAGTGGTCTCTCAACTGTAATAACTTCTGAAGGTCATTTGTTGGTGAAAACAATGGTGCAGAAATGAGTGTTTTGGGGATGCTAATATCAAGGCTTTATGTCAGCAAGAATCCTCAGAGGGTAAAATCATTATCATTCATTTCAATATCAGCATCCTATCCTAATAGTAGAATTTTCAGGAATTCAGCTTCTAATGGGAGATGACACTGTTAAAAAAAATATACATGATTCAATTACTTTAATGAGCAATTCTTCAAAGGAAATGGCTTAAAAAGAAGTGATATTGAGGACTATATACTTTTCTATGATACTAATGTAGCACAAAGCTGCCTTTAAATCATTTGACCGACAACTGACCTGGAAAACAGATATAAATATATCAGCTTTCTACTTCAACCCTGAAACTGCTTCTCTGTAACAGCAATATACTGCGAGGGGCTTATGTGTGTGTGCATGTGTACTTGTATTTACGTATGTATGTATGTATGCATGTGTGTTTGCGATGAGGACAAGTTCCATTGCAGAGCTGTACCTTCCAAACGGTTTGCTGATTAAAGCATTTAAAGAAAATTAGCCCCACAGCCACCATAAATCTCCCTGTTTTTCTTTAATGAATGCTGCAAATCTCACATTTCATTTGCCATTTGCATATGAAAAGCATCACCTTCACTGTTGCTATCTCTAAGTTGCGCAAACCAAATTACAATCCGGTAAACGAGCGTGAGACAACATTTAAGTCGTGATACGTAGCACAGCATCTGCATATCATTTTTTACCTAAAACTGACTCGGAGTCTGAAGTGGACCGGCTCATTCACACCTTGGTCAACCTTCAGCCTGACTACAAAGTTATTATGCATTGGCAGCTGACACAGTTATGATGCTCTATCATCTCAGATGATCCACATGAACTCAGCATCATCATTCAGCTGCTAACAAAATATGATGCTAAATGAGAATAGGAACGTCATTATCAACTGAAGACAACGTAGCTGATGTTTCCGTTTGATGAATATTTGGTTTTTTGAGAGTAAACAATCATGCCTCAGATGGCTGCTGAGGCAGAAGGGAGGAATAGAGCAACTTCTGTATGGCATTCACAAAAGGCCCAACTTAATGGAAGTTTGAATTACCATTTAAATAGGATTTCTTTTGGGGGAAGGGTAGGCGTCATACAGAAAGATAAATTACATTGTAAACAATGTCAAAACAGTTTAATGACACATATGAAATGAAAGTACACACCCCGTGCTTTCTTAGCCACTGAGTGATATAAAGAGTGGACTGAATAAAATATGAGGCAGCCTGAGGAAAAAAAGCGACTATGCAGACTTGTTTTGTCTCTGACTGGGCTGGCACTTTTAATTGACTTGAATAAAAAACTCAATTACAGCATTCTGGCCACCGGAGGGAGAGAGAACAAGCGACAGCGAGAGAGAGGGAGAGCGAGAGAGGAGGATAAGAAGGAGGGTAGGAAGCAGAAAGAAGAGTGAATGAAGCATGAGAGAGGAATGAAGGAGTTATTGGGTCAGAATGGCACCTCAGGGGGGAATCAGGACAGCAGACAAGCTTTTATGCAGGCCAGTCTGTCTATGGGAATTACACCTCACTGAAAGGTGGAAGAGACTAAAAAAGAAGGGGGAAGAAAGGTAAAGTGCTTTGTCAGTACCTTCCAAGGCTTTTTATGCATTTATTGTCATCTGTCCTCTGTTATTCCACCGAGGCTGACTGAGATACTGATTGAAGGTGAGGGGCATTGAATCAAGTGAAATCAGTAAGCAGTTTCACTCAGCTGAGGTGCTGATTTAGCGTCCACAGAAGTTGACAGGCCTTGTACTAGGAGAGTATTAAAGTGGAGAACATGAATAGATAAGAAGGCAACAGAACAAATGGTGAGCGTGATGCAAGGAGAAAGGAAGCGAAGACTCTTTGTGGGAAGAAACATCCTCAACACCTCGCCGTGATACTATCGGGCTGATAAAGCATGACTGACTGCAGGCCTATTGGCAGATTGGTGCGTGTGAGCACATGCGTTTTTCTTTTTTACATGTGAAGGTGTGGTGCAGCTATGAGAGCGGTGGCGGCGGTAGCGGTGGGGGGAGGGAGGGTGTGCGGAAGTGTGAGTATTCCAGATATCCAGAAATCAGAAAACAACTGATTCTTTGTCAGCCTACAGCAGTCAGTGCAGTGTTTGCGGACAGTGAGCCAATATTTCCGCTTTGTGTGTGCGTATGTGGACAGCAAGCTGTTGTTCCCATGGTTGTGTGTTATTGATTAGTCATCTCTGTGGGCAATAGGAGCTGTTATCAGGCCTGACATGAAGACAGACGGGGGTGGATGATGCATGGGACGGGAAAACTGTTCAGACGCAAAGATAATGGAGCTACACACACACACACACACACACATGCTGTAAAGATGGACGGGAACACACTGCCACATGCTCCCACAGATTCTTGTGCACACAATAGACCTATTACACAAGTGAGCACAAACGTATTGGCAGCAATAGATTTGTTTTCAGCACCACGGACAGCACTCTAAATCTTGAGCGATGCCAGCGAGCGGTGCATATGGCTAATGATTATCTATTGTAACGCCCGCAACTATAATCAGCCATTACTCATGGAAGTTAAGCGTAGATGCCCTCGAAAATCACAGTAAATTTACCAAGTGCATCTAAGAAGCGGAGACAAAATTTAATATGAAATGAGTGCCTACTGTGACGACCAACCCAGTGCTTCTCATGACCGAGACACATGAACTCAGGATCCTGGTACTCACCTAAGAGAGAGAGAGAGAGAGAGAGAGAGAGAAAAAAGATAGAGCAGGGTCAGAGCCTCAGATTTACATCATACATAATGTAGTGCACATAACACAAGATTCAAGATTTTTATTTGCCATTTGTTCACATAAACAGACAGTTTAGGCACATAGGAATTCTTGGGAGTGGCTTTCTTGGAAGTCGCGTTAAAGAAACAGACAACACACCTGTCAAAAATAGAATTTAAAAAAGGGACACTACAAGAGTGATACAAAGGATAAATACAGAAAAATAAGAGAACCAGATGCTGCAGCTGAGGTACTAAAATGCTTCAATGTCAATTGTCCATAAAAATATATCAAGATATATATGCGCACGCACACATGCACTTACAATTCTAATGCATTCTCCAGCCCCTGACACTAACCTTAAATCAGATATCTAACCTCAGCACTTAAGGCCAATTCATTCTTTATGCATCCGTGTGTAATCAAAGGGTGTGTGACGTCATCCAACCAAGACTGTGAAGTTCCACAGCCTCCTCTGCAGATGTAAGCATTCGGGACAAAATCTGCCATGTTCTCCAACATGCGCCAGGAAAACTACCAATCGTTATTGGCTGACGCAGTGCAAAGATATTTTCATCCGGATATTTAGAATTTATCATAAAATTAGTTGCAATTAAAGTAGTCGACTGCCGGACTTTGGAGGTGCTTTGATTTGTGCATGTGTTCCATCAACGAAGCCCAAACACAGTGAGGAGTTTCAAACTTGTAGAAACCCTGTGTTAGGTCCGTCCACTGTGCTCAGCACACCTCAAGAATACACTGACACTGACTTAACGCTACAGCACAATTTGTAAGCAACTGCAAAATCTTGTCAAAGTGCAAAGTTACTGCTGGTGTTTTTAGAAACATCTATAGGAGTCCTATGTTTTTTCCTGTGTTCAATATGAAGGGGAAATGCAACCATCAGTATAGTAGACTAAAGCTTAACACTTGCAGTATGTGTAGAACCACAGTGTTCATTTTCTGTCAGTCTGCATTGGTCTGGAAAGCATGAACATCCCCTTAGCTTCACCAAAGCCTAAGTCTAACCCAAACCTTACAACTATGTCTTAACTCTCAGTGAGGACAAATCGGAGTGGGGACAAATACACACAGACTTATACACATGCACACACGCAAAAAAGTGTTTTAAAAGTTTTAAGAGCTACTGAATATTTGAGCAATTTTTCTCACAAGGAGCCCATAGCATCACTTCTTTGCAATCATGTAACAGCAGCAGCACATCACACAATCGTACCGGGGAGTAGATTTTTCATTAGAAAACCTTGCACATGCCATTACTGAGCAAAAGACTATTTTTTTACTTTAGATGTAAGATAGTGCAAATCAGGTTTTTTTTTTCCCCTGACAAACCCACTCGCTTCAGTCTCTCCTCTTTCTGTGAGCTGAGTGAGTTGTGTGTAAATGTCAGCGGTGGAACTGGTTGTCCACGAGAGGCCAACCATGTGCACACAGGGAATAGATTGTCATGGCCTGCACTCAACAATCCTCTCCTTCTCCACAGGGACAGGTAGACTCAGGTTTTTGTCAGCCAACCGTGAAAATACACAGAGGTCAAGCTTCCCACTATGTCCTCCACTCTCTCTGATGAGATGGACAGGGTTAGGTAAGGCCAGAGACCAAATACAGAGAAAGTGATCCATGAAAAAGAAATTTCCATAGCAACGGTACAAAGTAGGGAAAAAACACAACAACAAAGACTGGGTCCTGACATGCAGTAATGGCTCTAATTATAGGTGATTTGTGATAGTATGAGAGATGGAGAATAAAAATCCCATTTTAGGGATTTAAAGTGTGGTATTTAAAAAAAATGTGAGAATTTGAATAATGGTAATTACAAGCACCTAATCATGCTGCATTTCATTTCCTGATTTTGAAAAATCTCACTTTGGCAGAAGATATAAAAACTAAACCAAAACAATTTACACATCTTCTAGCTAAAACCGTCACCACCACAGCCACCATAAATGTGTGACTCAATAATGAACATTACTAAAGTTCAGCTGTGTTTGCTTTGAAAACCTGTTTGGAAGGCAAAATCTTTATTTAAATGCTGTGAAATTAATTTCCGTCGGTAGCAGCTCAGGGCGACGTGATAGCGAGTGGTTAGCACATACAGCACAGGCACAAATGCCTTCAAGCAGTGAGTCCCCAGTTCAATTCCGGGCCAGCCCACGCACTTACTGCATATTATTCCCCTTTTGTCTTTCACGTTTCCTGTAACTACCAAATAAAGACGAAAATACAAAAAAATAAAATATATGCATCCTTTCAACAACCCTACAGTGGAGTCGCAAAATCTGAGATCATATTTAAAAACCTGTAATCTTTTCATATAAACCTGGAAATAATTACAAAGTTTCAGCATTTAGAAACATTTTAAAACACAAATGTGTATGGCTTCTATGTGTAAAATAAGGAGGAACTTTTTCAGATTCTTCAGTATTTTCTCATCTGCGACCGAATTAGAGCAAATTCATGGCACTGACATTAACTCTTTCATACAAAAGGTCAGATCTCCTTGAGTTGTATTGCTTCTATTCCAACATACCAAATCATAGGTAAACTGAAGGTTTACAAAGGGGCAGAGCATGGCACTCTAAAAAAAAGCTTTGTAGAGACTGGATCAGTAGCATCCAGAGGACTATCAGGCAGACCCAAAGTGACCACAACCTCAAAAGATCAATATATCAAGCTTTGTGCACTGAGAGACAGAGGAGCAACTTCATGTCAGATACAGAGTTTGTTAAATAGAGATCACAAGATTCCAATCAGTAAAAGTCCTGTTAAAAGAAAGCTGTCTGGTTGTGGTCTCAGAAGACAACTTGTGGTCTCAAACTTCATCTCAGGAAGGGAACCGATGTCAAAATGCTTGAGATGGGCCGTACCATCACCCACACCACCACAGGGGGGAAAGACACATTCACTAATGAGATTTTTGACAAGAAGGTGTATTTAAGGAGGCAAGCAGGAAATAGAATGAAACCATAGACTATCAAACTAACAGAGAAACACTGTGGTGGGAACAATATTCAAGTCTAGGAAAGTTTTGCTACTCTGATACGCTTCTTTGTGGAGGACTCATATTGCAGCAGGATAATGGCTGCTGAAGTGTTGACTGTCGTGAACTTTCCTCTACAATCACCTGATCTCAACCCCACTGATCATTTGTGAGGGGGACTTACATACTGAGAAAGACAATCATTGTTGACATCACAAGAAGCTCTTTGGAACCATGTCAGATCATGCCGGCATAAAATGGGTTATTAGGTTTTAAACAAATGTGCGGAGGTCATGCAGCTCGAGTGCATGTTGCCGTCAAAGAAAAAGCGGGGCTTCTCAGACAGTAAAATATTCTGAAATCCATGGACATTTTCTTAAAGATTGTTCCGCTGATATTATCATTTATAATCTTGTATTAGATTTTGAACAAATACATACACAAGTATCCTAATTTACACATTTTAACACATTCAATTTCCAAATATTTCGGAAAAAAAGACTTGTAAGATCAACAACAACTTTAAGAAGAGAAGAGAGAAGAGAAACTGTCAGTTTATTAAATTTAGCATGTCTATCAGGCTCTTCTTTTCCTTAACTGCAGCAAATCTCATGCAGACATCAACTGAAAACTAGCTTTATTTAACTATAGGCGTTGTACCTATTCAAGAAACCAAGAAAAAATGCACAATTTATGATTATCTACTTACCCCATATACATTTTTTTCCTCTTGTCTCAATACTATTGTCTTTGATGCCTCAATATGATGTCTCTCATCTGTTTTCTCTGCCACTGGGATCAGCCCACAATTAAAACATTCTCTCCCTTATCATTGAAGGGAAAAAAAAATTCTATTCTCTTCGCTGTTGTCTCTTCTTATTTAAAGAGGGATTCACAACTCTCTGATTTGGGCTTCACCACAGAGAAAGTTTCCTTCACTCCTCAGATATGACTGAATTTATTTAAATATCCCCCCCCCCCCCCCCCCCCCATTATCTTTCAGACAAAACCAAAAAAATTAGATTAGAATGCAACTGAAATAAATTTCATTAAACAGTCATACAATTAAAGGGGTAACAAAATAACAGGCATACAAAGAAAATGACACAATAAATGACACAAAATACCAGGTGAGTGGCCATATACCTGCACTGACAATCAGAGGATATGTGGTGTAATAAATAATTAGAGGTAAAGGCTGGAAAGAGGCTAAACACTCCCTCAAGGGGATGCAAACACACACATACCATGAAAGAAAAGATAGCAGAAAAACACAGACCAGGCTGTTAACGTTCAGACATAAACATACTTAAATGGGGAATATGTAAAATTCATCATAGCTCACACACTGAACTGACCCCACAGCCACTGTTTATTGTACAAAAAACAACAACAAAACATGGGCACCAGACAAAATGAGAGACTGAAAAAATCTAGAACAAAATGAGGACAACAGCAAAAAAACACTACTGTTAGAAAACAATGAGACAGAGAGTTATGTAAGCACCTCATTTTAATTTTTGCTCAATGGAAACATTATTAATATAGATAAGAGTCTATCTCATTAATAATAAATATATCTGGCAGTGCATGAATTCATCTGATTACATAAGCGCTTGCATGCACTTGCATGTACACGCACACATAGCAAAATTTGTTGATGGCTCAATTAAGAGAATAATTAGTAGAATGGTGAGAAACATGGAGAGAGATATTGCATAATCCTGTTTTGAATCGAGCCAACAAATCAATAGGGAGTCTGTTCTTGCTGTCGCTAGCCTGTGCTTTCCTCCCCAGAAATGTTGACTCACTTGTGTTTTTCACCAGGAAAAGGTACCGCTCTCTGGGAAATGTTCGCTGCAGGGACACGTGTTTATGTTTGTCAATGAATAAATGAGCGAGAATGATGAAAGGAAATGACGGGAAATAGTCTGGTCACTGAATTCCTCCGTGAGATCTCTCTTGTCTGCCATCTTTCATCCTATGTTTATTCTCACTACTCATCCCTAACAAGGCATGAAACACACCAATGAGAGTTGATGAAAGGATGTGAGTGACAGCTCAAACGACGAAGGGCCGCTGCACGAGGAGGATCCAGATGCAGCGGGGCAGCGGGTCGAGAGCCAAGTCACCCCCATGGACAGTAAACACGATGCCTATGCAGCCAGTGCAACAATAACCCTGAACCCTGACCATTACACCATACGGTGGCTGGCCTTGTGGCCTCCAACAGCATGGATGCTAATGGGACAGACTGTGTTAGTCAAAACACATTAGCGGGGGCATCAAGGTCAAAAAGTCACCCGGTGAAAGAACTTCCTTTGCGTCTCTTCTTTAATCTCACAGGGAGTGACACTGAAGTGTTTAGAGAGACTTCAGAGTTAAGTGCTGCTGCTAGGTAAATGGCTGCTTTGTCAGTAGGATCTACCCTTAAAATGCACGTCTTACCATGTAGATGTGTGTGTTTGTGTGTGCGCACACATGCATGAACATGAGTGTATTGATTTTCCTTTCCACCTCTTTTCTCATCTTTACTTCGCCAGCATACCTGTGTTTTTCTATTTGTTTTTGGACATTTTCTCAGAGTTCACTCTGATGGAAAATGCAATCTTGTCCCATCCCTTTCTTTTTCTTTTTTTTCTGACTAATAGAAATTCTGTTAGTATGTTTGTATGGGATGAGAGATGAAAATGATTTTGTGGAGAGGAAGAAAAATGGCAATGCAAGGGAGGGAGTGGGCGATAAAAAAAATGGCAGAGGATAGAAAATCGATGAGAGATGAAATATATCAGAACTCCTGGAGCAAGGTCAAGAGGATATGATCTCTCACAACACACAGTTGTGCCTCACTGAGCCAGAGGGAGCAAGTGAGATGGAGAGCGAGAGGAGGGAGAAAATGTAGAGGGGAAGGAGGAAGTCACTGAGAAAGAGAAACGAGGGGGGGGCCAAGACAGACAAACAACTTTTCTTGAGTGAAGCCACTGTCAATTTATCAAAAACAGCATCCAACTCAAAGCTTGTGTTAGTCCATAAGGGCTAAAGTACTGTTACCACAAGCAGTGGACATACAGTTTGCTGATGTTGGCACAATAGGGTCCGGCACAAAATGTGGAAATTAATCTTCCTTCAGTCAACTTTCTTCCCACGCAACTAATTCAGTAGCTAAGTAGCCAAAGAGGCCAGATCAGCAGGCTGTGTCTCCAGCGAACGTCCAAGTCCTGGTTCTATATGCACAGACCATTAGAGCCCCACTCTCACCTCCTACAGAGAGCAGAGCCAGATAACATCTGTCTACAGCTACCTCCCCGCAAACACTCAACCAATTAAAGAGCCATTAGCGCTCAGGCTCGGTGGGTGGTGTGCACGTCAGTATGCACGCTTGTGTTTGTGCTTACATTCTCTAGATTAATGCCATCTTTTTATGGTACATGAACTGGAATGTGTTATTTACACATTCACCCGCATGCACGCGGCACACACACAAAAGAGAATAAACACACATTTATTTCCTTGTAACCTTTGTTTTCCCTCTCCACTCGCTCACTTGGCCCCACCCCCCGCATGTAACATTTATTAGTCGCCCCAGTCTCCGTCATACAATTTTAATTCATAATAGGGACAGAAGTAGGTCATTTGACAAACATGTCACATCTGTTCCAATCAAGGCTGCACCTCTTTTTAGCATCACTGTTTCATCCCTGCTTAACACGAGAACATACAGGTTCGAGGTTGCAGAGGGTTGGATCCACACCTAAAATAAAGAGAGCTGCTGCTAGTGATGACGTGCCGTCAGCATTTCACAGGTTCAACCTTGCCAAGGATGCTATTTTTACAGACAGAGCCGTCTTGTACTCAAGGCCTATTTTATCAAGTAAAACATGTGTAGCTAGAGAAGATTTTATCTCAATTATCACAGCATGTACACAGTTTCTATACCACAAAAATGCAACCATCTCAAAGCAGAATAAATCAGTGACAGTATCATCACTGCAAACAAAAGAGCTTAAGTGTCACATAGACAGTTTGGACTAAGCCTTTACTTCATGGCTCTGTTGCCTCTGATTATTTTCTGTGTATGCATCATCTAGATCATGTGCACAAGCAAACCTGAGATTTCAGTATTATTTAGTTTATTTTAAACTGCCTCAGTGGTTGGCTTATTGCAAGAGAACAGTTCATGATGCACAATGGCACGCACTTCTCTGAGCTTGTCAAACACTGCAACATTTTTCCGTGCAAAATTTGCACCCACTTTCTTTGGCATTTGGAATTGTTTGCCTTCCCAGTCTAGATTCCAGAAGTTTTCCAATTCTGCAAGTAAATACACAGACGCAAAAGCTGTTGATGTGGAAAACAAAAGGCAAACAAAACACATATAGCGGTGCAGAAACGGCACTTTCCTAAAACGCCTCGGACGAGCGTTAAGAGCTGGAAAGTGAAACAAAGAGGCCGGATGAGGTGGAGACGTTTTCGGAGTGACCCAGGTGTCAGCTGGCCTCCTGCGGTGTCCTCCGTCCCTCATCACTGACCCAGGAGAGGCAAAGTGTCTGCTGTCCCCAGAGTGGCCTGCATGTCTGCTGCCCAGCATGTCTGTCTGTCCACCAACTGGCAGAGCGATTATCTAACACTATGGCACACACATGCAGAGCCCACATCAAACTACAAATTATCTCACTGTTTTTTTTTTTGTTTTTTTTTTTGCAATGTTAATTTCAATTTTCATTGCTCATGGATTGTGATGAGTTACATGCACAAGAAAACATGACTGTTCAAACCTTTTTATTTATGTTAATAACTCTAACCAATACAGCATGATAACTGAGGAAGCAGGGCCATCTGGATCTGTGCTTATGGGGCTCTACATATTGTTCTCAACATGGAACTATTAAAATGTATAATTCAGTGTAACAGAGGGAACTGTGTGTATTAAACAGCGTGTTCAAAAATACTCAGTGGAGTATTTCCGTGGGGTTTTCTCCCTCAAGTTCCCTGTGGAGAGATAAGGCCTGCAGTCACTGAGCTTTGAACGCATCCAGCACTGGAGACGACATGCTGGCTTTCAAATCCCCATGTCCAACAAGAGTCGGCCATTAATTTGTAACTATACCCTAACACAGCACAGCGACCGCAGCATCGCTATATGTACCGAGCTTTAAATTGTCAAAGGCATTGTGAACACCCGTGTGTTTGCCCCACAACATGCGACTTGTGAAATCAGCAATGAAACTGTCACAAACACTATATTGGCTCAACAAAGCTGACAACCGGCAGGGCAGCCCTAGCTGAGACTGAATATCCTCGGGAGTATGCAGGGAGGGAGAAGGGGGGTAGCTCAGAGACAGAGTGCAGGGCTAATGGGCTCACACATGGACACTATATTGAATAATGACCATATCAGCCAACAAAAGTAATAGACAGTATAAAGAAGCATTTGATATAGGCAAGTTCCAATTCCATTATATGTTCACTTGAAATCAGAAATAAAGCTAACTATGTAGAGTTATCCCGGCCAATTGTGGTATTTCTGCTATGTATTCTCACTTTGTGCTGCTGAAGTGACAGATTTCGCAGGAGAGGAGAGGAGAGGAGAGGAGAGGAGAGGAGAGGAGAGGAGAGGAGAGGAGAGGAGAGGAGAGGAGAGGAGAGGAGAGGAGAGGAGAGGAGAGGAGAGGAGAGGAGAGGAGAGGAGAGGAGAGGAGAGGAGAGGAGAGGAGAGGAGAGGAGAGGAGAGGAGAGGAGAGGGTTTGAGGTATGCTCTCAGACAACCTCTGTCTCTTCCACTTATTGTTACAAGTAGAATATTTATCCATGCCTCAGTGCACAACAAGAAAACACTGGAAGTCATTCTCTCTCCCTCTCTCTCTCTCTCTCACTCGCTTACTGTCTGCATGCTTGCAAGCACACATCCGAGTGTGCAAGTTAAAAGAAAGAAGAAAAAAAGAGAGGGCTGTCCACTTAAGAAAAAACTAAGTAAAGTGTATTTGTATGCATTAACATCACGCTGAACTATTCTGACCTTTTGAAAATGGGCTGCATTCATTTGCCACTTGCTGAGTGTTTGGGTGTATGAGATGTACAGTAGTCCATCATAGAGTGTTACGGTCCTGTCGGTTGCACTCTCACTGTCTTGTCAAACATCGCAGTGGATGTCAGATTTGTTTTAGGGAGACAAAGTGTTGATGCAGTTGCATCTGTGCCTGAATTAGCAGTCATGCCTGTCTGCTTTAAGTTACAGCGGACATGCCATGACAGAGACAGCACATTTTCTTACTCACGGTAGCAACTTCCAGAACGCAGGAGTTCATTATGAGGGTACTGTGAGTTTTGATGATCCAGCCACTACCTGCACACCTTTAACATAAAATCATGTTCGGTTTGTTACAGAACAACCTGTTGAAAATGCTAGCGACATGCAAGCAACACATTTCTCCTCCAAAGAAGAACAATCAAATCCCTTAGCTGCTCTCGCTTTTGTTCCCCTTTTAGTAGTGACAAGCCCAGACGGTGGAGGGAGGTGGATGGAGGAAGGGGAGCTGCCTGCCTGTGTCCTATTTGTGCCGGTTGCCAAACTCTATAAAATCCCCCTCTAGTTGTAGAGAATATGTCGCCCACCCACTGACAGCCTCCTCAGCTTGACACACTCTGCATTGCCAGTGGGAGATAGTGGGAAGAGATATGCAACCCAGCTGGGTTAATCCTGTTACACAGTTATGCACAGACCACAATCTCACCTAGAGAACACATACATACATAAATCAAATAGCAACACCTTAAATAGTGGAGCTGGTTTCCATGTTTCAAACCCAAACTGAGGTATTTTGTGTGTTCACTTAGTCTCAAAACTGGTCCAAGATTTTGTTCTCTGCCAATAGCACTTCTAGTATTGCAGTGCGATTAGTTGCCACGTTATGTAGTTACCTAAAACACAGACACAGGATGTTGTGCGTGAGCCCACATTGCCAAATACATATTTATCATCAAGAACGGCTGATTCTGATGCAAATGCATCAAACTCTTTAAAATTATGTCTGCTTGATTAATAAAAACGCCAATTAAAATTCAGGAACAGTCTTCTCTAAACCTGTGATGTATTCAACCTCTTAAAATTGGCTGCAAGTTACACATTAATATTCTTCAAGCACATGCTTTTATATTGAGAAAGAATGGAGTCTATTTAGAAAAGCAAGTGAGTTGGAAACAAAAATTAATGGGGAGAAAGTGACCATACACATACAATGAATTTCAATTACCTTCCTTTGCTGTCAAAGCTGAGACATCAGCTCCACATCCACCAACTCGGTGTGGGAACCAAGAAAAATAACAATTCAGCTGCAAAATTATATATACAGAGAGAGCTAAAAAACACATGCCTGGAAGAGTTTGATGAAATATTAAATGAGATTCAAATGCTCATTATACACTCACAAGACCACAAAATCACACAAGATTCCTAACTCACAATTTACAATTTAGTAAGAAGCATCACAGGCCTATTTAAAGTTTAGCTAAAAGCACTCCTTATTTTGTACAGGAAGAAGTTGTAATGTGTACAGAAATAGTTAACTTCCTAAAACTTTTATCTTATGTGACCCAATGCCCCACTCACTGTTGTCACCAACTTTATCATTAGACTGAAATACCTTGTGCCTTCCATTTCCTTTCAGCAGCCTAAAATCCATAACAATCAAAGACCTACAGCTTCTTCAGCCCATGTTCTTTTTGTGTTCGGTGATTCACTCTTGCTATGCCTGACCCAACACAAAGAACTTCTCCGTGCTATTTACAGCAGAAACAGTGCATTGGTGCTGTCCGTTCCCAACTGCACTGAGAGCTTAGCATGTGATTAGGGTTCACAGTGCTGGGAGTGGAAAAACAGTCAAACTAGTAGCTAGCAAAAGGGAAGTGCACTTCAAACATGTTTCCATTAGTCACATAGCAACAGCAGCCATCATCGCCAGTCCTTCCCAAAAGCATTTGTTAAAAAGGGTTTCTGTTGTGAAAAAAGACCAAAAAACCCCTCACTGTCTGTGACTAGAATAGTTGCTGTGTTTTGCTTTCGCTTGACATCTCCACACCACTGTGCCACAGTTCTGGCCTAAACGCCTTCACGTTTTAGGGATTCTGTGTAAGCTCTTATCAAGTCTTTGAAGCTTGATCATTATGTCAGTTAATTCGGCTGAAAAAAATGCAAGGCCACAAGCGGAATCAACTTAAAGACAAAGTTTCCTTCATATCCTAACTTGGCCTTCTAACCAGTGGTGGAGGTGTACAGTGTCTGCGCCTTGTCAATCCGTCAACTAACCTAGTGTCCCATTCCATGTTAACATGCAAGTCCCTATCCACTGCGCATTAACATGCAGGGCCAGCAGCCGCTAGGTGGGCCTGAGCAGAGCCCAAAGCAGGTGGCAGATAGTCAATGTGCATGCTCCTAAATCATTCATGTAGCTGGGTTGAGGGGATTGTGTGTGTTTGTGTGCGTATGTGTGAGTGAGCGCAGAAAGGAGAGGCTTCTATTGATGTTAAAAAATAAGAATAGAACAAGAGAGATGGAGCTCTGGATGAAATAATATTCCACAGCCTTTGTGGGATTCCCATAATTCATTCGTATATTTGTTATTACCATAGGGGTCCCTTGGATGGAGCATAAAAAAGATAAAGAAATGTGGGAAGAAAAGGGAGCTGGGTGTGGAGGGGGAAGGGAGCGGGGGTTGATGGGATTGGAAAGATGAGAGGGAAGAGGGAAGGTGAAACTGACATTCTTGAGAAGGGGCAGGCCATGCGGGTTTTGTTAATGAATTAGTATGCATGGCTGGTACCACACAATGACCTCGAGCGAGGAGCTGACATGCCATAGACACTAGACTGAAACTAACACTAACACCACAAATTATTACCTTTTCATTATGGAAATTAGCCCTTCCATCTCATTCCTCCCACTCTGTCTCTGTCTCGCTTCTCTCACCTGCTCGTTTTTTTTCTATTCCTCACATCTCCCCACTTGCTCTGGTATATTGGAGGAAGAATGGTGTTGACTCCAAAAAGCAATTACCTGTCATTTACCTGTCTCTCTCTCTCTCTGATAATGAATTTCAAGTGAAAGGTGAAATAATTATCTTTTCTCTCACAAAATCAAAGCTGTGGGCGGGGACAGCCCCTGTCATAATATGTGGCATGCCATACGGGATTAAAGGATTCTCTGTAACACATACGCCCACGTACAGTACACACACTAATACACACACAAAAGCTGTTCTTTGCACTGCATTTGCAGGAATACCTCAGCCTCAGTCATGACCACGACAGTTAGATATTATTGTGCTATCTGATGGCCTGTATGATGTTTAAGTTCAGACCTGGCAGCGCAACTCACTGGGAAGCAGAACTATTGTAGCTGTGACAAACAGATTGCATGTGCTTTACTGAGAAAGCAAGACATCTATTTTTACTTGCGGATCAGATTATACATTTGCAAAATCACAGATTGTAAGATTTTAAAAAGATTTCAAGTCCAAAAGTTTAGGAGTGCTAATTAAGGTGGTGATAGATAAAGTAAATATTGCAATTCCGCAGCAGCAAGTAACAGATACGTGGACTGTATTCATATTACACTGTTTCCCAAACAGGCAGATGAGTTTTGCAACCTTGTCTATATGCTCAACACAATCACTGATTCACATACAGTACAGAATAACGGTAAAGCACTCTTCAAGCGCTACTGAATATTTAAACATGAATCTATTCAGGGGAAAAAATAACAGATAGGAAAAAAGAAGCAGAGGAGAAACATGATAAATCATAGAGTTTAAACAACTAGCACCCAAACTTGTGTTTGCAAGTGCAAACAGAGGGAAATCGATAGGGATGCTTTAGTTTTTCCATTGGGGAAATCAGAGCAGGCTAAAACAAACAGCAATCTGTGTGAAAAATATGCAGCGAGGATACTGTATAGCATGGATCTATGTTTGCTGAGAGACTTGATTTGTATCAGACTATAGACAGAAAGAGCTTTCGAACCGTGAGTAAAGAAATGCCAATTTCTTAACTTAGTTCAACATCTTGATACTCCTGTTTGTTATACTTTGATTCATTAACTGACTGTACAAAACACAGTTGCTTTGCTCCAGAAAAAAGTTTTCTGTTTCCAAGTATAAAATGTTCAAGCATTTTTATTAATAACAATTCTTACAAAAGGTTTTAGTGAAGAGAGAAAACAGACAGAATCCTGGAAGCAGAGTACACACACAGCTTCTCAAGAGAAATTTCAAATTTCTCGACAACAATTTGTCGCCATCTCATCGCATACAGTATGTGACCTAGTGTCAAGTTAGACCACAGAACAATGACAAATACGCAAACATGAAGCCAAGAGATGATTCACAGACAATAATTTCTCAGCAAACTTTGTCTTATTGCTCTAGCATAGGTTGAAAACACTGTTACATCCTGCATGAGTCAGTGAAAAACAGCCTCATTCTTTCTCTGTCTTGGCCTCTATGCCGTTTTTGGTCAGTCAGTTTGCGGATGTGACTGTGTGTGCTTTCTAGCTGTGTGCATGTGTGCAGTGGGGGATGTTGTATAAGCTTTCACAGCAGGCAGTTGCTCACTGTGAAAATAAAATAGGGAGATGGGAAAGAGAACAGACAAAAAAAAAAAAGGGCACAGACGAAGCGAAGCAGAAGAAGCACCAGGAAACAATGAAATGGGAGTCGAGAAGGTGGAGAGTGTGGTAGAGAAAGAAAGTGGGGAAAAAAAAACGGCACCTGCTTGTTGCAGGTTCCACCCTTTAGCAACTTCAGGGGGAAAACTTTTAGCAGCAGGAAACAACGGGGGCTTTAAAATACAAACTGTTGCATATGGACTATTAGCTGCTCCCTCGGCCTGCGTCATGATGAATGGATGAGAGAGTGGAAGGAGACAGTGAGGGAGGGAATGAGAAAGTGGGGAGAAAGCAAGACATTCAAGTCTAATCGTATCTTGTCTGGCCTTCACAGCTTTGTATATCTGATGATCTTTAAATATCCTTACATCCAGACCTGTGTGTGTGTGTGTGTGTGTGTGTGTGTGTGTGTGAACTTGAAAGTGTGTATGGTCTACTTATAGCCCAGAGCATGATGCCTCTGTCGATATCCAATCACTGTGAAAAACTACACTCTGTGAACTAAAAGCGAACCCCAGGGAGCATCAGACATTTATCTGTTTCTAACAGGCTTCCTCAGAGTTGGATGGGACACGCCGACACTGAAACACACACAAATCAACACACACACGCACACACACAAGGTAACAGATATAGTGTTTGTTTTCATTTAATGTACAGGGTCAAACATTTTGCAATTAGGCCATAAACATTTCCCCAATCATTCATGTTTGTATAGTGCTGTTAAAATTAGATTCATAACTGTTATCTCGCACTATGCTGTAATAAGCCAATATTATATTTGCTTATAGCTGACTGTCCATTTTACCCAACAACAGTAGCACCAAACACTATACAGACTGAAATAGTGCAGCGTAGACAGAGAGGAATTGATAGAGCAACAGAGACCGAGAGAATGCAATCCACACAGAGAGAGGTGCATGCTGGAATCTCAACACCTGATCCTCAAGCAAGCTAGTTAGAGGTAGGCTCTTTGATCTCTGGGGAATGGCTTGGTTTGGGAAAAGCAGATTGGAGACAAATCCATGCTGTAAACAACACACACAGACACACGCCCACATGTGAAATACATATGGTGTCATTTTATTTCCGTCCTAACATCAATAACTCCATGTACTACACACTGAAAACACAAAATGTTTTGCTTGGCTTTGCACATTGTGACAACCACAGTTAGCACATATCAACCTCATTAAGGCAGAGAGCACTCTCAGAGCCCTGATAGAGAAGCATTTGTTCTGTACCAGACTCTTTATCTGGTAATTTGCTTGCACGAAAAGGCTACCTCTCACAGTTTTTTTTTTTTTTTTTTTTGCATTTTCACTTTCTTTTCAATCCCAAATTTTCAGCCTGTTTGCTTTCTCCTGTGCCCTACTTTTCCACCAGCAAAAGTTGATATTATGCAAATGCGCAATAATGCTAATGTTTGAAGGCTGGCACTGGCCTTATTTGCATATGGCAGCACACTCAGCCAGTGAAACAGCGTGACATCGTGACCCTGGTCAGGTTGCCAGGGGAACAACCCCCCACACCCCACTCCCACACACAAAGAAAAAAAAAACTGAGAAGATGAACTGCATGCACTTTATCCCGACTGCAACAGTCAATTCAGATGCGATGCACTAATTCCAAATTAAGGGTTCATAACTTTATCTGGTGTACCATGTGAAGTTTGGCCCTCGACTGCATGGACATCCCATAGCGAACATGGTAGTATGATCCAAGAGGCACAAAATGACAGTGGTAATGGGCTGCTTTTGTGTCCATCACAGCCACTTAGCTCTGCTTTTGAAATGGAAATAGTTGGATTACTGACAACAATAGGCTCAGTCCCCTTTTGGTTAATTTTACAATAGAATGACAAAGAACTATGTTAAGCTGTCTTCCTCTTGCTGCCATCTAAATAAAGACATATTTCCATGTTTCATAGCGCTATCATTCTTGTGACACACAGACACTCACTCATAAACACGGATTTGCCGCACAGTCAGATGGAGCAATGTGCAACAAACAATGATACATGAAAGCATGGACGGGTAGGCAGCACCGTTTATACGTACGTGCCGAGCTTTCAGGAAAACACACACGCTATCTGTTCTCCTGAAAGAACAATGGCTGACAAGGATGGATGTTCTGGATTCTAGCTGCTTAAGGATTATGTGAATGGGTCTTCTCAGCACACGATAAGCCAATAAGACCTTTACTTGGACAGCAAATTTGGGCTGCTGGGATGCGACTTTCAGGAATCCTCTTTCAGTAAGAGCATCTATGCATACATCAAAACTGACACTTGCGCATATTTGTTGAGAGCGTGAAGGTGCACAGCGAAGGAGCGGTGGGGCAAAATCGAGAGAAGGAGAGAAAACAAGCGAAAGAGAGGACGGGAGGAGTCGGACGGGTGGATGCGATTTAAAGTCAGGCTGGTTGCACACGTCTTGCTGCTCGGATTCAGAAGCCACAACAGCCGTTACTAGCGTTATCTGTTTATCTGTTTATGTAAGCCTATGCAAATGAGAATGAAGCACTTTCGGAACAGCTTGACACCTCTATATGGTAATTTCCCCACTACATTATCTGAACCTATGTCAGCCATGCAATCTTTCCTTATGTTTTCACTCTCACATCCTCTCAGTTTCTCCTCCATTACTTGGCACCATCTCCTCATGCATCATGTTTGTCTTACAGTAAAAGTTCCATTCAGTAATCATACCTATGTCAATACCGACTATATATGATGCATCAATACCGATTTGACGTGATTTGACACAAGCATACGACATCAAAATTGAGAGGTGTCTAAATGACACTTATGATCTTTTTTCAATATATCGCCTTGTAATAGAAGAACATACATTCACATTAAATTTAAAACCTCTAGCTAACTGATTCTCGTAAGAGCAGATTAGAATAAGTTGATATTCATTTTCAGGACTAAGCCTCCCCTCCATAATGTTTCAGCAGGTTCCATCCATTTCCATCAAGCAAAGAGTTTCACTGTGCTATTCCACTGTTTCAGCACAAACTGCCATCGTCACTGGTATAGTGACGGTGGCAGTAATAATGTCTGTCTCCAGCGAAAAAGTTTCATTTTTTTTACTGAAAGAGTCCCAAAATGTTGTATAGGAGGGAGAATTTTAAACAAAAACAGACGAAAAAAAATTGACCATGTTGAGACTGTAATGGGATATTACAATAATATCAAAAAAGTAGTATAGAACAGTACATATACGTTTGAGTAATAAATCCAGTAATCCCCCTGGAATGTTTGTATATTTAATCAGAAATGAGTTACTATGTAAGGGAATTTAATAATAGAAAATAATTTGAAACAGTGAGTCCAATTATGCAAAGAACATGGGTAAACATACTGCAATTTTATGAAAAAATGTGCCTTGAACAGGAACTTTAGTGTTGGAGGTTTTGGATGAAATTGTTTTAAAATCAGATTTGGCACCGGACCGAGCAATTTCGAGGTCATTAAATCAATAAATCATCAATGTTTCAGCCTGATCAGAACATCCAGACCACAGACCAACTTAGAAAGAGTAAGGAAGGCTGTAAGTCTACCAAAGCGTTTTCTGCCAGGCGCTCTTCTGAAAGCGGCCAGCTGGGAGCACTTGAGAGCACTTTGGAGGCACAGCATTTTGTCAGCTAAGATGATTTGGTTGCTACAAATTCTGAATATCTGCAGATGTAATAATAAAGTACTGATGATTGGCTTACTCAGCTGACTGCTTACATGGTACACCCATGGCAAACAAAATGTTCCTCCAAGCATTATTTTTCAAATTAATATTGTACTAGTGAAGGAATGTAATTTGGTACAGATGCAGGTACTCAGAGATCAGCAGTATTGCATTTTCCTCATTGAGGTTAGTGTGGTATTTGTCCCGCCTGTCCTGCACTGTGATGGGATGGTTGGTTAAAAAGCATCAATTATGAGCTCACCAATTTATCCAAAGATGAACATTTTCAAGCCTCTGCAACAAGAAAAAAAAACAAAAACATCGCACACCGTTCAGTGTGGAATAGTTACCCAGCACCTCACCACGCTGCTGATGTTCTTAGACAACCAAAGAAATAATATGTTGGCCTCAGGAAAAATAATATCACATTTGTGGACACGCCCTCCACAAGCAGCAGGGAAAGTTTTAATTCCTCCATCACAACAAGCAGCCAGTAATAAAAGGCCCACTGCTCACGGACATAATGACACAATGTTCCTGTGAGAGAACTGAAGATAATAAAGTGGCACAATAATAACTAATGTGGAAGACGGGAGGAAAAATTAAACGAAGCCCAAAAACATTTGCAAATTGTGGACACAAAACGTGCAATAAAACATCACAACCAAATTACTAGAGTTCCATGAGGTACTCAACCTCTGAGTACTCAAAGACAAAGACAAGTTTAATAATACCAAGGTGAAAATAATTTAGTATTAGTGAACAGAATAATAATTGGATGTGTGCCATTGAAAACCTTGATGTTCCCTACTGCAGATATGCTGTATTTGTATCCATACTGTGTGTGTATGCTACTATTTAGACATTTGGTCGCTTCAATTTATTTAGAAGCATTTCCACCAACCTGTGAAAGGTCCGGCTGAGCTTATTACTGCTGGCTGTTGAGGAACAACAAAGCCTATAATGGCTGTGTCTCCTTTAGGTTGTGTGTCACAAACAGAGAGATACTCAGTCAGCTATCTTTGTATTCTACACACACACACACACACACACCTTTTGTCTGAGAGTGGGTGACTTGCCCCAAGCCAAATTTTTTGCAGTCCTTTCTTCTAACACCTGTTCACACCATTTTGAGTCAAACAGAATGAAGCCATGTAGCTATATAGTTAACTATATAGATACACGTATGCATATTGGGAAAGATTTATTGAATTTTTTAAAGCAACTGATGTTCTTTTCATTCTCTGAAAGTCAAAAGAAAGACTTGGATATGTTAAATATTAAGGGAAGGGCTCAGATTTAGGAGATGAAGTGGCCAAGTGCAGCCCATGGACCTTACTTGCCCTTTATCGCTGTAGATGCCCGTAAGTCTTCTTCCTATGCCCCATGCAAATGAATTTCACAGATTCATTAGACCCGGCGAGCAAGGTTAATCAGCTCATCATCTGGTAAAGAAAAATCTTCCCACTTGCCAGTGACGCCATCTTCACTCCACGCTTGAGAAAGTAGGGGAAATACTGCAGACTTTAAAACTTTCAAGCAGACATTTCAAACCATTTGGAAACAGTGTCCTCCGCTCCTGAATCTAGACTGCAAGATGTTGATGGCAGCTTTAATTTAGTTATCTGATTAGGCTCTGGGGAACACACTAAGTTACAATTATAGTGGGTATGGCTGCAGGCAGTGAGTATGACTTTGTATTGCCACACACCCTGTGTTTCTGTGCAGTAAAGACCATCCATTTTTTTGTCGCATGTCTAATTCAAGACTGCAGCATATGCACTTTTTCCATTCTTTTACTCCTATTTCTTGTTTATGAGTTTTCTTTCATTAGAGTGGCTTTTTAATTACTGTTCCCTCTCTTTTTATGGCCTTGTTTTTCTTCTCTCCCCCTCTCTCTCTTTTTATCAAAGTACTTCTTTGATAGTTTTATAAGTTGCACCAGTGGCTGTGTGGTAAGCAGATTAATAGGAGAGTAATGTCATTAAAATGGTAATGTGTAGACTTGGGCGAGATGCTGAAAACAATAATACTCCGTTTGATTAATGACACTCTAAAGCATGAGCATGCACAATAAATGCACACACACTTTCTTTCTCACACACACACACAAACTATTGCGATTTGATTTTTTAGAAAACCTTTCAAATTTGGTAACGTTAAGTTACTTTTTGCCTTTTTTTGTTAAATGCATGCAATATCATTTTAGATGTCTCATATTTCAAGGTTATGTTTCATTTCTCCCTTTTTTTTCAATAAATTCAATTGCAATTGAGCACTTCTACAGCCCCTTTATCCCAAGTACTCTCCATTCTATTTTTCAATCACACACACAGTCATTGATGGTGGTGAACAGCCACGCATGGCGCTTGGCTAACCATGCAGTTTGGGGGTCAGTAGCTCGCCCAAAGACACTTTGACATGTGGACAGGAGGAGTCAGGGATCAAACCACAAACTATGTGATTAGTGGACGACCCATTTTAACTCCAGAGACCAGAGGAGACAGAAGAAAACATGTTGGCAGCTACCATGTGACTTCTCCATATTCCTAAAATACAGTTCTACTTTAGAAAGTAAATGTATTATTAAAATACTTAATCGTCAGACAGAGTGGAAGAGGGAGAGAGAGAGAAAGAGAACATGTGCAAAAACACATACAGGATACAAACGAGCACAATGGGCTTGGAGATGGCATTTTGCAGTGTTATTGTGGATGGTTTTCTAATGAAATCCGGAGCTGTCTGTCTGCCATATGCAACTCATGGTTTCCAACCGCAAAGACACAGAGTGGGTGAAAACAAAACAAAACAAAGACAGAAATGGTAGAGAATAAAGAGCTGGGAGAGGTTCTGATGAATAAAAAAAGAAAAAAGAAAATTACTGACTTCTGGCCTCTTTTCATTTTCCACATTGCATTATAGAAACTACTGTTTGAAATAACAAATCTGGCAGGATAGACATAAGTGAGTAAAAACCTCACTTTAGATGTAGAAACCTTGATATTAAAAAAAATAGTTGATGGATTACAAGTGTTGTTTGCAAAACCCCTCATACAGACCTGAAAGCATAACATCATATTTTGCAGATATATTGAAGAAATGAAAATATTCTTACTTGATCAATGATGATCCACAGCATCCAGGGTTACATCTTAAAGCTTCTGACAGTCTTGTTCAGTGTGGCTCAGGAAGAACCATATACAGAACCAGAAATGTACGATATTGGGTTTTTGCAGATAGGCTGATACTTTTTAACTCATTTAGGCTAACTGCCAGTGCTGATATTGATATATGCACATATTTTTTTTCCACCTAACTGAAGAGAATCTTTCCTGTAGTGGAATTAACATATTATTATGTCTGCTCTTTATGACAATCACGGTGGGCCTCTGGCAGATGCAGAAATTAAATAGATTGCTCAAATGCACACATTCACCAGGCATTTCTGAGCTGATGTTGATATTTCATTTCAAAGCTCTTATCTCCAATTAAAGATAACATGTATTGCTATTTAGAATCATGCCATCAGCTGCAGAAACATTGTCAAAACCTGAAAACTTGGCACAGTGGGTTGTTTAACTTGTGTTCAGCACCTTTGAGTATAACTGTTTAGAACCTCTATGGTGTAACACTGGCAAACTAACGGGTTACAAAGTGTTCTAATGTCAGAAGTAATTTTGTCATCATGGGCTCTTTTATATAACTATTATGGTATAGGTACAGCATTTTATACATTATTATTGCAATTGGTCCTGTTTGTTCAAATGGGAGAAGACAAAATCATGATCTTGATTGATAATCTATTCATTCTGCAGCTCTACAACTTACATTGCTTTCTTTGTTGTTGTTTTTGCAACCAAATCTTTCTTTTCAGTGTTTCTCTCCAGTCTCTCACTTATTTTGCTGTGCACATGTGGAGCCCGTATGTCAACAAAGTCTGTACTGTTGTAAAAAACAAAACAAAACAAAAAAAAATCAAGATACCCCTAAATCAGACTAAATTACATCAGATTGACTTCTATTGTATATTAGCCATGCAAAATAAGAACTGTGCAAGCTTGGAATTTAGCAGTAGAAAAAAGATGAAACACGATGTGCTAACTTCTGTCTCTTGCGCACATCACAATGTTGTTATAAATCATGCTGCCCTACTATATGTCACTGCTGTGACAGCAATAAATACAAAAATGTCAAAAACCTTCAAACAAAAAGAAGCTGAATGAGAACAACACCGTACAAAACAATGCTGCCTCTTGATATATATATATATATATATATATATATATATATATATATATATATATATATATATATATATATATATATATATATATGAGTTCATAGTTGCTGATGGGACACAGCTGGCAAATAGTCTAATAATGACCAGCAGTGACAGATTAGAGTATTTTTGGGTCTAAATTCATTGTTTCTCTCAGCCCCCCCAGTAACATAACTATTTTGCACAGCTATGCCTCTTCGAAATGGCTCTGTAGGAATAAATCTAGCTCCTGGGATACTGCACTAGATACAGGACAACACCCTGTGGGCAAAGATCACACACTTACTCTGATGTGTCTACTCTCACCGCTTCTGTCTAACATACATTTAGGGTGAGCATGCATGAATAATGTTGCCTTGAACCATTTAATTTACTGAAATTTGGAATACTCGAGGACATTTACAGAATACAGGCACTTCAAAAAGCAAGTGAAAATGAAGTCAAAAATGCTCCAACATACGTTTTTCATGCATGTGTGCACACAGACACACATCTCTGGGCCAGCCTCCAGGACGGAGTTGAGGCCTCTCAGCCAGAGCGGCGTCAGGGGAAGGTAGTCTCTGATCATTTAATAGGCCTGGCCACTGACAGACAGCGCTCGCTTCGTCAGCCTGTCAGGGGGCCAAAGCTGACCCTGCAGAGCCATTTTGGCTCTGGCTGGCTGCGTGCTGAGAGGCTGAGAAAAACAGCAAATCCAGAGCCTCAAAGATTCTGTCTCTGTAACTACTGGTCATTATCTAACCATTCACTAGAAAATGCCACATCATCATACCGTAAACATACCATAAATTTCACATGAGCAGGCTCTCATGCACACAGTCACACAAACACATGGGGCATTCAGACGGAGGAACAAAGATCCATTCAAATCCATTAGATTTCTGCAGTTACTGAATCATTTATTTGTACATCTTGTGTGACAGTGGGTTTTCATTGATTGGAGACATAGACACATAAACAAACATAAACAAAGACATAACAAATCCTGTGCGCTGGCATTCTGTTACTTTGCACTATACTGTGCCGTAGGCTAGAAGTCATGCTGCATTGGAGGCGCAACAAAAATAGAATGTGACTAAAAGAAAGCCAAACAATATCAGCCTCCAAACCACAACTGTGCCCGTAGCAAGGAAAAATGACATGTCTGAGTGCTCTCACACACACACACACACACACACACACACACACACACACACACACACATACACACACACGTGTAATACCCCCACATGCAAAACAACCCGTGAGAGCAGGGAGAAGGGGGCAGAAAGAGCGCGATGCAACATCAGCAAATACACCTCAGCATGCCAAACGAGTTATGCATGACCTTGGTTAAAGGTGTGCGTCTGTGGGTGTATGAGAGCCACATTGATTACATCTGACCTGCATGTGACTGAGACATTGGCATGAACTGAGATCACAAAGACACCAGTAGCTGAGAGCACATGTGGAACTATGTGGAAAATCACACATGTAAAGCAGGGAGCTTGGTGATTTAGTAACTCCATATTATTCTATATCATTTGTGGAAGTTGATTTCCATTGTTTGGCTGATTCTCGGTCATTGGTGATCTACTTCCATGTAAGCACTAATTGTTAGAGGCTGCTGTCAGTATCAGTGAGCAACATCCACAAGACTAAAACCAGGTCAGCTCAGAGTCAAATCTAAACATGTGTCCTCTTGGTTGTACAGTCTCCAGTTGTGCAAAAATAATTGCTTATGGCATTAATGCATGTTTTCACCAGGTCATCATTAGTAAGGAGAATGCAGAAGTAGTAGGTTATATGTTTAAAATAAATCTCATTTCTGCTGACAAGAACATACTAGGACAGAAATGTGAGCGTGGTTAGGGAAATTACTCTTCATCCAGTCTGATGTTCGTATGCAAAGACCAAGCCTTGGTTAAACTCCTCAGATGCTCATCCTGCAGCTGTAGCTTGACATGTTTTTAAACTGATAATTGGAAACAAGTACTGACAATAGGTAACTGTAAAAATAAGACTATCTTTTAAAATATCTCACTAGTAACACTGAAGTAATTTTTTTTTTCAGCAGGGTACCGAGCTGCAAAAAACTGCTACAAATTCAAGTATCTGCATAATGCATGAATATTCCATTAAATATAAATGGACGCATTAATTCAGTCATAAAATATATGTATATGGCTGAATCAGGTATTGGCACTGCATGCTTCTGCTGATGACGGTTGCCTGAACTGGCACGAGCAATGTATTGAAAACCAAACCCGGTGCAGCTTTCAAAAGCATTTGCCAAGACACACTGGACCAAAGCAGACGTGATAAAAACCCAAACCAATCCAAATGACAATCTGACATACGGGCTGTTCATCTCCTGCTTTGCTAGATCAACACAAATTGGATTAATGTATCACCCTAATCCTCACAACACTGAATCTGAACTGCAGCAAAATTATCGCTTGCTGCTGTGTGGAAAGTTGTCACACTTTGCTTTCCACTAACAGAGTCAGGTTTGTCTTGGCTTGGCTCGATTCGTCCACAGCGAAAAGGAGCTCACGGCAACCTGTTCCCAACCTGCTGCAGATGGATTAAGTGTGGCAATGTGGTGGGGGGGCTGAGAGTGGGTGGTGGGATAAGGGGCAAGTTGTTGAAGGAAGGCGTGGGTGTAGTCTTCACTGTGAGCTGCGGAAGCAAATTTCTAATCAATGACGAGGTGTGTTGTTTTTGTGTGTGCATATGTGCAGGTGTGCTGTGCAGGTGTTTGTGTGCATGTGTGATAACTCAAGAGCAGAGGGCCACTTAGGGCCACCGCATAATAACTAGGTTTCTGTGGGGCAGAGGAGTAGTTAAAACCCAACACACACACATACACACACACAGATTCAGAGGGGCCCCTCGTTACTCATGCATGACCAGTCCATAATGCACTTCTGTGCTTTCACTCACCGTTGGCAGGACAACAGAATTACTGAGAAAAGGATTTGGAAAGGCAGAACTTGCCAAGACTGTGGGAACAGCCAGATTTCTTCTTATACCACAGGAAAAAAAAATGGAGCAAGAGCAGCTCAACTTCCATTCTCTAATGCAAACACTGAGTGCGGTATTATCCTTAATTGTATCACCTTCTTTTTCTGAGCTTGATGCAGCAGTGGAAGTACTTTTCCACTTCGACTGCATGCAAGACATTTGCACATAAAAAAGATTGGTTGAAATGAAAGCACAAGAGTAAAAGATAAAGCGGTAATGTGTGGAACAAAGACAGTGATGCACCTGCAAGTCCTACACTTGTGCTGTGTATAAATATATGTGGTTGTGTGCAAGGGGCGTTTGCACCCAAGTATCCAGCTCTGACTGAACATTGATCGGTCTGGCTCCCTACAAAGCAGATGTGAGCAGACAACTAATGGAAGAGCTAGCCTCAATTAGCCCACTGACTGATGGGAAATGTGATTTCATTTAGTTGTCGCTACAGAGACTGTAAACAAGTCATGTTTCCCCTCCAGGAGACAGCAACAGGCACACACAGTGAGAGACAAAGAGAGAGAGGAGAGAGAGGTGAAGTCAGAAAGATGCTCAGTAGCTTCCAACATGTACATCAATGTATGTTGTGAAAATTTTATGCAGCCCCTTTACGTTAAATCTGTCTTTGTCACCTGTGGCGTGGGATCCAATGGCGCACATAACAGCACTGAGTTAATTTAATAGCATCGTTTTCATCCTAAATGGATAGCACTAAGACCTGCTTTGCAGTCAACTCAAAACTTTTGTTCTGACTGGCACATCCGGCAGATTTAATTAACACAAGCAGGAAAACACACACCACCAAATCTCAACAGAATACACTTGTCAAAATTCTAATTAACATGGAGTTGGATCACTTTGTGTCATGTCTCATGCACTTCCCTATATGATGTGCTTTTAATGGTTTATAGCTTAGGGCTAGGTAATAACATTTTCACTACTTGTCTTGTGTTTTGTCCAAAATCACAGCAACTGCACAAAGAAATTAAGAAACATGTGATTGAAGTAAGAAGATATCAGATTTTTTTCAAAACGTAACTTAAAAAGTATGAAAATCAAACTAAACATACAATTTGAATATCTGATACTAGGTGGTAAAGGCCAGAGAGACCTCAGTACCAAGTTGATGCCAAAATGCTTCTGGTTCTGAAGATACTGGAGAAAAACAACAAGCAGTTTGAGGGTACAAAAAAAGTTTGAGTTGGATGATCAGGGGCAAGTTGCAAACAACTAGAAGCCAGAATGCAAATGTAGTCACACAGCATCTGAAATGAACAGAGGAGATGTCTCAAAGTTACCTAAGCAGGGGAAACACGGGTATCTGGATCTGTACACAGAATTTCAAGGTAAACTGAATGTATATTAACATGTCGTCAAAATGTTCAGACCCTGAAATGTTCCTGAAAGCATAACCTGAGACAATGTTCACAAAGGCTAACAATACCATTGTTAAGGCTAACACAACCATAGCTGTGTGTTCTATAGACATTTGCCAGCAGTTTTATGGTGCATTATGGCAACATTAAGTGCAACAAAAATGTTTTGTCCCCCAAGTTGTTCATGAATCATTCTAAATAATTATCATCTCAATACTGATCAAAATAATCAAGATTATCTTTGTGGTTATAAGCATGTATCCCTAACCGATTCACCACATGCCGGTTGCAGCGGTTCTTTAAGCTACAGCTCATAACTTTAGCTGTGTGCTGGTCACAACATCATTACCGTTAAGTCTGTCAAAGCCTAATGTTGTGTGTACATTTTGTGTGTTAGCACATTGTGTGCAGGAGATTTTTAATAAATAAGACTTTATTTTGAAATGCATTTATTTATTTATTATTTTCGTATGAAATTTGGTGTAGAGAATCAGAAACATTCTGTGCTATTGGTACAGAGTACCACATTTCTGTTATTGTGACATCCCTAGACCCATTTAGGAAAGTAGAACTCATTATTCATTTCAGTACTCAGCCTTACCTTGCCATTTTCTATGTGTTTTATTCCTCTACATTTAGCAGTGTTCAATTAAAATCACTGTTATATTACAACATGCAATGATGTGCTTCATTTTATTGACTTCTTATGCCGCTTAAATTCAACTTTTTTTTTGCTTTTTTTATTATCTTAATGTGATATGAGTTCAAGTAAACTGTGGATTTTCTGCACTGTCAGCTGCCATTTGGTCTTCCAACTATTTATTCTCATCCAGGTCCATTCCTCCACACCTACTGTTAGCCAATCATCTTCTAATATTCCAAGGCAAATCCATTAACCCTTCAAATTAAGATCACCTGCGGATAGCGGTTGAATCCAAAAGTCACATCCACATTGCTTTCACCGCCATCGGTGTCTTGACTCCATTAGGGGATTTTATAAGCTATATGCATATTATATAGGGGAAGACCCAGAAATGCTGAGGTCAGAACTATGTAAGCTCTCAGACAGACGTTGCATATTAACAGTCATTTCAACGTACGTAACCTTTATGCAGCCGAACTGCCCCGGCACTGATAGAATGCTGAAGTCTCCACTTCATCCAGACATAGGCTGAGATAGAGTAAAAGGACACATAGAAATGAAACAAAAAGAGCGTTGGTTGCTAGTGTAACACTTTCATCAGTACAGCCTGGGTGCCTTCTGATGGAAACACAGGACTGTATATCGCTCTGAAGAGAGGAAATTATATGTCATGGTCTATAAAGCAAGTCCTTTATATATTTTCAGGGACAGTATCCTTGTGGCTTAGATCATTGGACGGTGGATGTAGAACACTCAGTTATGATGATATCACTACCTTTTTAAGCTATTTAGTTTCTCTGCTGTAGCAGACTGCAGAAGCTACTTCAAGGATAGAATTCCATTCACATATTCTGACCAGGACAGAGAGCCAAAACAGAACTCGAGGACCATAATGGCATGGCACACCTTTTCATCCATAAAGTGCTATTTTGCGTCATATGTTCCAATCTGATATTATAAAGACTTGCTGTGAACATGACTTTCTCTAAAGTGGCGGAAGCAATAAGGCTTAGTCACCAGTGACTCGTTTAATTTTAGATACCTCATGGCGTAAGTTGAGAAATTGCCAATAGCGTGCAAATCTGCACAACAGTGACCGTCAGGGACTACTTTAAGAGATCTAAAATGTGAAACACACTTTGCTTTGTTTACTTACTTTATTTATTCCATATATGGTAGTTCATAATTCTGACATCTTTAGTACTTCACGACAATGTAGGAAAAAGAAAAAATGACTAAGTGCATCCAAATTGTTGACTCATACTGCATTGGTGCACATAATTGTTTGGGGCCAGTGGATATTGCCAGGGATTTTCATGACAAAACGAAAAGTAGAGAAAAATACTCCTAACCAGGTGAATGTATTTTTCACCCAGTCTTCCATTCCTCTGATCTGCTTTTAGAGATCCTTATTGCAAACAACCACAGAGACATATAAATAGCCATATATCTATCAAGAAAACACAGTTTCACGGTCCAAAAGCACAATTTACATAGATGTACCGCCAATTCACAGATAACTGTCCGGATGTCACATCTAACAACTCATTGGGAGTATAAATGGCTATTGTGCTTTGCAGTTTTTTAATTGTCTTTAGAACAGTTTCCAGACAATCTATGCTGGTTAAATTGAAGCAAAGTTAATTAATAAACTATTGCACAGTATGTCCTTTAGTATCTGAATACCAAAAAGAAATTATTGTTGTAACAGCCAAGATTAAATGTAAATATATATTTTTGCAAGACAAATCATATTCAGGAAATACGACTCGGTATCCGGTTCAGTCAGCTTCACGGCTGCATTTCCAAGTTCAAATTCTCCACGGGTATCAGCAAAGCAAAACAAACTTTACTTACTCACCACCTTGGGGCTGCTGCAATGAAACTTTAATGTCTGACAAGGACATCAACATAACTGTCTGCAAACTTCACTGCTTCTTTAATTTGGTCACCAGATCTGCATTGCCATTGGCATGCAGTTTCCATTGCACCGCAACACTCAGTGATGCTTGTTAAAACACTTTTCATATCTATGCAAGTGCAATGAATGGTGTCTGACAAGGGCGCTTGTCTGCCAATTGGAGTATTCTTATAAAGGAAGCACCCTGGCAAGATGAAAGCCCAGGGTGACGCTGGAGAGTGAGGTGTCTTGGGTAAGAGAAAAATGAAACATCGAGATAGGAAGGAGAGAGAGCAGAGGAGTGGAGGTAGAGGCATAAAGAGAAAGATAGACAAATGCTGTGAAAAAGTGAGACGCAAGAAAGAATGAACACTCAAGTTCGTTTTCAGACTGAAGAAATGCAGATAAAGACGGTATTTTTGACGCGACCATTTGCATTTCCACCTGGAGCCCAATCAAATAGCCTTAACGTTTGGGGGTTGGCAGAGAAGCTGACATCAAAGTCTTTTTTTATGCCAAGTGTGTGCTGATATACATCCATTATTATCTAGAAAAAAATGTGTTCAGGGAAAAATGAGGGGGAAAAAAACAACCATTTTTATCACATTTATGATACTTTTCAAATGCTAAATGAAACAGACGTCATGAAGCGTCATCTCTTCACTTCAAGTTACTGTTTATTTCTGTGATTGCATCGCATACATAATAAAAACTCTTGCCTGCATATACTACTTGCATTTGTGAGATAGTGTGCGTGAGTTTGACAAGATTGAAGCTGCGTCAAGGCTCATTCCCTGAATATCTCAAGCATGGCTGCTGTTCTTTTTTTGGCTCTGTTATTTATTTTTTTTATTTCCCACTGCACTGGGGAATTCCTCTATTCTCCCCCTCATCCGTCCTCTTATCCCTACATCTCTCTAATTCTCTCATCCCCTCACCCTCAACCTATTTATGAGACACGCTCACACAGCGAGTGTTTTGCTATAACCCTCATCCCTGTCTCATCTCATCTCATCACAGTGAGACTTTAAGAGAGCGGTGACACAGCAGTGGCCAGTAACAAGTCATTCAGAACAGCAGCCAAGCCACAGGCACAGCATACACTTGCATGGCATCTCAAAGCAACCCATCATCTTTCCCTGGTGCATGTCTGCTGTCTTTTGTCTGCTTGTGCCTTCCACCTACCTTTTGCTTTGCTGTTATCTCTCCCATCAAGGTGGTCTCCTCTGAATGACAAGTACCCACTGGCTATCAGGAGAACTGCTACTTCAGGGATTATGCTAATGTTGCTAATCAAGCTGGAAAGGAATGAAAGCACTGCAAGCAGTCCAAGCAATAATTCTGTTTGGTATGGTGTCATACTTTAAAAGGCCTAATTTGATACAAATTAGCAAGCAAATGTCTACTTGCTTCGAGTTAATTCAGCACTGGTCTCTGATATTTCTTGCTTAATTTTTCCTGAAGGATGACATAATGATATTTCTGTCTCAAACGGCGCCTCGCTGTGCATCACTATGCACAGATGTAATGCGCCGTAATGTCAGTGATTTCATCATTTTGCTTAATTGAAACTGGAAAAGTGCCATTGACTTAAATGTCACATTTACTGTCTGTGGGAGTGACAGACCTATATATACATATGTGCAGCAATAATGACATAATTAACCAAAAGTAGTACACACTGGAATCAGCACATTTAACTAAGTCTGAAAGCATGAGAACGTTGTGTCTTTATGAGAGATTTAATCAATTTCATGATTTTTTTTTAACATATATACTTCATTTTTCACAAATAGAGCTGCATTATGTGAAACATGGGGGGATATCCAGGCTAGCAAAGGAACTAGTGTCAGGAAAGTATTATTGCATTGCTTAGGAACAGTGTTTGAATATGGAAATTACCTATAACCAACAAAAGATCTCAAATACAGCTAGTCTTGCCTTTGTTGGGTTCTGCTCTGTTCATGCGGTGCAGTTTTTCACAGAATTAACTTAATTAAATCTATCACATTCAAATGCAACTCTGCAGTGCCCTCGGTTCTGTGATTATAATGCCGATGGGGGTAAAAGGTGGCTCCAGGATTACAGAATGTGAAGGTCACTTCGTCTCAAACAGGCAGGACTATGATCAGCTGTATTGAGAAACTACTTTAGTCTAAAGATATGGCTCCTTTTTGGTTTGAGGCTCACTTTTTAATAAGGTCAGGATTAAGGTGACCGGTGCATTAAGGCAAAGGCTTAGGATCAGCGCTTAGTCCTGGACAGTAGGCTACCATTTACCACCTCAGTGCAACTGTGGTTAACACCGTCTCATTATTACTGCTGTGCTGTGAGATTTTGGGGTCTATCTCTTCAGTAATAGCTCATGTCTGCAGCTCGGTGTTATGAGCATGTGTGTGTGTTTGTGGAGATGAAGGCTTTTGGAAAGTGACCACCAGTGCGAGGACTTGTGTGTCATACGTTATGATGTAATATTTGCTATACTTGTGTCTCCATTCATCGTTTTGTGCCTCTTCACAGCCACTATCCATCTTAACTGCAGAGTAGCATGATAATGTTGCTCTGAGGGTGCTTCTCACAGGATTAGCGGAGATTAACATTAGCTGGTCCATTTGAACTGGATACACATACAGCAGCATTTGCATGTTGGAAAACTAGTCTGGGATTGCAGCCATAGTGCGAATTTCCAAAGAGGAGGTAAAGAAGCAATGAGAAAGGAGAAATATATACAGCTGCTCAGTTTCAAAAATAGAAAAAACATCTTCTGTGTTGTGTTAATCAAGAATAAAATCTCAAAATGTACTTATGTTGGATACATATGATTAACAGCAAAGCAGAAAGCTGACTTTACAAACTCTTGTTTACTTAGGATTCATAGTTTTAATTTCTTGTCCTTTATATTCTGCATATATTGTGGTTCAATTTTATGCAAACACCATTTACTTATTTGAATATGAAACGGCCAGATGACGTGAGCTTTCACAAGAATGGCACTGAGCACAATAAGACACTTCTAAAATAATTATGTTAACAAATTCTCTGCTGAAAAATTCTGTTATTATTGAAATGTCATCTAAAAATAAATAATTGACTGCTGCCAAAAGCCAGCACATACAGCCAAGGTTACAATTGAAATCCAATCCATCAAACCTAATCCAGCTAAGTTCACTTCCCAGGTGGGCCGCAGATTAGCATTTGAAATTATAAAATGCCCTGGAAGCAACACTCTGACTATCAATGACTGTTTGTATATTTTCACAGGCTGAGAATGTTTATGCTAAGCACATGAGTGCACATTTTTGGCATCACTCACAAAGCAGTGTTAGTGGATTCTATGAGAATTTCTGGAAGCTTTTCACTGTATAGGGGAGTGACGGACAGGATAATTAGAGAACTTTGAGACAAGCACTAATGACGATGATAAAGAAGGAATGGAGCATATTTGCTATTTCTAATGATAAGGGATGAGGAGAGACAGGAATAGGAGTGCAAAAAAAAAGTCTGAACATTCTGCTTTCTAGAAGAATGCATCTGCTGTATGTCTAACTTTGTCTGCTCGATGTTTTTGCAAACACAATGCTTGCTCTACCCAACTGGAGCAAAGTGAGAGAAAAGCAAATAGCTTTAAGATAGGCAGTGAAATTACCCGTAATTGGAGACCATTTAAAAACATAATAACTTCTTTGTTTCCTCAGCAGGAGGTTCAGGGCTGGGGAAGCTTTTTGATTAGAACTAGAGATGAGTTAGCTATAAAACTACTGAGCCAAGCCTTAGCCAGATTCACGCAGTCTCTGTGCGAGTGTGTGCACGTGTTTATGTTAAATCTGTCTGCCAAAAATGCAAAGATTAATAATTCTGGATGAAGTGGGATTATTAGAGTCCGGTGTCAGTTCAACGGGGACCAGCTGAAACTGTCTTATCACACTAATTTCCACACGAAGCAGCAGGAACAAGCAAGCAGGCTTGTAAAATCTCAGTGCAACAATGCTAAACACCAACTTCCAAAAAAAATTCAAATGGAGCATGAAAATATGTATTAAAATCCAGCTGGAAACATGCCACAGCATCTTTAACGAAGATGTGTATGCGGTGGCAAATTGTCACCGTTCCACTGAGGAGGATAGTGAAAGTAAGCTTAGGGGTGTGTGCCACTTAGGATGGGGGGAATAATGTTGTGTAGCATATAATGGATTTGCAATGTGGCAAACAGAGACAGATGGTGGAGGGGGCTGAGTGTTTCTGTGTGCTATGCGTTTGCTAGCTTGGACACACACACACACACATACACGCACGCACGCACACTGCACAGCACAATGTGTGTGGAGAAGAAATCCCTGAGGCACATTATGTATGCTGCCTCTCGCTCACCCAAGCCAAGGGTCTCAGTTCATTTGGTTTTTAACTGTTATAAATTGTCTCACTTGACTCCATCTTCCCTCCCCTCTACAACAGGCCTGGAGCAATTTCTACACAGAGAGTGGACAGACTCCAAACTTAGGACCAATATAAGATTCTGAAATACTCAGAAACAGGATCCATGCTAGTATAAAGAAAATATCAATAACACTAAGTCCAACTGAATGGAAGACATCACACAGCAGAGCAGCAGAGCTACAAGGAAGGAAACTGAGATATTTGAAGTACTTAAATAATAAGGCCAATATCAAATATTTACAGTGTGTGCATGAGTATATAAATCAAAGATACCTGAATGCCTGTATTTGTATGCCAGTGCAACACAGGACCATATGCAATTTTGCATCTCTTGAAAGGTTTGTTGTGTGTTTGTGTGTAATTGTGGGCCTGTAACCAGGTGTATGGGCTTACGGTGTAAAATCTTTTCAATGGGATGAAATTTCACACTTGCAGCTCTCAAGAGTAATCACTGAATTACAGCCTTTAAATATAATGCGTGGTGTCTCGAGTTTCACACCCGAACAGAAACCCATCGCACATGCATGCATACAAACACAAAGGCTGGCAAAAGCTATTGCACAATCCTCCATTTGCTCCCATCGAAAGACCTGAAATAACACCACGGCAAGAACTGTTTGATTTACGGGGTGAACCGACAACAGCGAAAAGACCCAATTCAGTCTGAGTCGAAGACAACATCAGTAGATTCGAAACTGCATAATTTTGCGACATTAGATGTGTTCAGAAATGGTACTCGTGCAAAAGAGTGTCTAATAGCTTTCAAAGACCAAATTAAGATGTGGGGGACCCTCCAGCTGATGATTAGACAAGGGACTAGAAAGTGACTTCAGGCGATAATATGAATAGAAAAACATACACACATATACACTAAAGTGCACACAAGCACACACACAAACACAGGCACACACAGAGAGTCAATTAACATGAACATGTGTCTTTAGGGAATTATATTTCAATTAGCTTTAGCTTTCCTTTGAGACCATAATGCTAAAACAAGTGCAGAGTTGTGTATTTGTGGATGCAGTAAATCCTGTTTTTCAATTAGTATCATGCCATAACTCTATATTGTTAGTGTATAAGTACAAGTTAAGCACTTAAACACTAAATCAATGTTCTGAATGATGTAAAGGAACCATAATATTAAAATGAAGCATACATGGAACCATATTCAGCAGCTAAACCTAATGCCGCCGCATTCTGAAGCTCATTTAAAACAAAATTACAGCAATGATGAATGAATAAGGGTAAGTATCCATTAGAAGTGTGTATTAATCATCTGAACGAAACTAAAAAGGGATGCAACTCATTTTAGAGGTTACTTAATGGATTTGCAGGAACGAATATGAAAAATATGAATAGTGACTGGGGGAAGATAGTCCCCAAATCCTAGGGCCAATTTTTCTCTGCGTCTCCAATTCCGTTTTGCTCTACCTCCAAAATGTTTCATCATATTCCCAGTAAACACCTCCTGTCAGCACCAATTTGACTGAAAAAAAACTGTATGTGGACAGAGAAAGTTATCTATAAATCTGGGTCACCAAAACAACAGCAATAAAGTCAGAAAATACCACAGTTCCAAATCTTCACCCCATATTTGGTCTATATTATCAGGAAAAAGGTAGAAAACAAAAGACATGTCTGCTTTTTTCCCCATCACTGTGTCTTTACACTGCCCAGCTTCTGTGTGCAAATTTGTGCACGTGTATTTGCATGAGTGCACGTGTTTTTGTTGTACACATACAATATGGCTCTGTGAGCAACAATGTTTCTGTACACAATATGGGCCTTCTTTGCTTCGGCAGAATTAATTTCTGTCAAGAACAGGCACAGAGTCCCTGAACAATAACAGAGTTGGGGCAGGAGGGGAGAGTGGGCAGAGTCATTGCTGACCATATCTTTATCTTTGTTGAAGAAAATGATTACTGTAACATGTACTATCATGGTTCCAGACTCAGGCCCACAGGGAGCTGTATGAAAAGAAGCTGTCAGATGAAAGAGCACATGGCATACAAGGAACTTTATCTGGGCTAAGATTTGTTAAGAGACGGGGCGATGAGTGAACCCACAGAGCACATCAGGTTAAACTGAAAGTGCATCGAATCAACCTGCTTCGCTTGTCGCTTATTTGCAAGTATGCAAATGTGTGTGGGTATGTCTGAAAGACGGAGGAAAAATTTCATTATCTAGAGTTTTTCTGTCATTTCTCTTTCACTTCAGCTTGAGCCCTCTTTCACCTTTCTGCGTAAAAGTGAAAGATTACAACCCTCCTCTGTATGGAGAGTTTTAATCCAAAAGGTGATTGTGTTTGTGTCTCTTTATTCCAGAGTGTTTGAGATTAGTGACACATGGTTTGTCAAAGACTGGAGCTCCAGATTAGCCGCTCGCTAATCCTTCGGAATTCAATGCTAATACAGACATCACATATGCATGCATGCGTACACACAGACACACTCACAACACAGTCGTGTCGTCCTCAATATGTGCACTTGTGTTTAATTTGTAGGGGTAGATGATATCTACTCTGGGAAGTCTGACTCGAACAAAAGCAGCCAAACAAAGACGCCTGCCTGTCAGTCAAGATGCAGCAGATAAATTGACCAAAATGGTAATCCTAAGACTCATTAAGTTTCTTTATGAGCGCGATGCATCACACTGAATCAGTGCCAGAGTCGAAGCGAGGTGATAAACATCTCACATCGATACGCAGACATTAGTTTATATTCTGACTTGTGTACACAACATAGCTACATGTTAACTTTGAAGAAAAGCCCAATCAGCTGATATGTTGGCTGAGCTTGCACTCGTCTTTCACCTACTGGGAGGTCTATTGAGAGTGCAAACTTGCCGTCTGCTGATGCCGCTGCTGCAGCCCAAGCCCAATCCACCTGTGGGCTTGTATTTTCAACGTTCTCAATAGAGGCTGCATTTGATCTCTCCCTTCTCTCGCTTTGGGCTGGCTTTAAATTACACTTTGCCTAAGAGATATGAAACGGAGTCTTGATGCCAAAACCAAAATCAACATTTATTTTACAAGCATTGTCAACAAAGATGTTTTTGGTGGATTAGAAATGGGAAGGTCATGTTCTGTATCTGTACTTAGCATGACGCCAATAGATCACAGCATCGACAGTACATGATGCTACGAGAGACATTATTACTACTTATACTACTTGAAAAATATGCTCTTGAATTTATGCCTGCATAATTATAGATGTTTTTTAATTACATGCTTGCAATGTGCAATCACATGGCCACATATTGAGTAGTCCTCCATCCCAGGAGATGCTTGCCAGGGCCAGTAAAGTCATGTACTGCAGAAATCAGAAAACTGAATGACTAAGGTGATGTGAGTGTACGTGCCCACACAATGCAGTGAGCTGGAAACCTTGAAGTTATATATGAAACCCAGCTGGCATACTGTAGGGCCAAATTCTCAGCAGATACGTCACTGTGTTCAGACATGCAGCACAGGCAGGATGAATCTTGCCTCTCATTAAATCTGAAAGATATTTAGCAATAAGCACCAACAGTAATTTAAAAACTGAACTCAGATGCTAGCAGATGTTTTCTCATGTTGCCGTTACGACAAAGCAAGGCCCGGAGAATTATTTCATTAGTACTTGACCCATCAGTTCATTTACATCTCGTTTTTACATTTTGGAGAGAATATGTGCTTGATCAAATCCTCACTTATCTATAATCAAACACTACTGGAACAATGTAGTACAACAATGATGCTCAATCTGGCAGCCCGTGCTGCATCATTTGGTGTAGGCGCATCCTATTTTGCAGGCTCATGAATACCTCGGAGATTTCCACAGGCTGGTTTGGTAACTGAGTTATTGGATAGTGCTCTGCACACTGGAGGACATTTGCATAAACATTTTAACTCCTCCATGGTGTGTTGCTACGTGTGTTTTTGCCACCTCTGCTCACTGCCATCTGCGACAACATGTGTATTAAGCTTAACAATGCCGGGCCTCCTGCCTCTTCTTCCCTCGTTTTATCCCTGTGTCTCAACACAAGATTGTCTGTGTTTAACTAGCCATGGCTGTACATTTCCAAGCAAAAACCTGCCTAAAGCACCTGCACAAGTTTACTGATTTGAGGAACAGTTGGAACAGGTGGCAGGATCACTGTAATTGTTTGTGGACCAGTTCTGAAGAGGCACATTCCTGCTCTGCCATGAAGAGCATGTAAGCTCTGAATCCTACCACGTTCCCCTGCAGCCTCCACCTCCTTTCGGTTTTAACTTTTTTAACACCTGGACTAACAAAAGACTGGCTTTGATCATGGGAAATCCCTTGGCAGAGCAGCAATGAATCCACAGCGGAGCTCCATGTGTGTATGTATGCGTGTGTGTGTGTTTGAGTGTCTGTGTGATGCACATCGAGCCAACGCTGCTCTACTGAGGATTGTCAGTGCATTGAAGCTCCATGGCATGGGTATAAGGTACAGAGCACCTCACATGTGCCATGCGTCAAAGCCTGGCCATGAAAATGAACACACTCCCAGACACACAGAAGTGGGAGGGAAAGTGCAAGTGAGCAAGAAAGAGAGAACATCTTGTTTCTCCCATGTAATCAGTGGCTCTGCAAACACACACACAAGGCCGCTTGTTATCAGAAGCTTTCCCACGCTGCTGTGGTACAAAGCTCCACACCAGGATGGGAGGATGAGGCGAGGGAGGAATGGACGGAAGTACAGAGGGATGGAGGGTCAGCCTTCAGCAGCTTAGACTCACGGCGGGGATAAACACATCCCTCAGCGGGGGTTTGTATTTAGGCTAGCAAGATCAGAGTTCAAAACAGACAGACTGCCAGGCAGGCAAAGCGACAGGAAACAGACAGAGCAGCGGCGATAAACAAGCATCCAAACGGCAAACAACAACCAGTGCACATATCACACACACACACTTTAGTTGAGGAGACTGCACATTCCTCCTCCACACCTCTGTTCCCACATTACTCTTACATCAATTCCTCTATTCTAGAACATCTCCATCTTTCTCCGCCGCTCTCTGCCTCTATCTCCCCTCGCCTGCTGCTCAGCCCTGAGCTCTTACGTAAGAGGTCCATTTGCATAACAGGCTGTTTTCTCTGGCTACGGCATGGGCACATGAGACACACTGGATAATATGTTAACAACTCGGGCTGTTGGTAAACAACGACCTCCATCACAACACTCCACGTTCACACTATATGCAGTGCAGGTCTAGTCGGTGACAGAGATTTAGTGTCTCTGGATCTCTTGATGCCAGCTGGCTCAGGCCCAGAGGGGCTGAAACAGCTGTCATTTACAGAGCGCACGGATATGTCTCCGGCTTGATAGACTTCATTCAGGAGGAGGCTGACCTGCCTGCTGTGTGGAACCTATGCAATAATAGGTCTTGCACCGAGAGATGACTGTTCAAATCAAGCAGCCTAGCATTATCCTCTTCAGGGTTAGGGCGAGAGAGAAAGAGACTCATGCGAGCGAGTGTGGTGGGGGAGCCACAAATGGAATGAGCCTGAAGTGCGCTCTGTTGTTATCGGCATGCTTATGTCTTTGCTTTGGCATCTCCAAACATAAGCTTTACAAACAGGGCACACATTTGCAAGAATATATGCAAACACACACACGCGATCCCGTGTGAATACACACTCATGGTGAGCCCCTTAAGAGAATTAAGACGAAAAGAAAAGGCTCTGGAATGCCAATAAAATGCTGCTGTGGAAGCTGTCAGATATATCCTAAGATACCTCATTACACACCAATTCATTAAGTCAAGAATGGCCTTAATCATGTCTGGTTATTAAGGAAGGACTGCTCTCTCTCCCCCTCTTGCTCATGCACACGTACACTTCAAAGAGACAACAAATGATCAAGGGAATCAAGCGCAAATGATCTCTCATTTGGGATTTCTCCTCTTACTCGTGGAAAACAGCGGTTAAAGTCAAGATGACACTAATTTCTTCTTTCATGGTTATATATTTGCTATCTGAGGTCTTAAATGCATCTTGATATAATGTGAAAGGGGGGAAGAAAGTGGACTAAGGCTCAGTGTGCCATATTTGGCCCTGCTGTGAGACTGACAGTTGTTTCAGAGTAAATCCATCACCCTCAAGAACCCTGTTCCCCTTTTATAGCTTCCTGCATAAATGGGAATATTGTTAGATTTCTTTGAATGCCTTGAGACTTGAGTGCACTGAGAAATCACTGTGTAACAAATGTCACTGAATTGCACTGTGCAGTTTCTTTATCAGATTTGAAGTCGCTTCTGTGCGAAGTATGGGCCGCATTCGCAAAGTAGGACTCCAGTAAGAAGAGCAAGTTTTCAAAAAAATATGCCACTTTGAGGCTTAAAAAGAATCATACTTGAATTTATAGATGGCATTGCAATTGTATTCCTCTCTACTCTGCAGACGTTTGCACTTGTACTGAGTGAAGACATGCATACTTTGGAAATATACTGAGAACAGGACAGGTTGTATAGAACTGGAACACATGGTGGCACAGTTTCAGGAAAAAAAGTGATTTTAGTTTCTCTACTTATGTTAATATTATTAATATATTCTAATTCTAGTTTAATGTATGTCCATTAAACACTGAACCGTCTTGTATGTATGTAGCACAAGTCGCTGTGACCTTGACCTCCAATGTCACCTTATTGTCGTGTTTACAGTCGGATCATCTGCCGTCTGAACGCCACAGCCTTCTGTTTACTGTATTAAAAAGAGCAACAAGACCTGAAAAATATACACCTTATCGCTAAATCAGTCTGCCTCTCATAAACTCATATGTAAACACACAAATCAGTGGCAGTTTCTGTAAATATCAGCTATGTGAACCTAATCTGAGATTAATATTATCAGCCACAATGCTGGAAAATAAACTTTTGATAATCATAATCATTCCCATCACGCCTACAACCCGTTCGAGGTTACTGACAATAGCCTAAATCCTCATGAAAGGCACAGCTCGCAGGAGTTGGTTGTGTCCAACAACCACCTTAGAGAAACAGTGAGGAGAAAGCTCAAATCATAAATGAAAAACATTCTGCAATCGAAAAGCTTTGCATGTTCATGTGCGTCATAAGAGACCACAATGAGAAGCGAACACCAAACAGCTGGGTGCGTAAAACGCTGCCAGTGTCTCCGGCGACTCCTCCAAGTGCTGAAAGTCAAAAACAAATGCGTTTGTTTCATTGTTAGGTGTGTCTTTTTTTTTCCCCATTTACTGCTCACACATACACACGAACACACACAGGACAGAGCATCACAGACGCATGAGACGCACTAGTCTGTACGGCTGCGCTCAGGTCGTGTCCTGTGCATGCAGTGATGGAGATGGGATATCCTCATTCCTGAACATTAACAGCCAGCAGATCCCGGCATGCTACAGAACAAGCTCTTTCCTCTAGCTGCCTCGCATCCTGCACGTTTAGCAGAGGAAAAATGACACACATTCATTCGGCACACGTATGCACGCACAGACGTACATGTGAATGAAAACTCCCTCTGTGTGTGTGTGTGTGTGTGTGTGTGTGTGTGTGTGTGTGTGCGTGTGTGTGTGTGTGTGCGTGCGTGACAGAGTAAAGAAAAGAAAAAGAGGGAGCTCCACATCTTTCTGCCAGGACCCGCGTGTGACCGCGCGTTCTGCCGCTTCATCCTGCCCTGCTGTTGGCCTGGAACATGCGCGCGTAACCACACACGGGACGCACACACACAACGCGCGCGCGCACGCACGCACCACTCACTCGTCCCAGACTCACCTTTCAGAAGAATCCCATAAATAGTGTAGAGGGTGAAAATCAAATTGCTCTTGAGATTCATCCTGTCGTCTTCTTCTTCCTTTTCTGTTTCTTTTGCTCCTGTCTTCCGCGCGTATTTCTCCTCTCCGTCTCCCCACTGGACCTCTAACCGGACCGGACGGCTTTGTCAGCTATCCAGGTGGACTTGGAAGTGTGTCTCTCTTGTTTGTGCGTCTCTAGGAAATGGGGTTAACACAGCCGACTTCACGACCCCGTGTTGGTTCTGAGATATCCTCGCTCCTCAAAAATCATACAAAAAAAATGCGTAATAAAAAAATAAATAAAACAATAGTCTGGATGTTTTCAGGAATGCGCCGCCGGTAAGGTGCAGACTCGGTTCACCGGACTCGCAGGGACAACAACAGCCGTAAGCCTCAGGGACTAACAACAGTCGTCCTCCGGTAACAGGGTAAAACGCTGCCGCTGCCGTACTACTCTCTGCCCCGCTCTTGGTCTGCTGTGGCGCACAGTCCACAATGCAGGGAACACGAGTGGATTGTTTGAGTCCCGCCCACAAGGCTTTTTCTTCCTCTTTTTTTTTTGACGGACATGAAAGGTGAACCAATCACGAAGGCCCGAGGCTAAGTGAGGCTGGGGGGGAAGTGGAGGGAGGGGGAACCAGCGCGTGAGACACACTGCAAAAAACATCAGTTTCAACAAGTTTTTTTTTGTGAGAGGCACAATAGAAAAAGGCCAGTGAGATGAATAAATTCACCCCTTTTGCATAAAAGGGGCAAAAGCTTGTCTAATATCAGGATGCATATTTGTGGAAATGTCTAAACTTTTTGTGTGGTGGGGGAAATTGGAATAGTCCTCCTCAGAGGCAGAGCTTAATCTTATTTAATTTGTAAGCACGATAAAACATAAAGCAATGCAAACATTTGAAACTAGATCATCATACACCTATATGTAAAACAGTGGAGAGGTGGAAAGCTGAAGGCAATTGCACAAATGTGCCTCCATTAGGGAAAATAAGCAAATCCCATTCATCACCACTAACATGGTTTGAGCATTAAAACTGAAATCGGTGCAGCAAGAAGTGCAGAAAAGCTGTGCAAGTCATAGTAGCCGATATGGAGGCCTGCTGTCGGTTATCTGAAACAATCACTGTAAAACTTGGGAAAATAATTCATCTGTTTGACTGGGATTCTTGCTTAAAGCGTGTGTCGTATGATGTGAAATGCAAAACATCCAGGATGCTACTTCACTGGAAACGTGCTTCTCTACTGGGTGCAGCCTGAGAGAGGAGGTGATCATTTTTTGCAGTGTACCCGAAGAATGGGCTCAGAATTCAAAACAGAGCAAGAGCATGCAGACATGCTTCTGGGTGTGAGCTGTCCTTCCACATGAACCGGGTAACTCACAGTATATGTTTCACTGCTCGCTCTGTCGATAGTGATGATCCAGGTTAGACGGCTGTGAAGTATTAAGGTTGACAACTGCCCGAGCTTTCAAGATTGTCTTGCACAGGACAATCAGAGGGGTGGAGAGGTGAGGTGGGGATGTGATGGGACACGGCTGTGTGTAGGTATAGGGAACAGGGGGGTGAAAGTGGTCTGCAGCCTTTTTGGAAAAGCTGTTAAAACCGAAATGGAGACAGAAAGGGCAGGCTGGCGAGCTGCAAGGGGGTTGATGAGGCAGCTGTGCATGTAGAGAAAGAACTGTATGCAATGTTTGCCTCAATTATTTGGATGTCAGCGGATTCTCTGTATGACCAGAAACTGACAGGGAGCATGGGCTGAGGAACAGAATTTGGATATTTTACATAGACGACGGGTCTTGTAACCACTTGCCAATAATGTTATCTGTATCTAGAAACAGAGAAATTAATTAGGATGGTTAATCACAAAACACTCTTGTCACGTACAGCTCGAGCCAAATGTATTTTTGGGCACTGACATTTGTTTTGTTCTTTGGGTTCTGTGCTTCAGCGGGTTCAACTTGAATTAGATTAATGGAAACTACATTGAAGTGTTAATTTTTTGGTTTATGTCAGTATAGAACCAACTGAGTGAGAGATACAGCCCTTTTAGCACATCATGCCCAAGTTAAAAGGGTTCAAAATTAAATCAGGACATGCTTAAAGTTCTTTCAAGGCTGTTGATTGAGAGTTGAGAATGGCCATGTAGACTGAGGGGGAGTTGTCTGGTAATACAAGGAGCAAAAGGTGACAATGCAAATAATAATGATAAAATAATAAAAAGGATAAGGTTAAAATGCATATGAATTGTGCTGAATTGCAGTCTGTCTGGATCACATAGAAATTGTTTGCTCCTATTATTGAGAAATTCTTATAGTTAGATCTTAAGGAAGAGGCTACCGCGTGCTTTGTCATGCCATATGAATACAAGAAAAAAATATGAAGAGCACAGCTTTCTTTGTACAATCTGACATGACAACACAAAGCACTCTGACCTTTGTGAAACTCTCAAAAGGAATCTAATAAAATAAAACTGTATTGAACTATGAAACTGCTGTATTCATAAATGAATGTCAAGCATCATAAAACTAATCTCAGTCGAGACATAAGAAGCTCTGCAATCAGCAGCTTTACCTAACACTAAAATTAATTAGGTGTTGTTTGCAAAATGCCGGTGTGATTGAAAAGCAAAATTAGTTATGGAATAAATGTTTTATGTAATAATTTGGCAATCACATACTGTATCACACTATGTCTAATCTTTCATGACACATTTCAGTGGTAAAGGCACAGGGTGTCTCTATTAGTTTGCATCTTTAGCTTGATTATAAGATGGCTTCTAAATGCACCCTATGCATTATTTATAAAATTAGCTCTGCTTGCCTACCTATACTAATGACAACCCCACATCATTTCAATCACACAACTAAAGCTGCTTAGCAGGGAATGTCCACCACTAAACAACACAAAGGAAACATACTGCAAGTATTGTTTGCTGTGCTATTGTTTGCGCTGCTTTTTTAAAGCTTCATTTCAGGATCATCCTTTGACAAATCTGAGCAAATTTAAAAACAACAACATGACATGGTAAGATTCAGACTTGCTAATATGCCTTGTCTCTCAGCTAACATTTGTTGTCATTCATAAGCGGATACTTTCAGAAATACAGCTCATTTCTTTCCCTCTCACATATACACACTGCTTCACACACTCACGGTATGTTGTCCCTTGTTTACCGTAAAAGATTTTAATCAGTTTGTGGAAGGCCTTCTATAAATAAACTTGACTTGGCCTGCTGATCTCATTTTGGGTCAATCCACTTTAAGGTTGGGAGGGGGGAGGTGGGCGTGTGCTGCACACCTTGTAATGGCTCATTTCACACTCTCAGAATTGGTGTGTGCCATCACTGGAGGCATAGCGAGGAACCAGGGGGTCTTCTCTAAAAAGCGTTTAGATCCGGGAGGCCAGTCAGTGAACTGATAGAAACAGCACATTCAAGTTTCCGCCTCACCTGGGATTGTCTCAGTGCTCCAGATGGCCGATAGACCAGTCGCTCTCTCTCCCTCCCTCTCTCTCTCTCTCTCTGTCACACACACATGTACACACACGGCCATTAATGCACACCCTCCTCTCAGAGTTTCAAGCAACCACCACCTGCTCCTGGCTGAGACCATTGTTCATTGGTCCACCTAATGTAGGCTGACACATGTTGCCGAGCTGAGGGCCGAGCACTTTGGCTTGGATGGAACGAGGTGGGGTACAACATAAATCACCTCACCTTTTATATAGAAAATTTCTTTTATCCCTGCATCCGTGTGTGTTCGACTGAATGACCTACTTTGTCAAATGCAAACAAAGTCATCCGCAATAACAAATGTGAAAGACAAATAAAGTTAAAAGGGATAAAGCTAGCTTTGCACGAATGCATTCTTGAAACTTCGTATGAGATATTTGTGTCAAAACAGGGGAAAAAAGGAGCACACAAAACAGCTACTTTAAAAAAAAATGCTTTGCTGAAATGTAAATATATGTTTATTTACTGATTAATCAAGAAATCACTTTTCCATTTCAGTCACAAAAGCCAGTTACTCACCGCGGTAAACACAATGCAATATGGAGAGGCAGCTAATCATGGGTAGTTTCAAGTGTAACATATTAACAGCTCCTTCACACCTTTAGGACTAATGACATCTGCAAATAACATACAGTTATTAGAAGGTTGTGCTTTGACATCTGGAAGCGTGTGGGTTTTATTGCCAGGATTTGTGGGGTTTTGGAGCACTCTCTTTTCTGCAGTACTCCCCTGCCATTCATTTTTCATTTTCCTGCTGCTTGCTTTTCACGTTCCAGTTCAAGCAAAAAAAAAAAATAAAGTATCACCTGGTAGATGAGCTACCACAGATCTGGAATACACTGTAAGCATGAAATGACTAATTGATTCCCAATCACAGCTATTTAAGGGACTGCTGGAACTAATCGTGTTCTGTGTGATAACATTGCGTTTAGCTCATTGGTTTACGTGCATCTCAGTCTACGCTGTCTAACAACACTCATGCTGTGTAGTTACTATACATTCCATCGCTGGAAAATGAGATAGATTCAGACAGAGTAGGAAAGTTCTGCTGCTGCACAGATAGCAAACCGAGAGGAAGGAAACTGTATGTAGATAATTCAATGCACCAGTAACTAAAAAGGTTTTACAGCCCAGTTGCTAGTGTCCAGAATGGATGAATAACTTCAGTATGAAGCCGGCCTCTCTTGCAGACACCTGAGTGTTTTTCTCCCACTGTGTCGGCAGTATAAATGACCTTTCCTTCAGATTTTGGCAACCATGAAGTGCCACAAAGACCAGAGCTATTGCAGGCTGCCACACCACAAAGGGAGACTGTCTGCCAAATACACCCAGATCCAAAGCTCAGCAGCAGTGTTGAGATTAGAGTGGCACACCAATTGTTTCAGTACCACTCACTCGGAAAGTGTTCCTAGACCAAACTCTGCATATAAAGACGGTAGGGGCTGCCCTCTTGTTAATGAGAATGGCAGTAGTCCATATCCATTCAAAGGTATAAAAGACTGTGTAGATGTGCCTGTCTGGATAATATTCAATCTTGTACTTGGATTCTTAAGAGAATGTATGTCTCTACTTGTTGAGTATGTACTTTGTTTTTCATTGTTTGATTTGTACTTGATACCACGCATTGAGACAGGAAATAAATAAAGCGTTGTTTGTGTTGCTTGGTTACGAAGGTCCAGTTCATATCTGAGTATATTCAGGAACAGAACATTTACTGCTGGTGGCTCTAAGGATGTGTGCTATCTACCTGCAGGCTTTTGAAGTCAGTTCTAGTGGGTTAGATGTATGAATTCTTTAGCAGAGGCGGTTCTTTTCTGTGTGATCTCAGTTTGTGCTTAATTTCTTCCAGTTTAGAAAAAAAAACGTCTGACGTGATGATTGTTGTGTCAAATATTTTAAGTAAGCAGATACATGGCCAGGAAAACATAATGCACCACAATATACTGTCCCACATAAACTTCTGTACCCTTGTGCACCATTGTTTTTATGTATTATTATTCTACTGTCTCACACACAGCTACAGTGTAACACCGGTCAGCCACAACATTAAAAACTACTAACAGATGAAGCATATAACCCTGATCATGTTGTTACAACGCAATGTTCTGCTTGGTTACCTTGGGTCTTGGCATTCATGTGGATGTTACTTTGACACACACCAAACACCCTAACATTGTTGTAGATCAAGTACACCCCTTGAGGCGCTCAAAGCCACCAAATGCCAATTCAATCAAGGATTTGCAGAGCAATCCCAATCCATGAAGACCCAATTCTCTCTATCTGCTGCCTGTCTACCTCAGGTATAGACGCCACAATCCAACACAAAGAGGACCTACATAATATTAGGCTGGTGTTTGGTGTAATAGTTTCCAATGAAACCAAGAGAGAACAACACATATCATAGATGATTCTTTGTTAAAAACAGCTGTAAGCCACTCAACAGCCGGAAATATTCACTTCTTTCCTGTTCTTTGTATCAAACATTTAATTTAACATTAATTCTTTCACACATTACTTCTCTCTCACTCACATACATTATTATGTATTTCATTTTATCATTGTTTGACATGTTGGCTACTATTTTCTCGGAGATGCACTCATTATTTTTCTCGTATATTTTTTCAATCTCACCCACACACATGCAGCTATTCTCTTATAAAAACAATGACCTTATTTCTCACATTCATCCCTGCTCATTCTCGCATTCGAAGACACTCCTAATGTAAAATAGGATATTGTCTACATTACAAAGGATGCCCAACTGAGACAACTCAGACTGGAAAATATCTGAAGTACTCTGCACATCCAATAAATTAAAAATAGGACAATTCACATTCCAAACGATGTTCTGTGTCGCTCATTTTCTTGTAGGATCAGAATAATGACCATGTTTCTTGGAAATGTTGCTGAAGCGCAACCTGTGTGAAAGGCAGAAAGACCGTGTGTGTGTGTGTGTGTGTGTGTGTGTTTGTGTATCAACTTGATTCATAAATTTGAACTTCTAAAGGTCAGAATCCTCTTCCTGTATGTTTTGTTGCCTGTGAAATGTCACATTATGTCTTGCTGGTAGTTGAACATAGCTTGTGTGCCACAGTTATTTCAGAGAGAACAACAATACCTGCACCAGCTACCCTTCCCTTCTTTTTCTGAATATGCAAATGAGATTGCAGAGAAATGTTGGCCAACTTGTTACAAGTGATAGAATTTAAATATAACACTGGTCTGTTATATAATAATATAAGCTGTTTTCAGTTCCAGTTAAAGACTAGACTGCTTTGCCATGTTATTCTATCTAATTGTTTATTGCTGAACACCAGAAAGTGGTGAGACCTTTTGCAACATCTTTGTTCCTTTTCTGCGCACAAACAACTGAGTTTTATTTGTTTACACAGACAGAACATTGAAGGGCAAAGTCTGACCATTAGAGAACACTTGTCTAGCCTATATTCCTGTTTTTGTTTCTACCCATGTCTGCCTTTCTGTGTGTTATTTTTCTGCCTTCCTGCGAGTCTGTCTATGTACTCGTACACAATACATCATCTGATTCAGTCAGATCCAGCACTGGTCTGGAGGGAGGTAGCCAGAGCTGAATACACCAACTGTCTCCTGGCAGCGAGGGATAAATTATTAGCCAGTCCATTTAAGTTACAGTTCCGTGTTTGATTGCCATATTCAGCTAAGCAGTGCCAGTGATGCCAACTCAGTGGGAGTAAAGCTAAGATCAAGTGCTAAAAAGAGGCTCCTAATGCTTCAATTTTCCAACCACACTCTGTGATGGTGGCAGAAAAAAATGTTTAAAGCATCTGAAAGAGAAAATTCTGAATGTAACATGATGGATAGTTACAGTATTTATATGAAATAAATGAACAGAAATAGCTTCTTTTATATATATGTATATATATATATATATATATATATATATATATATATATATATATATATATATATATATATATATATATATATATATATATATATATTATGGATAATAAGTGTTTGCATAAAATTTCAGCACATAATGGATTATTAACACATTTAAACATTGATTTGTAATACAAAATAGGGTGAACATAAGAATTTGAAGTCATTTCTATGATAGCTATAGTTATTAATACAAACATTGAGCTCAGAGGCCTGTGTTTTAGACACACATACACAAACTCTGTCATCACGCACACACATACACAGTAATATGCTCCATCATTTGTCATTTATTTGTAATATGAGTGTGACTGTCCACAGCTGAGGTATCTAGTTGGGCCAGAGACCTCTCACTCATGCAGAACCACACAAATGCATGTGCACGCACACATGCACACAAGTGCTCTACACACATGAACGTACACCAAGCCCAAGTGTAGACCAAAACCCAACAGACTAGAACTTGCACAGATTTTGGGATGATTCACTTGAGAGGTGGGTCTTCAGTGCACACGCACACACACACACACACACACACACACACACACACACACGTACACATCCATACACAGAGAAATGTACACATCCCCACTCTCTCTCTCTCACTCAGCAGCTCTAGCCTCTAGGTAAGGGAAGGCTCACGAAATTGAGTTCACGGTGGTCGCTTAGCAATGTTGAGCAGAGGGTGTGCTATCAAGCCAAATTGTTCCGGTTCCTCTTGGCTCCCCTCAATTCCGTTTGGGTGTTCAGGGGTGGAACGACGGCACAGTGATCTGGCGGCACTGACATTTAGAAAGGAGGAAGGGGAAAATAAAAGGTTGAAAGTGAGAATTTATCAGCTTCCCACATAAAAGAAGCTGTAATGTGGACAAAAAGAAAACACAGCAGATCTTTCTTTTTACTTTAAATGAAACAGTTTTAGTATTATTTGACATGTACACTTGATCCTAACCTTTGTCTAGACAATCTTCATAAATGTGAACTTTATTTGAAATACATTTGTCAGAGCAAAGCTACAAAATGCTCGTTTAAACAACAGAAAAGCCGAGAAACAGTGACAAGTTTAAAAAAGAACAAAAGCTGCATGCTATGATTTGTCTTCACACTGAAACTGTGGATCCTGGAACCAAACCGTGGCCACATATGGATGCACACTTGCATACAAATGCTCACACATTTTCAAAGCCCAGGGGTGTATGCGGCTAATTAGCAGATACCATTATCCAAACTTCACTCTCAGCACTTTTCTTGTTTTAATTCATTTGATCTTACGGCTACAGAGGTAAGTGTAGGAAAATGGGTAATTTGGCAACTCGTCTATTCCTACTTCATCTCTAGCAAAGGACAAAAATTACAGGCAAAGTTTGATTTTTCAGCTTATGGAGGCAAAGATGGGCGAACAATCTGCTAAATTCTTGGCTAAATGTACTATCTTGTCTAAATTACCTTTTACTCCTGAATGTCACCTTCACTCTCTCTGCCAAAAGGAAGTTCTATGTAAAGAATGATCTAATTTGTAGCTTACACAGTCATGTGCATATGTGTGTATGTCTTTTTATTACTGCTAGAGGTTGTGAGAAAACTTGGCTACTGCTGTTCCAGATGTTTTGCTTGAATACCTATTTCACTGCACCCATTGATAGAGAGTTTAGTTCAGTTTCAACATTCTGGAAATACTGGTCATCTTACTTGCCTGGAATTCACATCTCAGTGTCATTGCTAGGAAACCAGACTGCATTAATAACTGTCTCAGGAATCCTATCAAAGAGACTATTCTGGATTTCCTTTTGCTTTGTGAAAATGGATAAGGAAGCATGCACTGATCAGCCACAACATTAAAGACACTGACAGCCACTCTCTTCACAATGCATTGTTTTGCTGGGAAACAGTGGGTCCTGGCATTCATGTAGATCTTACTTTGACACATAGCACCCACTTAAACATGCTGCAGACAAAGCACACTTGGCAACACCACTCCCCTACTGAAGCAGCCTCCTCCAGGAAGACAGTGCACCCAACCAAATCACAAAAACTGCTCAGAAACAGCCTGAGGAACATGACAAAGAGTATCCCCAGATCCCAATCTGATAAAGCATTCATGAGATGTGCCGGGAACAATCCAGATCCATGGAGGCTCCACACCACAACCCACAAAACCCAAAGGATTCATTGCCAACATCCCATTGCCAGACACCGCAGGACACCCCCAAAGGTCCCTTTTCCATGGCCCAACAGGTCAGAACTGTTTTGGCAGTTTGAGGGTAAGCTACACAATGTTAGGTAGTTGGCTTTATTGTTCTGGCTAATTTGTGTATTCAAAAATCCTTCCTGTGAAAGAGACTTTTTCTACCTTTACGAACTGTTTCTGCAGCCTTAGAACAGTCTGTGTTCGCATGACAACATCCATACTTATTGGGATTAATTTGAAAACATATGTTTATGTCTTCCTATCGGCCAACCATCCATACAAAGCTAGCCTTTTTGGCCACACTAAATTGAGTTTTTTAAAGTACTACTCCTATGGCAGCAGTGATAAGAAGCTTATTTTCTGTTGTCCTCACTTATCCTGAGTTAATTATCATCATTTATTGGTAAAGGCTGTGAGTGATGCACTTCAGCTTGCTATAAATGATGATCATGCATGTAATTTCCTGAGGGATGCCCAAACCTTTACATCCACCTGTAGGCGGCAACTGAATAGTAATTAGCAATGGCTGGGAGCTGGTTCAGTGAAATCATCTGTTTCAGTGGAAAGCTCTGTGATTCAGTACAGGCGTGAACGCCCACTGAAGATGTAGCTATTGTTTTCACTTTAGAAATAATTGGATATTTCTGTCATCATCCATCAGTCAGCAAACCCTTGTTTCGATGTCACAGTGATGAAGAGGCCTGATTTTAATATGAAGTCACCACATCTTAACCTGCTGACAAGTATTCTCACCTCTCAGTTTTATGAAATGACTATATGACAGCTTCATATGACGAGCTGGTTTTCTACCTTTGAATCTCTGTCAAATAATGAAAATGAGAGAGTTTTAAAAGAAGAGAATTTGCTCAAATGTGACAAGAGACTAGATGAATTTCATCACAAGCAATGAATGTCACCAGTTCAACAAATGTCTTCTGGTGTGGTTTATGAAGAAAGTAAGCATTTGCTAGCTAGTGTGAAAACAAAGTGACAAATTTTGCCTTAGAGTTTGATGTTATGTTCATAAAATGTGAGAAAAAGATTTTGGTGGAGCTCGGGTAAAGTCACTGGGAAAGTGTCTATTTGTGGATGACCAATACCAGAAAGTGGAGACAGAAGCTGGACATAAATTAAAACAAGAAAAGCACTCAGAAAGCGCAGTACTCCAGCAAGACTGCTCAGTCGTATGATTTTCGACAGATAAGTCCCGATAAGTCCGCATCGGTGGATTTTTAGTAGGATCGCAATCATATGATCGTCAGCAGGCAGCTGACGCAGTGTTCACTTGTTGTCATAGTTACAGTGACGCTGTGCTGTTAACTCGCGATGATGCAGAAATCTTTAACAAATCTGTGGATTCAGACTATAAGCCGCATCACTGCCAAAATCTAATCAGGTGGTCTTTGTGTCATAACTGCTGCATTCCTTGGCGGAGTAATAAACGTTGGGGAAAAAGAAGCCCTGCTTCCAAAAATTACTTGCCTTTACAGCCAAAATGCACCCTCAATTCCACTTCAAGGTGAACATATTTTCTTCTCCATTACATTTTTTTTATGTGGTGTATCAAAAACACTTTTATAGTCAACAAATCTTTGCTTCGATCATGTTGTAAAAGGGTGTGTTTAAACCTAAAGTATCACATTTGTTGCATCAGCCTGACCAAACAGTGGGTGAAAATGAGACTTGTGTATCAAAATAATTACCCCTCGTGGGACAACTCCATGAGTCTCCCGGGTGAACATGAGACTTGTTCTTTTCAAGACTGGCTAATTATATCTGGCCTTTTATATAATTTTATTCTTACATAGACTTACTCCAGAAATGCCCTATCAAACATGATCATTTGTTGCAGCAGCATTATGGTTCATAATTAATCCAGATTTGGACAAGTAAAGGCTGCCACACAGCACTCCTAAATCTGTGTTATGTTTACCCATCAACCAGTACTGCCGTCATTACCAATTTATCTTGGTTTGCAAATCACAGTTTGTTTGTTTTTTATTCATCCTCGTTTCTCCTTGCTAGCTCATCAAAACTGCTCAGTTGCTATTGATTGGGATTTTAAACTGAACCAATCTTAGTTCATCTGCGTGAGCTACAGCCAGCTGGTCCAAACCAAACTGGCCTCCTACACAGATTGCTGAAGGAGCCAGCTCCATCCAAAACTGATCCACTGACCTCCTCAGACCAGTAAGCACTAAAACAGACAGCATGAGCTGTCACTTAAAGATGCTAGTGCGTGTCTGTGTGGGCGTTATCACCCCATTAGAGTGAATACATCGCTGATCTATGCCCTGCTGTGCTCCAGAACTCATCTTCTTCAACAAAAGCAGCATTAATAATACAGTTTGATAACAGTGAAGTGATTGAACAGTGAAGTGCTTAGCAAAATTCTGCCTTTCAGCACTTCAGTATAAAAAAATATTACTTTTCTACAAGGCTGCATTTGCATGTTTCAATGTGACAAGTGAAGTCATTAATAAACACATTAAATATTTTGTCACTGCTTGTTTAGTGATCAAAAACTTCCATTATTACATTTATCGTAAAAGGTAATGATTCATGCATATTGCAGTCAATTAATAGCACAGTTAATTGCTCAATTAATTACATTCATAGCATAATCTTGTGTAATTACAATCCCTTTGGAAGCGCTTTTTTTCTTGTCAGGATGTTCTGTCTTTTTCTAAGATCTGAATAATCCCTTAAACATTGAAGGTTTAGTTCTCTTCACTGTTACTCATTTTTAAAATCTTTACTCAAAGTGACTTACATGATCGTGCAAGAAGAACGATCATCTTCCTTACTTGTTTATTTGTATATTATTTTTTTAAAAATATTTCATTTAGCTTGTGATTTCTTTTACAGAGATAAACTGTCTTCAAGGGCATTTCAAGGAAAAGTCATTCTGACCTTGAAGCCATTGCCAGCAACACTGGAAAATATATGCAACTGCTTCAAACTACAACTTTTGTCAGTTCTAGCAGATGGAGAAATGGACTGATGAAAACCTAAAGGTTATCTAAGATAAATACGTTGGCCTTGCTAACCATGCATATCGATGCCAAGGTGAGCTAGCACTTCTGTTGCTTTTGTATTGTTCTCAACGTCTGAGATGTAGCTCTTTGCAGAAGTATATCAAACCCTTACATGATCCATGAATTGCGCTTCTGTGTACATGTACACCAGTGAGCAAGTTTAACAAACTCTGTACACAACCCTGAATTCTGAACTCTTTACCACCCCTCAGGTGGAAAGCATAGAGTTTGTATTTCCAGAACATCTGATCAGAGTTAGTCCAGTCAGCTCAGAGTATGTATGTGCGTGGTGAGTGTCAAAAGCCGTGATCAGTGGAACTCTGGTTCTACATTTAAACAAGCAGCGGGGCCTCCATTTTAATCCAGTGGAGCTGAAAAATATCAATGTGTGATACTGTATGTAGCCCTGTCTAAAAGACACAGAATACAGGGCATAAAAATGTGTTAAAAATGTATAAACAGTTGTATAAAAAAAGGCAGTAAATTCATTTCATTAAATTTATTTAAAATTGGATTTAAATAGGACTTTATGCTCATTAAAATTTGTCAAAATTGATTTAAAACAGTCTAAAATCGGTTGAAATACAAGGTCAAAACTAGTTTAAAATACATTCAGGGGATGAAATGTATAAAATTCATAAATAGAGTTTAAAAAGTTATTTATGTATGTTTACTATGTGTTCAGAAGAGTTATGTTCCTTTAAAACCTCTAATATTCATTGGAAAAGTAATGTTTGGTTGGTTTGAAGTCAGGACATGTAGACTGCTGTGCACCCTAACCTGTTTTCAAGCTGAAATGTCAATCATTGTGTTTCTGTATTGCCATTGGTGTATTAAAAAATTAACAGCCAATCCAAGTTTTTCCCTATGCTAAGGGGCGGGACAAGTGGCGCTGGTACTGTGACGGTTCAGGGAAAAATTTACTCGCTGTCGTGCTAAGAACGTAGCGCAGGCATCGTATTGTGGAGAACATTTAAAGTGAAATATCTGAAGGTCGACTAACCGTGGTCCCGATATTTACTTTTGGTGTGATCTGCATGAAGGTAAATATGAGTGTGTAATTTGGTTTTTGTGCTGTGACTAAAGGTTATAGTGATAAGGAGATGGATGTGTTACGCCAAATGGCGGCTAGCTATTTAGCTTAGCGCACCATGTTAATGTGCCGAGATATCGTACTGTTTAGCTAAGCATTGTGATGTTTTTGGTTAAATCGGATTTACGTCAATTCATCATGAAATAGCGAGTGATATTTTTGGCTAAAGCAAGTTAATGTGATCTGCATGAAGGCTACCAACGTTGTGGACGTTGTGAACGGAGAGGACGGACGGTCGGAGTGTCGACAAGACCCTGCTGTTTCTTCTTTCTTCCTTTCGCGGTTTTCCCCCCTGTGATTCCTGCGGACGAGTGATGAACTGCACATCATTTACCAGCTGCCCTTTGTGATTGCTTTTGCACCAGTCCCCTCTGCTAACCACACAAACTGCTCATTCGGATTTTGTAAGTACTAACATAAATGTGCACAACTTTATTTAATGCTCTACCTTGAGTGAAGTGACCTCACAGTTTCTGGTCCCGCCGCACCCAAGCTCCGAACCAGGCCTGCAACGGGTTTTTTTTTCAGTGTTCTGTATGTTTGGGGAGTGGATGTGGGTGTGTGTGGGCCCACAATTATAGGAAACAGTGTGTGAATTTTGTTCTGATTTTTTATGAAACTGATTTAAGAGGTATTTACCAATACATGATTTGGTTGATTTAAAAAGACATCATTTGATTTAAAGGGTGTTTAAAAGTACATGATCTGTTGATTTAATTTCAGTGATTTAAAATCATTTGATATGAAAAGTATTAAAAGGTACATTAAGTAAAAGGTGGTTAAAACTATTTAATTTGGAAGGTATATTTTTTGTTTTAATTTTCTCAGCGATTTCACTGAATCACATTTATTTTATTCTGTATGATTAATTTTTTTTTAATAAATACCAGTTGACAAATTATTGTAAAAATTAAATGTTGAGTTGCTGTGGTTCTTAGTAGGTTAACTATATACATAAAGTGACACCGAACTCAGGCCCCATCCCATTGTACTAACCATTCAAGACATTATTTTATAGCTACGTGAGATAGGGGTTACATGTACATTTAGCTTTAAAAATACAGCAGCAGCAATGAAAGAGTTGGAGCAGAGTCAGTAAGTTAACAATGATGTATTTATTCAACATATAGCCAACTCATTTATCATTTAGTAGGAATCAATTCCCGTAGTGGGAAGCACTGGGATCTGACAGTATTTGACTGAACAGTATAGATCAGATCCCAGACCCTGAAATATTTAACACAGTTAAATATTTCAATATTCAACTGTAACCTGCCAAGGACAAAACAGCAAATGAAAATGAAAACATAGGATAGAGAAAGCATAAATTCATTTATAGAATTATGATTGCATTCATATCATCTGAATTCAGAAATAATGACTTCAGGAATCTGCATTTGGCAAAGTGTTGAGAATGAAAGTCAGTGTGGATTTTTCATTTCATTTTCCATTAAAGTTCAGTTTAGTTTTTTGGAGTTTTTTTGTCTTATATATGAATAAAATATTGCTAAGCAGCATTTATTGCCTATATTCCATAAAAAGTACATGCAGTAAATTTAAATGTAACTGAAATGATTAAAATAAGTTAAGACTCTTCGGACTAAATTGGAAGAAACCTAACTTTCAAACACCATTCACATCTTAAGGGCTTTTCAGCTGCACTATGTCCTCCTCACACTGTAATATTCATACTATCTCCAGTATGATGCAATAATTATGATGGAAATTAATCACAGCAATCAATCACAACATGAGGAATGATTATTTAAGGATTATTGTCTTATGAATAAATTCATGTTTTTTATACAGTGCTTACAGTAATATATTCAAAAAATGAAACAAATGTTTCATTGCAAGGGACTGATGGACAACTCGACAGTTGCTTCAGTGTCCACAGAGGTACAGCGATTAAATATAAACGTCATGTAAGGTAAGCTGAACGATCCCTAGAGCAGCTTATAGAGACGTCAGGCGGCTTCCTCTCCATAATTTGGAAATGCCTCCTGCATCTGCTGCAAATGACACTGAATCAAAACCGTATAAGACAATGTCTGCAGCAGCACCGACCAACAGCTTTGATTTTACAAGATCCTTCAATGCTCGTCATCATAAAAAAGATTTTTACAAGACCTCCTAGCTCAGCAACTGCTAGTGGAAAAGTCTTCTTTTTAATCAGAGCAGTGTCACAAAATGACAGACATGAGTCTCATGAGGTAGAACAGACTCAAGTGAAACAAGAAAGCTCATAAATAGATGTCACGTGACCTGCAGGCAAGATGGCTGCATGAACTGCTCGTGCCAACAATTCTCCCATTTAATCGGGGAAAATCCACCTTTCCAAAGCAAAAAGTGTATTTTTTAAAACGGGAAACTGTGTTTAACCGTTCATTGACATGGCAGACCGAACAAGAAGCAAAAATGCCCAAGATTCAAATGACAAACTGGATTCTCTTAAGTCTGCATTGGCCAGCATGCTTACACCGGCGCTGGAGGAGCAACGCACTTTCATTGAAAAACAGTTCGCCAAACTTGACTGCAAACTCGAGCAGTTTGGAGCCAACGTCGCTAAGAACACCAGCGATATTAAACTGCTAAAGGAGGATCAGAAAGCGATAAATACTCAAATAACCAAACTTTCAAACAACTGCCAGAGTTCCTGGGAAAAATTGGAAGCGAGCATCGCTGAGCTGGAAGATAGATCTCGCAGAGACAACATCCGCATCATAAACTTGCCAGAGAATGTAGGAACAAGCGACTTGAGAGCCTACCTGCGTTTCCGAAGTGGTTCCCAGGCAAGTCTTGTGAGAACATGGAGGTGATGCGGGCCCATCGCATCGGTCCCGAGCGCGCAGCGACTGGGGGCCCCCGCACGGTGATCTGCAAAATGCTCCGGTTTACACACCGGGACCGCATCCTGAAGGCAGCCCGGGGTACGCATATTGAGGTGAACGGCAGAGAGATTCGCTGTGCAGCGGACTACAGCAACTATACCGTAAAGCGGCGTCGGGCCTTTGCCCCGGCCATGGAGGCAGCCAGGAAGCTTGAATACACTCCATTTCTCATCTACCCAGCCAGGTTAAAGCTGACGCGTGGCGTTGAAGTATTTACCTTTAAACACTCACCAAGATGCCGAGGTATTTTTGGAGTGCAATGCCGGGCATGGGGGAAATGATCAGCAACGAGCTACAGCAGGTACTAACTGAAATGAACAGGTTGTGATTTAAACAGCTCACTGCTGGCTGTTAACCCTCTCTGAACTTGTGCACTAGTTTGTTTGTTTTTTTATAAGGTGGTACATGTAAGATTTTTCAGTGTGAAGGGAGAATGTTTTGGCTACAGAATTCCAGGCCTAGCCACCTTCTCTCAGTTTCAGGTGTCCTTATAGTTTTTTTTTTTTTGTTTGTTTGTTTTGTTTGTTTTGTTTTTTGAATGATGTCTGTTTTGTTTTGTAGAATCTATTGTAAGTTTTGTATGGAGAGGGGAAGGGGTGGAGGGGGAATGTGGCTAAAGGGGTCCCAGGTATCTCTAAATAACGACCTGCCTCATGACAAAGTTGTCCATTGCTGGTTGGAACATAAATGGCCTTAATAGTCAACTCAAACGGTCAATGTGTTTGGATTGGTTAAAAATGCACAGTATTGATTGATTGATATTTCCACTAAATGAAAAGATGTTTTCAAGAGTTGTAACACAGAATATTCCAGTAGCCAATCAATTTAGGTATTTAGGAGTTGAAATCTTCCCTAACTTGGGGACTATAGCTAAAAAGAATTTTCAAAACATTTTTGACAGGATTGAATCAGATTTGAATTGTTGGATTTCTTTACCAAATTCACTTCAATCACAAATTTCAATTGTTAAGATGGATATTTTGCCACGATTACATTTTTTCTCATCAATGTTGCCTCTACCACCTCCGACAGATTACTGGAAAAAATTGCACTCACTGGTATCCAGTTTCATGGGGGGGGGGAAGCGAGCAAGAGTTAAGCTAACAACCCTACAAAGACATAAAACAAGAGGTGGCCTTTCAGTTCCCAATTTTGAATTTTACTTTTGTGCTTTTGCTTTAAGGCCTGTAACTGTCTGGTTTGACTCGAAAGCGCATGTATCTTGGTGAGATATCGAAAGAAATCTTGCACTGCCTTATAGATTAGAAGATTTAGTATATTCGTCAGTTCCTTTGAAACATATAAAACTCAAGTTAGGCCCTATAATGAGCCATACTTTATCCATATGGCAACAAGTTGAGGAAAGGTCCAAGATCCAATGTAAATGGCACCTTAATAGCCCTTTATTTAACAACCACTTGTTACTGTCAGGGGGAGCTCCTTTCATAAATACAGCCTGGAATGGTAAAGGAGTGAACACACTCTCAGATATATGTAATATGGACGGCTTATGTAACTTTACAGAACTAAGACAGAAATTTAATCTACCTTCTTCTTTCTTCGTATACCTTCAGTTACGAGCATCCATGAAAGCGTATGGGGTCCCGTGGGACTCAGGTTTAAGTGTGCATCCTTTGCACCGCATTCTCACTGATAAGTCAAAGAAAAGTAAGACGGTAGTTCATCTTTATAATTTGTTATGCTCCTCAAATAACAAAGTATTGCCAATAACACAGGTTAATCTCAATTGGGACAAGATCTGGGCAGCTGTTGTGAATGCTTTGAAAAATCCAAACCATCAGGTGATACATTCTAACTACGTTCACAGAACCTATCTCACACCTATATAGGCTTTTCTTATGAAGAAAATAACATCACCAGTCTGTACTCTATGTAATGATGACCAGATTGGGTCATTTATGCATATGTTCTGGGACTGTAAAAACGTAAAATCTTTTTGGGAAGTGGTCTCTTCCTCACTATCAGAGGCCCTGAACATCACACTTCCATGTACACCATCTGTATTACTTCTGAACGACACCTCAGATGTCAACCTAAAGAGATCACAATCATCTCTTCTTTTAACTGGAATAACAGCAGCCAAAAAAATGTTGGCGCAAAGGTGGAAAACACCAAACACACTATCAAGACAACAATGGATAGTGACCTATTTGGACATTTTGAACATGGAACTGTCTGTTGCTAGAATGCATGGATCAAAAGCAGGAACAATCGCAGCCTGGCAAGATCTGATTGAAAAGGTTAAAACGTGGCTATAAATACCAGCTTAAAAAGGAGCTATCAATGGACTCACATAACTAACCTCTGTTCTCTACATGTTACTAAACTAAGGTTGCTTCTGATTGTTTACATGTTTAACTCTGAAGATGTGTAAGCCTGCTTGGGGGCTAGGCTGTTTCGTTGTTCTAGTATCTGTATTTGAGTAAAAGAAGGAAGATGGTGAAGTGACTGATCCATGAACAATCATAGTCGCAATTAATCCTTGACTAGTTGTGATTAATTCATGCATCAATCACATGATGTAAAAAGAAGAGAAGAGGGAGGGAAAGGAAAGAAACAGAGGAAAAAGAGGGAAGAAGGGGCAAAAAAAAAACAGGGAAAGGAAAAAATAATGTATCAATGGTTAAGTGTGGACACCTGGGACATGAGGGTGGGGGGGATGGGGGGTGGAAAGAAGGTAGCCACAAAGGGAGGTTAAGGGGGAATAGGAGGGAAGGGAAGAATGTATATATATATATATATATATATATATATATATATATATATATATATATATATATATATATATATATATATATATATATATATATATATATATATACATATATATATATATATATATATACACTAGGGTGATGACTTTTTTACAACCTCATATCCCTGTATCATAATTTGATGAACTTTTATTAAAGATTAGATAAAATCTTACCTTTAAGGTGATTTGATAAAAAAAACCTCACGCACAAAATGATTTTGAAAATTTTAATTATCAGCTTTTTGGCCAGAATTTATCAACTTCAAAACAACTGCCAACACTTAGATTATCTTTTAAGGCATTGAATCATTTACTTTTCTATGGTTGGTGCATTTGGTACTGTTTGTGAATGCTTCTTTGGGCTTAACGAATTTAGTCCCATTGATAGTAATAGTGATTTTTTCAAAGTGGTTTGTGCGTGACCTTTTTCAATATTTCAACAGAATAAATGTCATTTTAATCATTAATAGGCAAAAGTTCATTCATTAGTGCTACAGGAAATAATTTTTGAGAAAAAAAAGTCAAAAAGTCATCACCCTAATATACATATGTGTGTGTGTGTGTGTGTGTGTGTGTGTGTGTGTGTGTATATATATATGTATTTTTTTTCTTTTTTTCTTTCTTTTTCTTTTTTTATTTTTTTCTTATAATTATTATTAATTACTATTATTACTTTATGTGTTGTGTTGGTTTCTTGTTTTATTATGTTGTGTTGTATTGGTTTGGGATGGGGGAGGTGGGCACTTGGGGACCTGTTGACAGGAACACTGTATTTAGAATGTAAGTGTAAAAAATTGTAAAATGAAATAAAGAATTAATGTAAAAAAAAAAGAAAGCTCATAAATAGATGCATTTCAGTTAAAGAAATGTGGTAGTAAAGAGCCAAAGCTCACACCTAAGAACTTGAATTGATCGGATAGTTAAGTCTGCTGGAAAAAGGGAGAAATTAGAGATAATTGGATAGAGCGTAAATAAAGATTTGGGACCATTATGGTTGGTTGGGCATGGGGATAGCTCAGTTGCAAGTAAAGACCTGCAAAGTCCTGAAATAAGAAAAAAAAAATCATAGGCTAACTCAGGGGAGCTACCTTGCTTGGGCTTTTCTGCTGAGACCCAACACACTGTCAGCACCTTTTTCAGTCACTGTACCATCAGCTCACCAATATTGAATTGGGAGTTTGAGCCACAGCAGTTGGGGAAAAGAAAGAGAACACTAATACAGGACAGTCAGGTCAGTTGCACACACTGTAACAACTTGCTCGTCTACAACTTCAACCTCCACACCACTCTGTGTCACTATGGACACGGTGCTTCATAGGTTTACACTGAGCCTGGTGACCTTCTTTCATTGTGTCCTCTACCAGTGCTTGTCTATAGATGCTTTCAATGATAGACAAAGGTTTGCATGATTGCTTAGACTGGTCGGTTGTTAGGCAACCAGACAGGCAGCAGGAAACAATCATGTGCTGTGACACATGCTTCCAATAATGATCTCTCTAACTTGTGGTACAGTAAAATGTCAGTTCGGACCAGCTGGGATCACCTCTTTTGCACCCGACACCCTGTCACTGGGCTTGTGGTTTATTCCTTGTCGCGCTGCTGTTGGTCGATGTTCCCCATTGCTGGCTGGGAGCACTGGCTAGTCTTACTCACAGAGATGCTCTGAAAGAATCTACATCATTTGTTTTATCTGTGAGTCATCATAATGATTTGGTTGCTTGTTGCAAATTACTTTTTTCACAATAGCCCCTTATGAGTTCCTAAGATGCTGGGTAAGACAAGGTAGGTGTTAAACTTGCCTATGAGCTGCAACTAATTCAACAGATTAGATTCTGAAAATTTGCTTTTTGGAGACACTCCTCTTACACATGATTATTGGATGAAAATGGTTTTCCATTGTATAAAATCCAAAAAAAACTAAATCCCACTTTACAGTCTCCCTGAAACATTTTTTGATGAGAATTCATGATCCCTCTCTGAAGAAACCAGGACTAAAAGATTTAAATAATGATATTGCGTTCATCATTTCAACTTGAAGGCTTGGCGGCATAACTTGTTGTGATGGATGATAGTTCACTTGTAATTGTGCATAGAAGTTCAGTACTGCTTATTGGGTTACAAGTTAAAAGTACTTTGAAGGGCTACATAAATGAAAGAAGGAATCTCACATCTCTGTCATCTGTCACGTCTTCCCTCCATCCCTTTTCTAATACATTTTTATTCTGTTTATATCTGTAATTCCTATGTTCTCTTGTGTCCACGTGTGTAGGTGAGAGAAGCCTAAATCAATGAGGATATGTCTCAATGAATGTGAGAAGGTGAAAGGAAAGGGCATAAAGTGTTAAACCTCACTTTCCTCTCTCGGGTCTCTGGTGGAAAGCCAAAATGAAATTACCTCTTCCTGCAATATCACCAATCTGACTCAGCACCAACTTATTGTTCTTTTCTCTTCATTCCTATTGCTCTCAAGTCGCCTTTTAGTATTATCCTTCACTGCCTCTTCTGCCGCAGTACCGTGCATGGCCAAGGAATTCAGCTTAAAGTCCCAGGTTTATCTGCTATTTTTTACCCCCATAGCTGCTCCCCCCCCTCGCTCCATCTCTTAGGTTTTCTCGCCACGTGTTTTGTGCTGTTGATGGGCCACAGAGATGTCATTAATTCCCAACACAGTATGAGCGAGAGCGCACACCAGAGGAGAGAAGCATTCACAGCTCCGCATCGTTCTGATCCCTCATCCAAAAGAAAAATATCCCCATGGGCCACAGCTCTTGCGTGTGTGTGTGTGTGTGTGTGTGTGTGTGTGTGTGTGTGTGTGTGTGTGTGTGTGTGTGTGTGTGTGTGTGTGTGCGTGTGCGCGTGCGCGTGCGTGCGTGTGTGTGCGTGTGTGTGTGCGTGTGTGTGTAAAAAGAGAGCGATAGAGAGAAATACCATGCAGCAGAAATCAAGAGAGAATGATGGCTAACCTAAATCACAGGTATTGTTTCAAAGTTAGCTCCTCAGGGGAAAACTGACAGCTAGCTCATCACACTGGATATGAGTGATACCCAGGATTTCGGCATGTCTGGAGGTGTCACAGACCCTAAAAATCCTCAAAAAACCCATTCTCATCAGAGAACAATTTTGCTATTTTGTGGTGGGATCAGGACTCAAGATGAGATAGCACACTATGGCACTTGACCTACTCCTGGAATATTCAAGCACAAGCTTAGCGCCTTGTGTGATTTGTTGTGGGGAAAAAATACACATTTCCCAAGTATTTAGGGACTGGATTTGGACAATGGATGCAATTACTTTTATACAGGGGTGATATAGGTTTTCAACAATTCTTCAATAAATAGATATATTACAGTTCCACTTCAGGGAACTGTCCCGGCGATACAAGGAGAAAGGACAGAAAGTGGAACAGTTACCACGATCCATTTATTGCTCATTCTTTCTTTCAAAAGGGTGAGCTGTGAGCATTTTGTACAGCCACTGGTGCTATTGTGGTATGAATACATTTAACTATATTTTAACTATGTGAACCTGCGGTGCTTTTATGATGGATGTATTACCAATGCACTGCAGGAGTTCAGAAATTATGTGGCTTCATTACAATGCCCAGCTGGCACAGCCATGTCAGTTCCTTGCATGCACCCAAGTGTTGCATATAGCACGCATGTTACAACTATTGTGAACTAATGTGTTGCAGTTGTATTCATACCAGCCAAACCCTAGTCATGGATGCAGCTATGCCCTACTGTGGCATCTGTCATGGTGCAGCCTGTTTTATTTGGCACTATGAAGTGGTCGGCAAGGAACCAGGTGAACTAGCTACTGTCATTAGCCTATTAAATCTTTGGTGCAGCCACAACTAAAGGAAAATCCACTTGTGTCGTAGTTACAACAAGCAGCCTTCTATACCATGCTGACTTTGTTTCCATGCTGATTAAAACCTAGTTTTTGCCATTCTGTTCATCTTCTTATCTTAATTGCTAGACTCACTGGATACATTTTAAATTCAAGTGAATGAAACGCCCACTGAAAAAAACAAGAATATCTGTTTGTGAGCAGTACTTGGCCTTCTTTCTGATTGTGTACTTCTAATACTATTTATCTACCAACAATAGGTATTAACCTTCACGTTAGACTCTGCGTTCATTCAGCTGTATCGCCTCACACTGTAACAATGACGAGATATTTGTGCAATAGCCTTCCTCCATTTAATCCCCAGAGGCCTTGTTTTTAAAGAACTTAAACACAAAAAAATGTATGCAGAAAAGACAAATTCCTAAGCAGCATTTATGACAAAGTATAGAGGCAACAGCTTTGAACTTTTAGGGGCTGCTGCAGGGGTGTTATGACAGTTCTTGCCAATGTTTAAACATGGCAAGCAATTGCCTGGGGCTGCCCTTGGATCATTTATAAATCTTATTATAATATTATACATGACTTCATTTGTCAGCAACTTTCAGTTTACTGTAGTTTACTTGTTCTGAAATGCCCAGGCCTTAAGTCTGCGGTTATTTGCTTATCTCTTAAATTATCTCACAAGGTAAGCCTTAAGACTTCTGCTTTGTGTACTAGTGATGCTAATGGCTACTTTGGTGCTTGTTTCATTGCTAAGTTTGACTATGTATTAAGCACTGTGTTAGAGGAGAAACGCTTGTTCTCAGGATATTCCCTGGAAATTACATCTTCATATTATATTTTTACTTTATTGGCTGCCTGATTTATGTCCACAGGCATTGTTTTTATGAGTGCATGAGTGCTACACCTAAGTATGTGGTTACATTTTGGCAACTAAATCACTGTGTTACTGTTATATCTGGCTGCTCCAACTAGTATCTTTGAGATACTAGCTGTGCTTTTGTGTTTGACTGTTGTTCAAATATAACACACCATTTTCTGTGATTGGACAGACATTGCATTCTTCACCAAATTAATGTGCAGAAACAAATATGGTATTTACATGCATCAGCTCATCCTCTGCCTCCCCTCAGTGCTGGTAAGTGCTTACAGGAGGGTGGATTCATTGCTTCTCACAGAGTGTGTATGTGACATTTTGCTGAAAAACAACACCAAAAACAACAGTCAGCCACGCAGCAGTTTGCATTTCTGTTCCATTCTGACCATAATCATCACTATGGGGTTTTTAGCTGTCTGATGCAAATCCAAAATCAACTCTTGGCCCTATAAAGGCCATTCCAGCTTCATTGCATACAGTAAAATGTTGCATGCAGGTCAGTAAATCAGTTATTCTTGGTGGTTTAGAGTTTACAGTTATTGCAACTATTCTGAGGTTTTCATTGGTTTGAAGACAGCTTGTTTTCATAAATCATAGTTTTCTTTCCCTTCTGCCAGATCTTCCACTAATGTTTTGCTAAACTTGTGTGATCTTGCACTCCCTGACTACTGACTATCAAATAGGGAATTCAGTAACATTGCTAACATGTTACAACACCTACTGCACAGTTTTACGGTTGCACTCTTTGAAGTAATTTCATCGCTGGATCCTTCAAATTTACTGTTTCATCAAATTACATCTATTTTTTTTTTTAAGACTAAGGTATCAGTGAGCACATCTAGGCCTAGATATGCAATAAACTTTGGTTTTATGACAGAGGTCCAGATGATGATGGGCTTAAAGGGTTCCTGGGTGCTGACAAACTTTCTGGCCATCAGGCTCACTGAGTTTACAGGCCCTTCCTGTGCTATTAATATACACACACTCACACACAAACATGCGTGCACACATGCACACACACACACCTACATATACACACACACACACTTTTATGCTCACGGGCACAGAGGGAGAAAAACACCCAAATTTGTGTAGGGACGACCAGCTGCTGCAAAAGAATGAAAGAGCTATGCCACAGCGCACACAAAGAGATTTGGAATAGATTGAGTGCCCTCCAAACTCTATCATAAAATACAAATCAGAATTCAGGTGAAGGGATGGAATTAAATTATATTTCAATACGGGAAAAAAATGAGTCACTGAGTCCTTTTGAGGTTAATAAATCAAGTTAGTTTAAGAATTTCAAAAAGTTAATGTTAAGTGGCATGCATTGTTGGTTGGCAATGCATCTTTTTGGATACTACCACAAGGAGTTGACAAAATCTAAAATTTTCCAATCCGACACCTAGGAACCTAATCAACAAAGCCCACTTTCATGTTTGTTATTTCTCAGTAATTATCGATCCTTTCGTTATTTGAACCAGCAGGCAAATTCACATCGAGTCAATGGAATTTCCATGAAATTAAAGATTGCTGTACCTTGCCTTATCACCGATGACGTGCATCATAGCTTTAATGCTTTTGATTTCAAATCTAGCATCTGACTTTACAAAAATATGGTGTTATGATCCACTTAGAACTACTGGCACTGGCACAGTGTGATTACTGACCTTTAAAACCACGATTCAATTCAGCAAAAAGGCGTGAGAACCTATTAAAACAATTAAATACAAACTTTAAGCTCTTACTACTACCAGTATTGAAATTACAACTGCTGCTACTACACTGATAGTCCTCAACCCCCGTTTCTGGATTTGTGCTCTTCTAAATGCATCCAATACTACCATTGTGATCCTACAAATGCAACAAATATTGCAGCTACTACATCTATTGGTGAACTTCTCACCTTTTTATGCTCTTTTTAAGCCATAGCAAATTTTTTATTTATGTAAAAACAAAACAAAATGCAAGAACATATTTTTTGACTCTACACTTATAGAGAAAAAAAATAACAGAAAATGTCCTCTGCTCCTTTTTCTGCTTGTTTTTTTTTTTTTTCATCAAAGCCCTCTAAAAATACTGCAACCATCTTGGGGAGGAAAGATGCTTCTGAAGTCAGAATATTCAAGTAAAAATGCATGTGTGTTAGGCGGCACTTGTGCATTTTTTAAAACCTGTTATGTGTTATCAGATACCTGGTAGGTTCAACCGACAAGATAGAGATTACATTTGATTGTAATTGCAGTATACACACAACAGGGCGAGGCTATGTGATGTATAATAACAGCAGAAAGTCATGAGATCCAAATCATACAGGATGCTGTTTATTACATGGCCGAGCTTCGGGGACTGGGAACCAAAAATAGATGAGATCATGATCCTTTGGATGGATGAAAGAAACAAAGAAATGAGATTCAAAGAACATAAAGAGGTAGGAGAGAGGCTTGAACTGGAGACCAACAAACTGCAGAGATCAGGAGAGTGTGTTATATAAAGTAATGTCTGATTCAGTGCTTGATGGCACAGCGAACAGAGATGTAATTGATTACTGTTATCAGTGGACAGGCAGTTACTGTAACACAGATAATGGCAGCCATAATACACTGCCCTGCAATATACTGTTGCTGATGGGAACAGCCGGATAGCTAGGGAACGGAAAAGAGAGAGAGGAACGGCAGTAGTTGAAAATGACTATTGAGACAAAAGAGTAGAGACAGAGATGGAGGGGAATAATGAAGAGGTTCTAATAATATAATGGTGAATTCATATATCAATGTTGTCCTTTGGATGGAGGTTTGATCTTTCCTCACATGCCTTAAGCCTATTCTGCTATCCATATTTTCATCACCAGCACTGTTCCCTCTAAGCTGCCCGCGTGCGCAATTGCGCACTGCTGACACGGTCTCCGCGCACAGAAAATCTGCGCTGCGCACAAAAAAAAATCCAACCTAAATTGTAAATAAAATAAACACGTAACAATTCTTTCTGTGCTATTTTTCAGTGTGAGTCAGTGAGTGACCAGTGACTGGCTGCTGCAGCCAATGATGCGATTCACATACGTATTTACCATAGACTGTATATAATGGTATTTACGCAGCTAATCAACGTCAGGCTTCCTTATGTGTAGCCATCGTTGTTCTCATAGATATGAATGAGTAGATAGGACACGCCCCTTTGAGCTGCGTGCTACAGCGAGGCTAAGCTAGTGGGGGAAAAGTTTCAGTGCATTCCGTTGATGTAGACGGTGTGAAAACGGAAACAACAAGTATGCCGGCTCACTGTGCTGCATACAATTACACACTGCGTCGTACGATTGAGACAAGGAAACTTGGAATGACTTTTCATAGGCGACGATTGGGATTATAGGCAGTTCTTTAGGACTGCTCTCAAATAATTGAAATGTTACTAAACAAGGTTATACTTATCAAATTAAATAGCTCTGGTCTCCAGTATATTGGCGAATTCGGTTCTTTGTACTTAATTTATTAGCATGATTTCTTTTTAATATGTTGTGTACAGACTTACTTACTTCTCTGTCTACTTTTCTTACTCCATGTAGGTTTCCCAGAGACTATGGGTTGAGGAGGAATTGGAAGTTTGTCGGCTTAGACCTGGTGTCATTCCATCAGTGTTAAACTTCCCGGCTCATCTTGGAAGAGTACGTGCCAGAAAGACCACGACCAAGCAGCCTTGAGATCTTAGGCAGCGTCTCCCTGAGGTGGGTGTCAACGGTGTTCACAATCAGGTCTGTGGTAATCCTGTCAAAAAACAAAACAGAAAAAAATCTAGATTATAAATCAACATGTAACCAAAGCACTCTGTGTATAACGCCATAGTATAGGATGTAGTTCAGAAAATGTCAAAGTATAGTATGCTTTACTCAAGAATAACATAGTATGGCCTGTGGTTCATAGTACAGCATGTTGGCAAGAAAAAAAAACAAAACAGATTATTATGTGGTTCAAAAATTGCAAAATGATAGGATGTTGCCTAAAATTGTCATGTATGATATGTGGTTAAAAAAATGTCACAGTGCAGTATATTGTCAAAATAGTATGTTATTAAAGAAAACATCAGAGTATAATATGTCATCTAAAAAATGCCATAGAATAATAATTTCATTGCACAAGTAAAAGTAAAGAAACTTTTAAAACTGTTGTAATTCTTATATTGTTGCTAAAAAAAAAACAAAAAAAACTAAAACAAAAATAAGTCACAGTAATATATCAATTAAAAAAGCCTATAGTATAGCGTGTCGCCCAACAAACATCATAGTATAGCATGTCGCTCTAAAAACGTCACAGTATAGCCTTTGGTCCACAAAACGTTGTTTTTTCCTGGCTGTCTGAAGTAGGTGAGGAGCAACACAAAAACAATCCAAACGCTGGTTTCCAGAGGGTTAGACGAGTATTTATTTGAAAGAGTAAGTTTACAACAACACAACATGTGAGGGGGTTAAAAGCAAATGGGCGTTAGTAAAATAAAAATAAATAAACAGAACTAAAAGTAAACTTCCTGTTGACATTGATGGGCATTCCAACCAGGAACAAAGTAAAAGATAATCAACACGAAAAAAAACTCTTCCTGTTCACCTCTTAAAACCCAAAAACACACCGCAGTAGCACCCTAAACCAAAACTACCAATGGGTTCGTTGTTTTCCTTTCTGAACAATTCAAAGGTCCCTCTCTATCTCCCCACACATCCACCAACCACTGGAACACATCTCCAAAGTTCTGCCGGGCCAGCTCAGCTTCCCCTCAGAAGAAGTTCCACCACCTGCCAGATGAAGGAGCCTTTTGAGAGGCAGCCGGCATCGTGATTGGACTGTACTTTGGTCTGTTCCAATCCAGCTTCAGCTCCAGAGACGGCAGGCGGGACGAGTCAACGGAGGCCGGGTGGACGAAGGCATGCAGCTGAGTACAATCCAGAAAACAACAGAGGAGTGCATCGGCCCAGGGCAGAACAAACAGAGTAGCATCATATGTCTCTTAGAAAACATCATAGTATAGCCTTTGCAATGAAAAAACGCCATCATATACATCGTATATTGTACAAATAACAAGTCAAAGGAAAGAGACATACATTGTAGAATTGTAGTAATTGTGGACTGACTGATTTACTGATTATCAGTATTTTATTTTTTTCTGATTTACGGTAATAAATACATTTAAAAATGGCGCTACTTTGGCTCTGAACCTTTATCTACCTGTGGTCGCTCTGTCTTCTGGAGTGATTTGATTGGTTATACGTCACGAATAAAACTCCTATAACTTAACATCTGTAAACAAAACAAAAACGTATCAACAAAGTTTCCTGTTAGAGTTTGTGTTCTTCTAAGTTTAACTCCAAGATTTTAAATACTTTCATTTACTGCAAATGAATATCTACTCCAAATGTCTCACTAATAATCATTATCAACCTTAAAAAGCCCACAAAACACCCCTTTACACTCGACCACACTTAGTACAGTCCGGTTCCCCTTTCTATAAATCTCCTTGGAATCTTCCACTTCCTGTTTGTCAAAGTGGCCTTCTACCTGGACAAGTTTTGTTGGAGCTCATGCAACAAACATTTTGGGTAACTGCACTTTAATATGGATGGATGACACTGAATTAGAGTCTGTTTTAATGAGACTGAGTTAAGATGTGTAGCTCTGTCATTAAATAGGAAATTACTTTTCAGAATTCACAGAGAAAAGTCTGAAATGTTTGCTAGGTTAGCATCCCACATGTTCTTTGGCTCAGCTAAAGCTAACTCTCTCCAACTTCTGCATCTCTTGAGTTGCTTGTTGTTAAAATATCTTGCTAGAGGTGCTGAAGCTCAGAAAGTCTGAGGTGTTTGTTCAAAATTAACTCATTCTCAAGTCGTCTCTGAACTGTCCTCTTTTGTTTGAACTTTCCCTAAACTTAGGAGTTAATGAAAGAGCAGCACATCCAGACTCAGTCTCATTTATGTAGAGATTAAACTTCAGTGTCATTCATTGATGTTAGAGGGCAGTTATTCAAATTTTTGTTGCACATGCTCCTGACCAAAGCAGTCCAGGTGGAAGACGATGTGAAGAGAAAGCTCCAGAGGATGAATATCCCACATTTACGTTGGAAATAAATGTCCTTTAATTAGACATTGTCATGCAAAAGTTGGATTTTCCTTTATTGATGTTCAAATCTTTGAGTGTTTTGTTGATGTTGGTTTCTAAATGTTTTTTGACACTCGGCCCCAAAGATTAAAACCTTTTACAGCTCACAAGCTGCAACAATTCACACATTATCAACTATCTTTCTGACTAAACTGAGATAAAAAGTGAAAAACTGCCTGATTCCTGCATCATGAATGTAAATCATTTTGGTTTTTATGACAGTAAACTGAATATATTTGGGTTTGACATTTTATAAACCAAAACAAGAAATGAATTACTGGAGAAAACAATCAACAGATTAATGGTCAAAGAAAATGTGTTTTCCAGCATATATGGCTGAATTACTCCAACATTACAAGATACATACAATTTTAATTCAATTTATTTATATAACACCAATTAGAGGTCAAATTGTCTCAAGACGCTTTATTTTTATATTTTTTTGTCATATTTAAAATATGACAAAGTAAGAACTTTAAACCTCTTGACTAATCCAATTTATTATTTGGTTTTTAAGAGACTAATGGAGAATTAAAATAACTTTCTCCACGAAAACTAATAAACATGAGGTCAAATAGAAGGAACAGTTTTAAATACTGCAGTCCCACGACGACAAGAATAAAGTTTGTCAACAAAAACTAAATCTGCTGGTGGATTCCATTAAAGTTCTAATAAATGATAATAAAGTGTGATACTAAAGGTTTGTGGTGCTAAAAATGTCAAAGTAAAGATATCAAGTTGAACATCTGGATGGAAGTTGATAAAAGTTGACCTCCCTTCATTTCTCTGGAGCCGACTCCATGGATTTTATGGATGGTGATGAAAGACCTGCTCTTCTAGTGGTCTTCCTTCTAGTCGCTGTAAAAAGTCAGTCCATCCTGGCCGACTTCAACACCTCTTCATTACAACTTGTTCTGCCTCCGACCTGGTGGAAACTCCAGAAACTAGGGAAAACCTGTGGAGACTCGAAGAACTCGTGGAGACTCGAAGAACTCGTGGGGCGGGGGAAGGTGTGGTGGGTGGTGGGGGGAGGTGGGGGAGTAGAGGGGGGAGGCCGCCACCCACCTCCCCGCCTACTCTCCGCCCTGGCTCCACCCAGACTCCGCCTTGGCTCCGCCCATGTGGTGACTTCAGAAACTACGATGCCAAAGGGACGACGAATTTATTTATTTTTATCTGATCTGTAGCTCAGTGAGTTAAGGATTTGCCTATGGAGCTGCAGGTCGCTGGTTCAAGACCAGACACTTCTTAAATTTTCTCAAAATCCTGACAAAGACAAAGAAAGAAAAAGGCCGGTGGCGGGTCTTGAACCTGCGACCTTCCGCTTGGTAGTCCTCTTCTTATCCTCCTGAGCTACTCGCTCAGATACTAATTCTTCTTTTTTTTGCGCATTTATCATCTATTTTTTGCCTTTTTTTTTTCTTTTTTTAACTCGGGTCTCATCTCGACCGTTTTTCTCAGGAGGTTGGGCTTCAGCCTTTGTGCTGGTGGGTTGAACCTTCAGTTCCAAGACTTTCCAAAGCCTCCACACCTCCCGAGTCCTCAGGACCTGAGCTTTCACACAGTCTGAGGGCTGAAATTTTCTAAGTCGCACAGTAGTTCTCTGTTAGTTTGAACCTTTCGACAGTCTGAGGACTGAAATCTTAGAAGTTCTTGAGTAGTTCTCTGTTAGTTTGAACCTTTCGACAGTCTGAGGACTGAAATTTTAAAACTTTCTCAGTACTTCTCTGTTAGTTTGAACTTTCTGGTTAACAGAAGCCTTAAAACTTGTGACCATGAGTCTTGATTTCACGTTTAGACCATCCGAGTTCTTCTCAGACCTTCACCTGTGGGTTTTTTAGAAATCCTCAACAAACTTTGATTCCCTTCACTGAACAGTAAAGTTTGTGGAGATCAGAAGGTAACATTAGTTTGATAAATGCCTTCAACTACTAGTAGACTTTATCTGGAAAGCAGTTTTCTGAAATGAGTTCTTAGTAAATCTATCCACAATCAAGCCAAGAACATAGAAGGAGGAAATGTTTGAAGAAACAACTTGATGTTTTCGTTTCAGACTAGAAAACACTTTAAGCCTTTATCTGTCTCTTCTGTTGAATTTGATCTTCTAAAGTCTAACTGGTGTCCTTTCAAATGTTTTGTCTTTAGTTTGATTCTTCTTAAACGTTTAGTTTTGCTCTTTTCTCACCTTTTATTCTTTTCTAATGTCTGATTTGATTTCCAAATTTTTGTCTTTTTAATGTTTAATTGTTTTTTCAAATGTTTTATCGGCTTGTTTGAGTTTCTTTTTCTTTCCCAATATTTAATGTTTCAATTAAATCTTTAAGGTTTTTCTTTTTAAATGTTTTACCACCTTTTAATGTTTAATTTTCTTTTTAAATGATTCATTGTATTTTCTGTGTAATTCCCATTTGAAGTTTTATTGTCTTTAAGATGTAATTTTCTAATTAAACATTTAATTTTTTCATTAAATGTTTTGTCTTTTTAAAGCTTTAATAATCTAATTAAATGTTTTGCATTTTTTTAAATGTTTAATGTTCTTCTTGTTTAATTGTATTTTTTAAATGTTTAATTATGGAAAATATTTTATCTGTAATTTTTAATATTTGTATTTTGAAAATTTTGTTTAATTTCATAATGACATGTATTGTATCTTGTTGAATTATCTAATTCAATATTTTGTCTGTTTAATATAATTTAATTGTATATAATGTTTAACTCTATTAATTTAAAAAGACAAAACATTTAATGAAAAAATTAAATGTTTAATTAAAAAATTACATCTTAAATTTCTTAAATCTTTTTAATAATAAAACTTTTTAAAAGTTTTATTGTATTAATTTTTTTTCCTTTAATTTAATTGCTTTTTGTTATGTAGTTTATTTCTTTAATCTTCTTTTTCTGTCAAGATTTTAACCCCAACCTTAAAAATGAAATAAACCCTTAAATCACAATAAAAATACTTCTGTTGTCACAATCATGAGTTAGTCAATTATTCAGTTTATCAATTCAACTTTATTTGTTTAGCACCTTTTACACAGATGACAAAACTAACAAGCAAAGAGAAAAAACTATGCTAAAACTATGATTAAAATTCAAAAACATTTAAAAAAAAAGACTGAACATGGTAATAAAATATGTTGTGTCCAGGGGATGGAGGGAGTTTATTGAAGTCTTCTTGGGCTCACATGGGAAATCATTTAATATATAAACTTGATATTCAGTCTAAGGAAACTGGAAACTGCAGAGTGACAGAAGAACCAACAATATCTCCTGTTTTCTCCTTTAATGAGTCGACTCTTCTTGTGCTTTCAGACCAAAGAACTACAGACTCTTCACAACCTGCTCAAACTCTTGGTACAGGACCTCACCACACGGGTCAAGAAGGTTTCCATCTCATTTCTACTCTGAAGCTCACCTTCTCCTGCTCAAACTGCTGACAAATGTTTCTGCTGCTCTAAAGTCTGCTCTCCAGAACTTCCTAAAAACTCTCAAAGTCTCTTCTGCTGCAGGTTGCTTTGTAGAACTGTTCCAGAAAACCTCACTAAACCACATGGAGGGGCCTCAAGATAGTCGTCCAAATGAAACCATACAAAAACCAAACTAGTACAACCCAAACACTAAAGTCTCCTGCAGCCTACCAGAGAACCTTTGAGAACAGAGAATCAGCACAGGAACTCTTACCTTCTGGACAACCAACGTTGGTTCTCAAACAAGAATACAGAATGTGTCTGACCAAAAACCTCTAAAGACTCACTACAGCCAAGATAAAGACACAACTCAGCTGCAGCAAATCCACTAATCACTGCACACATTAGCACCATGTGCTAACTGTGGCTAAAGAACCTCATTTACCAAGACAACTATCCAGTACAAAGCCCTAAAACACACCAAGAAACACATTAAAGATGATTTTACTGCTGGAAGCTGCAAGCCAACGCCTAAAGAACAACCTAAAGCAATGGAGCCAAACCGAGTTCAGTGGTGAAGGAAGCAGAGGAAATGTTTGCCTGCAGCTAAATAAAGCAGGAAGACACTGAGCTGCTCAGGTGTTCCTGATAACACCAAGCAGCCACCTGGACAGCCAATAGGAACACAGCTTACTGGAAGTCCAGAGGGCTGGGTTAGTGAAGGAAATTTAATTTAAAGTTGAAGCAGAAAGTTAACAAAGAAAGTTGAAAACCACCTTCTGATACCTGAAATCTCTGAGTTTTCACACAAAGAACACCTGAACATGTCAAACTGGTTCCATAGTAGAACCATCATTGTAAAAACGTCATAGTATGGTGTGTTGCTCAAAAAACATTAGGACCCGGCTGTCAGGGGACAAACATGTAAGAAACATGAGAACAGAGAGAACCCAACCAGTAGGTCACAGTTTATCATCCCCCAGTCATCTCCTGAAGTCCATATGGTGAGAGACATCAGTATCTGGTTGTTAATTTACCAGAGGATGCTTATAATCATGCTGATGTGGTCTGTACTCTACAGTATTTTAGTGACTCAATAAATGCCTAAGTTGTTTTTTTAAAATGCTTTTTAGTTTTTAATAAACATTTAACAGCCTATATGTAATCAATAAATGGCCTTTGCCTATCTTAAGAAAAATTCACTCAGAACTGTGATATGTTAACAGTACTAAATAAATCAATAAATACATGCATACACACATAAATAAGTTAATACATTAACTGTGTTTAGAAAAGATTTAGATTTTTAAAAAGTTGTTTATGTTTTTGCAGAATCCAGTATTACTCACTGGTTGGTCATTACATTTTGTTAGTTTGATTTCACTGTTTAAAATGATGCCACCTCTTTTCAGACAGAACCTGTGATAATAAAACAATACAAAATTTTTAGTTCCGTGTTAATAAAGCACTTAAAGCTTTAAGTATGGCTAAATGCTTTTTTCAAAATTAAATATATCACTCCTTAGGTGGTAGTGGCCCCAAGTTCAGTAAAGTTGGAAAGATATTCACAGATTCACACTTCCAGCATCAATAACTCATTAGATATAGGCTGTCAAAACATAAACGGTGCCTCTTTCCCATTGTTGCAAGGCAGACAATGTGCTACAAGCCCAGTTTTATCAAAAGTAGCTGTCTTTCAAGCTACAGGAATAACATTGGTGTCTATGGAGTGAACAGGGTCCGTCTGCAATTTGCAAAACCGCTGCAACAGTAAAGAGAGACAAATATTCAATAACTTCACTCTTATACATTGTAGTGTCACTAAAATCACTGCAGCCTTCAACTGGCTCCTGTTGACAAAGTGTTTTAACAGAAATGTAAATGCTGTAATTTGATTCTTTTAATGAACCATGTAACTTGAATGGATGTGATGCTGGTGTGACCACAGTGCACACGTCTGATGTTGCTCACAGTGGTCCAAGGGACGCTCAGGGAGTTTGTGTGTTTGCTCAGACTCATGAAAAATTAGAGGGAACATTGATCACCAGCACAGTTTCATCTTATGCACTTTATTATTACTATCCTCCAATTCTATGGATATGACAGCCATTTATCTCTCGTCACCTATTCTTACCCTCTTTGCCCCGCTTCATTCGATGACTCTCAGTAATCACCTGTCCCCACCCCTCCTAAATCAAGTGTCCCTCATCCATCTTCCCCCTCTTTACTACCTTCACCCCTTTTATTGTGTCTCTACTCTATCCTCCATTATGGTGCTCTCCGTCATGAGCAGAGCAGAACAGATCAGAAAAACACTGCAGTTGTCGTGGTCATTAGCTAATAAAGGGAGGTTGTGAGCCAGCCAAGAAGTCATTAAGTGTAAAGGAAAAAAGAGAGGCTGATATCCCTATTAAGACATACACACACATTTACACAGAAATGGACACTGGCACATGTGTACAAACGCTCACTGTCATGCTGGTGGGAACAGAAGCAAATATACATGCAGCTGCATACATAAAGTCAGAAAAAGCCAGACAGAGGCACACAAATTAAAGAGATACTGCAATATTTAATGTTCCTGTGTGACTCGTGTCCTCTCCTTGGTTGTAAATCTTTTGACGTTTTGCACCAATCTGTTTTGTTTAGTGGCCACTTGAGACCAATGCATGCACTCGTATACACACACATATGCACACACACACAAGGAAACACACAGATATGAGCAAGCTGCCTCATAAACTTCTACAGTGATTATGATGGAAATTGCACAGGCAGGTGGTGTGAAGGCAATGGCTGAATTAGGATCTACATTATTCAGGCTTTAACATGCATTTGTTGTGTCTACACTGGCATGTAGATGGTGACTACTGTATTGTGAGAATGACAAATAGAATCAATGGTGCAAAGTAATAAAAATAGTATTTTTATTTCTATAGTAAATTTCTACACAAAGTTACGAACGTGTTCATAGCAAAAACAAAGAATAAAAATATTACAACTAAAATGACAACACAAAAGTGAGTTTTAAAGCTACATTTAATAGCTGTGAGGGATGACATGACAAAAAAAAATATGTGAAGAAGACCAATGTTTAGCAAACAACTCTTGTTAACTGATATGTCTTACTTTTGTGCTATAGCAGCAGATATTTTAATGAAGGAATACCGCATGCATATCCACTAAATTCAAAGTTTTTGACTTGATTCTTTGTGAAAACAGAGGTAGGAATCAACTGTTCTAATGATATAAAACTGAGTTGGGACATGTTGGTGACAATGGCTGTCCAAGACAACATTACCTGCAAACCTGGTGTTTTTGCAGATTATTACATTTATCATTAGACCTATTGTATAAATCCTAAGGATGCACTTTTAGCGCCCTTTTTGATAGGTGCTACCTGGTCCTTGTAAGATGCATTTCAACTTATATACAGTTATCAGTGATGTAAAATGAGAAACCTTATTTGCTCATTTCCTACACCAGCAGCTACATTTGCATATATCTTTAAACTAGCCATAGTCCACTTGAGTTTTTTTGGTACTTGAGTTTATAGGTGATGGTGATGCTCATTAATCTAAACTCCCTGATGCCATGAATGAAGCACTTAACAGTCTTGCAGCCCACTTGTGGTGAGCCGCCCACTGAAAATCAGTTCATCAGCAAAAAAGTCTTTATGAAAGTCTGTAAAATGAAAACATCCAGTGTGCGGCTTGATGAAAGAAATGATGATGCCAGTGGGTGATGCTGTGTGTATATATGTACCAAAGTCAAAGTGAAAGCAGCAAGACGGGAAAATATTAAAGTAATCTGTTTAGTGTTAGAATAAGTTACAAATCAACTGTCTTTCGGGGTGAACGGTATGAGGGGTCAGTAGGTTAGAACAGAGGAGAAACAGGGATACTCAGATAATCAAACTAACATAAATCTCTCAGCCAAGGTTGTTGAACACGTAAACAAAGAACACAAATGGCACACAAATGGAAAGAGGAGTCACCAGAGTCTTGGCTGGCAGCTCATCACTTCACACACCTGGCTGTCATCCCAGCCTGTTAGAGGCGCTACCAAAAACCCACCACGATCAAATTACCAGGAACACACAGCAAGGTAACACAATCAGTTCCCCAGTGACTTCTACACCCTGTTTCCTAGAAATCCTTGCCGAGACAGATCTCCACCCCACTGTTGCACAGCTTGTGAAAGAAGTTGTGAGGGTGGCAACAACAAGAGGGTTTTGCTCATAGTGACAGAAGCTGAGCAGAACCCTCTTGCTGTTGCCACCCTCGCAACTACCTTTCTTTGATCATCACATCTAGATCCCGGAGACAATGGGAGTCACTGATTTCCATGCATCCATTAGCTTTACCGACTTTTGACTGGAGCCAATTCCAGCTGACACTAGTACGCCCTCTTCAGATCACCAGTTCATCACAGGGCAAACACAGAGACACAAACAGTGATACACGCTCAGACTCACACCTACGGCTTATTTAGAATTACCAATTAACCCATCATACATGGCTACCATTTGGGTTGTGGGAGGAAACTGGAGCACAGAGAAATACTCACACAGGCACACCAGGCTGCCACCACTAACTCAGTCAATCAAAATGAATGGACAGACACTATTCATAAGAAATATCGATAATGACATCATTATTTAAGGCCGGCTACATGGTCTTTTACTACATACCCAGCTAGCAGAGAGGGTTCACACAACATTGAGCTGCAACATTCAGATGATGTTTTGAGGATGTTGTCAGGGCCATAGATTATGTTACATGATGATACATGATGCTAAGAATGTTTTCATTGTCACGTTCTTAAACTGTTGAGGATGTTCTTGAGACCTGCAATGGCACAATGTTTCTTATAAAACATTCCTGCACTGTAATGTTTTACCAGACAGAGAATTATTACAAGGTTTTTAGGGAATGCTATCCTACTTTTCAAAAGCCACAATCTGAAAAAAACAAGAATCTTTCAGTAGAAACACCTCAGGAATGTCACAGCATAACGCTAAAAAAAGTGATACAGAACACAATCATACTTAGAATAAATCAAAGAAATAAAATCCAGCTGAAACTGTTTAAATAATGTTGGAGCATATTGTTGACACGATGTTATCACTAAACATTGTTAGAATGTTTTTACATAATGTAATCCTATCTTTAGGAACATCTTTCTGGGAACTAAAAGAAAACTCCCCTTTAAAAACAGCAGTAGAACATTGCTTAGTAATATTGTGAGACTGTTTTAAGAACACAGTTTTTCCAGCTGGGTAGTCCTGTACCTTATACTGCATATGTACAATCCATATATATATGACTTTGATGTTCTGCTTGCATGAATGGACCTGACTGGTGAATCATGCAGCCCAGAAAAATGGCAACAGATTGTGTATTTTTCATCGTAAGCCTAAGAATTAGCAGGGATTAAGGTGTTTATGAAATAGATATATGCCAACGCGGTACCTTGATGACTTTTAAAAACAGTGTTTATGTACTGTATGTACAGTGTGTATGCATGCACATGTATGTGTGTTTGTATGTAGGGAGAATCACATTTTGTAATTCACAGCAGAAGCCTAACCATATGATACTGACAGTGCTGTGTGTGTGTGTCTGTGCGTGTGTGTGCGTATGTGCACGTGTGTGTGTGCACGTGCAGTTCCCAGCTGTCTTTTTGTGCAGGATTGACTCCATTGTGTTGTACTTTCTCAGCCATGCTTGAGATAGCCTGAGCTAAGCTGCCTTGGTGTAAATTGATAGGAGTGCGGAAGAGAGGTTTACTAAATTTGTACAAGTAAACACTGCAATAATTTTCATGTATCACTTCAAACCAAAATGAACTGGGACTGCTGAAGATCATTAGGCTCTGCTCAATCGTGGCTTGTGGATTCTGACAGCACATTCAACAAAACAAGCAGCGCAGTGATTGGTAAATACACAACCCAATGCTCCTGAGCACAGGATATCAAACCTATTTGGCTCAGATTTGAGGTTTTTAATTGGCTCTCAGAACTTTGCTACCCTGTCTCCTCCTGACTGGAAATTCTTTCTCGGAATTGCTTTTTTTTTTTTTTTTTTTTTAGGTTTTGCTAGCGGATGCTCGTTGACATGCAAAATATTTTAATGGTAAGGGGAAGGAAAGGAGTCCACAGATGTTACTGACATCTGAGCATGGATGGGTAGCATTGGGGGAACTTTCTCTTTTCTAGTTAATGTGCCTAAATTGAGTGATGGTTCATCATCAAAGGATGTGCTAATGCTGCAAATCTATCCTGCACATTCACTCTGGCATGAGTTAAAGTATTACTCTTAGGGACGTTAAAATATGAGTAATTATTGGAGCAATGGATGTTCACAAAACTAAATTTTTTTTTAATGTAATCAAATTAAATGAATCTCATTTCAACACTAAATTAATTAAAGTCAGTTCCCTATAATTCAAAACTTTACTGCCTCAACAGTGAGATTAAAAAAATGTATAACATTGAATATTTATATAACATGTTCAATGCATTTCAAATTACTCACTGCTAAATATAATAAACTAAGTCTCATTCACTTAGCGTAAAATCTAATTTCATCTAAAATAAACAATGAATACAATTAAGTGTACTAAAGGGGGAATGTATTTCTTTGATTTTCCTCAAAATTAAAATTTGCTGAGACTGTTGCCTCACTGTGCTGAGTTATAAGTCTTAGATGAATCAAAACTTCTTGGAGTTCCATCCATGACGTTAAATTTTTCCATTAGCACTGTGAAGATAACTATTTTCCAACTGCTGTCGAAGAATTCCTGTGGAATCACAGTTGCATAACTAAAAAACAAACAAACAAACAAACAAAAAAAAACCAATTATTAATGTGGTGAGATTATTATTTTTCCCATCTGTCTTGATCTGGTTCAAAACCTATCATAAAATGCAGTTCATCTAAATGTTGATTTTAAACACATAAATGAATGAGGACATATTGTTAAGAGGACGTACAATTTCCTAGAAATGAAATCTTTCTCCTAAGCAACAGGTACCAAAGTATCTGAGTCCCACATACATTGTAGGAACAGTAAGGTCATCGATGAAATGAGTGTAATCTGGTGTCATCTCCCAGATTCCAGACTTCTCGTGCCCTCATCATATCTGAGAGCTCTTGTTTCATAATTAATGGTAACATGGAAATTTTCTCTTAGGACTGGTATTGTTAGTTTGACACTCATACTGAATTAGCATCGCACTCTGCTTCATTATTCAGTGTGAAACGTTTGTAATGGTGCCAAAGCAGAGGGCATTGTGTTCAAATTGAATTTAGTCCAGCCTGGACTGTCCCTACCCAATTACAGATTCTTAGCCACTAGACAGTCCTGAATAATTCTGGTAGGACACATGTGGGTTTTCTTGGCCTGTTCCGGATAAAATCAAATTCTAATCCCCACATTATGAAGCCCAAAAAGTAGCAGTAACCAAACTGTGGAGCACTAAGAACATTTTTGGTGGAACATTCGACTGAAAAAAAAAACAAAAACCTAAAAAAACCTGAAAATATTATGTGTGACTTGGCTTGGACATTTTCCATAAAAAATGCTAAGTTTGTGGCTTTATCATATTCCATTTGCCTGTGATGTTGCATTCTGATGTTTTAGTTTTTATGTGTGTGTGTGATGCACAATTTTAGCTTTGTGTGATCAAAGAAGATCAGTTTAATTATTCTCCACGTGGAGAAATCCCTTTTTGTTGTTCCTTTCAATTTAAATATAAAAGGATGAAAGCTGGAGACACACACACCATTGTTTTTGTGGTTAATACAACCCATTTCGGGGTTTCAGGATTATTCTTTCTTTACAGAGTTGGGAGAACAACATTGTCCCTTTAGTATTAATTGAGGATTCAATAGGAAACTCCCCATGGTTCCTGAACATAAACAAGTACTAAGATACTGAATTCATTCTTGCACTGCACATCTCTGCACTTTTAAACTTTATTTTTATTTTTATTTTTTCTGTTAAAAAATTTTGCCACCCTTGTATATATTGTAAATAAAGCTGCTGTAACAATGTAAATTTCCCCTGGAGTGGGGAGAAATAAAGAACTTTATCTTATCTTATCTTTATCTAACACATACTGCAGCCTAATAGGAGATAATGCTTCTGTGAAACTGTGAGGCGGTTAAGAAAAAGATGTGTTTTGTAGTAAATTTTAGCAAATTTAGCTCAACTAATATGAACTGGATAAAAGAAATTATCAGGTAATACTAGTCTTAGTTCAAATAGACACACACACATATGTGCACACACCTCACCCAGGCCATTGCAATGATAGGCTGCTTTCTGTTCACAGTTGCTGAAAAAGTCCCAGGCTATCTAACTTCTTTAACACTGTGTAAATCTCAACACCAGTCGTGCTTCACAAATGCAGAAACTAATGAAAAGGGCAGGATGAATCCAGATACATTTGAATTCTCCCTCTTTATTAGCTTTATCTCGAGTGTAATAATGCATTCAGGGCCAAGTGGAGGAGGGCTGGAGAAAAATTAAGAGCAGCTGCCAGAGAGATTGTGATACAAAACCCAACCCAGAAGCCGGAGTAAAAGCACATCACGCACTTAGACACACACTTGAAGGATTTAATGGGCGTGTCAAAACAAAACTCCAGGCTGAGGCACAGAACAGTATATTTAGTAAGTCTCTATAACTGATGAGTGATGAAAAGAAAATTTCACATAGCCAAGTACCATTCTGACAACTAGGTGAAAGACCATCTTGGGTTATTTTTACTCATCAATCTGTTTTTCTGTGCATTTGAGTGCTGGTCTGTCCTCATAGGCAGTATGCTATTTTTAAATTAGTTTAATCACTCAGTACTTCACAACCTAAGGCATCCATTACAGTGTCTCTTCTACATACTGTTCTGGGTATAATTTAATTTCAGTGCCTCAACCAATGTCTGATTTAGCATCAACTTTGACAGACATAATAATGGGCCCTCTGCATCCTGATTTACATGTAAACAAGTGCAGACACGAAATGTAAATGGTAAAATATGAACAAAGAAGTTTGACATGTTATTTATGTCTTTCTCTCAAAAATACAGATGTTTGCCGTGTGCACACGCTCGTGGTTATTATTCACTCTCACCCACAGACATCTACAAACTCAGGACATTAGATAGAGTTAGGCTGGGATGGTGCTATAAATTACAAAATGCAACTCCTGCTTATCTCAACATTGATTAAAAGGGGAAACTGGCCCTGAATACCATCTAGAGCCGAAAATGGTTAGAAATGAATAAATCATAGCCCTTATCCCAAACAGCAGAAGGAGAAAATGAGCAATATCCTAGAAAGCTTTAATTTTTTTCCCAGCGTAAATATGAAGGGTTGTTTAGTGAATCCTAAGCAGATGCTTACCTGATTGGAATTTGATGCACAGCGGAAAGAAAGGTGGAGCTATGGGGAATCCACTGAGAGGAGCACATACTAAAATACAGCCTTTAATTCCACCAAGAAGAGTAATTTGAAAATACTGTAGACAGTACTTCTAAGAAATAAACTGGTTCTGTAATTTGTCACATATTGGAGGATCAAAGCCGATATGAAAAAACATGAGAAGCAATAAGAAGATGCCGCATGCATGTCATACATTTCAAGTTTTTGTGTTCTTTGTGCTTGTGTTCAGATTGATTAATAATGAGTGACCAGGTACTTTTAGTCACACTGATATTGCAGATGTATCACACAGTATCTCAACAGCAGACTGCATGAAGTAGGGTAGCTGAAAAAGTTAATCAGCCCGGAATATAGATTGCTTTATTTTTATCTCAGTCATTTGCAGGCATGAATTGGACAAATGGCTCTTTCTGTTTCTCTAAATGATGGAATGAATCGCCCTATTTAAAATGTAGGTTATAGCCATTGCTCTGATTAATGAACTCAAGAAAAAAAAATGTAAATGCATGCATTCATCCCAGCTGATTATATCTGTGTTTCCACCCCCAACACCTCCCCCCAAATAAAGAACAGATTTTTACCTTTTGAAACCTCAAGAGCTTGAATAAACAAGCACCTCACAATGGCTTTCTTTGGCTCCCAGCTGTATTAGTTGACCAAGACTAATCTTTTTGCGCTGCTGCTCTCTTATCTCTTGTTCTGTACAATGAGCATGGCCAACAAAGAGGAGTGAAAGAATAAAGTGAAAAACAACAAAATAAAAAAGGTGCAAGGTCAAGAGTTCTATAGAATAGATTCTGGGAAACAACAAAATGCTATGGTTAATTAATGCTTGACATACTGCCAACGTTGGTCTGATTTCCATATCAATGAATTGCAGGTAAATTAATTGATTATGTCATCATTTTTAACACAAATTTTAATGTTATTTAATGTGTAGCTATATGATAGTAGGTTCAAGGTGAGGACAGCAAGGTAATTCTTATTGGACAGCTGTTATTGGATAGAATTAAGCATCATTTGTCTGAATTTTCAGGCGACAACCTCCCTAAATAATTCAGTTACCTTTCTGTGAAATGAAGAGTTGACAACTTAATGACGCCAACAGTTACAATGGCACATATAACTATGCTGCCAGCAGATTTTGCCGCCACAATTCTTCCCATACAAACTATAGTATCTCTGGTGGCATTAATCAAATGCTACAATCACATCTTCAACTCAGCTAATGTTAATAGCATTTTCCCTATAAAGGGAAAATAGGTGAACCTGTGATGATTGTGCAAGATGTAATAAATACCTGTGGCATTTTGCGTGAACAGATATTTTGTTTCTACAAAATCCCCTTGATTTTTTCAGGATGCTCAGTTCCAGACTCCCCCTCCACAGCGTAAAAAGGTAGCAATTTCCTCCCATCACAAGAATATGATTCCACACAATTCTTCCTTTTCTGCACTGTGTTCTGCAGTTGCTGGAGGTTTTGCAATCCATTCTCTGTGGCAACTCATCCATTTTTCCATCTGGTCAAAACTCTCCTTCTTTGTCTCTCTAGCAGGGATGTAATTTCCTTTGTGTCAGGGCTGCAGTTCTCCATTTAGCTTTTATCTTTCATTTCTTCACAAAGAGGTGTTTGTCATTGTTGTCGAAGGCATTAGTTTGTAACATCGCAAAGAGCCTTAATAGTACAGATTGAGGACCCTCAGCATCAAAAGGAGATCATGTTGATAAAGCTCTTCAGTGGTGCCCTCAAAGAGTAATCAAGCAGAGCTTCTACAAAGTGCATCCATACTGGCATTTGCCATGAAAGAAAAATAGAAATAATAAATGTTTCCAAAATCAGTGCACATGCAGTTTACATACAGCCGAAGGCACGTATCAGTAAAGTGTCAGTGCTGCTAAATTGAATTGTTTCAGTGTTTCTGACCGTGTGTGTGGCATGCATTGATTAACGCATGTGGTTTTCCCTGTGATTATCACAATCCCATGTGTCATTTAGTGACAAATTGAATTTCATTGTGAAAACATGTATTTTTAAATTTCTCACAACGCACATGAGAAGCATTCTGAAATGACTGCATGAAGCCATCTGCAACAACCAGGAGCCCGCCTCGGAATGGGCTATTTAAATAACAGCTGGCTTCACATTTCATTCCCAGAAGCTATTCACATGTGAGCTGCTTTAGTCCTCTGCTTTTGTCTTAAAAACGCATGAAGGAGAGTTCATCACGTGATTTGTAACCTTTGCTTGGTTCATTTGGTTTCTTTCGGTTTTATATTCATGAACAATTTAAAATAAATTAGCAAATCACAGAATGCTCCTTTTAGGATGCACACGGCGGTTGTCATCAGCTAGCCAGCTGTCAGCCAGTCTGTCCTGTCAAGTCCACTGGAAATTCAGTCCTGCATAGTCTCTGCCCTCCATGACACTAAGTTGTCAAACCCAGGCATCGTAACTTGTGGTTCTTTACTCTGAATCACAAAGGAAAAGTGGGGGAAAAAAACATCAGTGACGTCTGGACCTTCTTTTCTGTCATCAACTCTTTACTTGTCTCTCACTATGTTTATCTGTGTATGTGTGGTTGTACATGCATTTGTGTGAAGCCGTGTGTGTGTGTGTGTGTGTGTGTGTGTGTGTGTGTGTGTGTGCATGTGTGTATTTACAGATGTGACAGCTTAGCATGGTACTGACCACCTGGTGCTTGACTGGCATGTTTGCTGCACAGCAGGTAGTGTGGGCATGTCTCCAGAGGCACCATTACACAACCTTCCTTTTTCATACTTTCTAAGTTAATTCGCTCTCCTCTAGTCGCTCAACTTGTTTGATGGTTAAGGACATTGTCTTGCAGATAAAAAGGAGCAACATTAATCACTGGTCCTGTGCATTTTTGGCTCAAGTGTCTCCGGAGGACCTGAGGAGACAAATTTGTAGTTACATTTTGAATATTGATTAGGTGATCTACAAAGAAAAAAGAATAATAATAGTGCATGAAATTCTGTGCTATATTTCATTAAGACTGACTATGAAATGTATACATAAAAGTAATTTCCAGTCATTCATTTCATTTGTGCTAGGGGCTAAAAGTCTGAGTGCAAAATGTTTCAATGTGAAGCCAATGACAAAGGTGTCTGTATTGCTGGTTGCATGTGTGTATGTGTGTGTGTCCTTTTAGGTGTATGCGTGTGTGCTATAAACCCTTGAGCCATGAGAGCTTATAGCTTTGAGGGCCCAGCCCCTCCAATTAAAGCATGTTAAAGGCAGAATTCTCTTTACTTCTCTCCACAGGGAACCAACAGAGAAGGCTTGTCTAGTTTCTCACTCTACCCAGAGAAATAATTACCTGAGATAATTACTTTCCTCTCTCAAGCAATTAATGCCATTTCCAGGGGCAATGGTTTGGGACTCAGGCGGAGACTGGGGTTATGCACAGGCTTAGAAATTAACAGCAGGAAGCTTTTATTTTTCTACTGTCTTCATTAAACACCTTGAGATATGAAACCATGAGACATGTGAGCCATGCCATGTGGTAGTGAGCTGTAAAACAGAGAAAAACATAGCAGGGAGAGGCAAACCCAAACGGAACAGAAGTAATTGGAACAGATCTCACCCTAGTGCTTACTATTTCTTCAATTCTCCATTCAGTCAGACTGGTGCAGTAGAGGGTGAAGTGACTAAGTAAAAAAGAATTATACACAGATGTACACACATACAGCTGTGCTTGTTTAATTAAACCATAACACCTTTGTGAATGACTAAAGCAACCCTTAAATCCTAAAGAAAAGTGACACAGAAAAGCATTCAATTGAGTGGGATAAAGATCAACACAATACACACTTGGATATAACCCTGCTCTGTGTGTGTGTGTGTGTGTGTGTGTGTGTGTGTGTGTGTGTGTGTGTGAGAGAGAGAGTGTGTATGTTTTTTGCACCTGTGTACATGCGAGAATAAGCAAAGCTGATGGCCATCACATGCAGCTGCCACCCTGGGCTCAGTGCTCAGACACTGGTGCCAGTCTCTCATCATGGGGTATGCAAAACATTATGAGAACAGAAGATACCCTTATGGCAAGAACGGTCTAAAAATGATTTAGCTCCTGAGCATTCTTAGCTGGCTATATGAACAAAATAATGGTGCCATAAATCCCTATTTAACATTGGAAGGTCATCTTTTGAAAATATTGTTTGAGCTGGAATGTTAAGTGTGATTGTCTGTATTTGTAGCCCTGCGACAGACTGGTGACCTGTCCAGGGTGTCCCCTGCTTTCGCCCCAAGTCAGCTGTGATAGGCTCCAGCCCTGCTGCAATCCTAATGAGGATTAAGCAGTGTATAGATAATAGATGGATGGATGTTTGAGCTGGGGTTTTCTTTTTTAAAAAAAAAACAAAAAAAACAACAAAAAAAAAACCACAGTAAAAATAATTATTTGTAGCTTTCAATTTAATTGCATTTATACTTGTGATATATAATATGTGTTGTCATTTGCACATTTCAGCACAGTGTATGGAATCCCCCACCCCACCCTCCACCCCCAATATGGTCAGTAAAGAAAACTAATCTACTAAAAAAATAGGTTCCATGTAGTATTAGAAATATTGTTGGTATAATGTAGTGCATGTCAGCAGCACCTTAAACAACCTTCAGATTCCAAACATACCACAGAGCCGAATCAACAGTTCTCTGACACTCATAGACAAAACCACTTTCTCAATGTCAGATTTACTAAATGCCTGGTGTGGGCTATTGAACTGATTTTGTATTAGCAAGGTGAAGATTATAAAATGGAAAGCTAGCGCACAGTGTAAAATGTGCAACATGCTTTTCTTTCTCTCACAAACAGGCTTAATTAAAGTGCATGTAGTTTCATAGAGTTTCTTTAAAAAAGAAGAAAAGATTAAAAAGAAACATGGGTATCAGAGGCACAAAAACATCAGGAGACCATAGAACGTGTCTTCTATCTAAATGGAGAGTCAGACAAAGAAACACCCCAAAGAATCTAGACACGATGAAGGATCATCATTATATTCATGTATGTCAGAGAAACAAAGACATGGGGAGAAGTTGAAGAAGAGAGCATCATAGAGGGAGTTGGCATTTAAAATGTATAGCTGTTATTGTTGTTTGTATCCCATTACCATGGGAAGCATGCTATTGTTTCACCAATAATGACAGTGAGAGAAGGAGTGTCACCTTTAGAGTGAGCAAGAAACAATACCTGTAATGGCTCATTGTGTCCATGATAAACACAACCAGCCCATCTTTTTTCGAATGATTTTGGCAGCAACAGATAATGTGCTTGTTAAATATGCATCTAATTACTATAGATGAAGAGCCTTTCTTGCGCTGTGAGGTGACATTTTAAATGCCATTCAATAAATCCTTGAGTCTAGCCTATTCCTTCTTAGTTCAGGTTCAAATAGATCAGATGAAAATTTTAATGATCTCCACAGTAAAACAGGGTCACTGGTACCACTGGTGGTAAAAAGATATGCAAAGAAGACTGGAATATAGATTAAGAAAATATGTTTAACGAGTAAAAAAAAAACCTCAGTCTTGCTAACAGGCTACACTCAGTTGTGCCCTGTAAGAGGAGTGTCATCAACAGAGAAACCTCAGCACTGGATGACCACATCAGCATGTGATGAGGGACGTATTGCACAATAATGTTGGATGGATGTGAAAAAGATGGGGATGAACATGCAAAAAGAGACACTGGTCACTGGTTTAGGCTTGTCTAGGATGGATGTAATGGAGGCTGTTAGGAGCTCTCGACAGGATACCTGGAGAAGAAGCCTGACAGGAGGGATGAGTGGATGAATGGATGAGGATGGGGATGGGAAAAGGGAGGGATGTGGTTCGAAGATATATTGACAAAGGAAAAAAGGCTGGCAGGGATGGGTTGAGAAAAGTCAGATCATCAGGTGATTAGAAACACTGCTCTGGTTTCAAACCTGTGGACGAGTTCATCTGCTATAAATGCATTTACCTGGTAACTGTGAACCAAAGGAAAATGTATTGTGACATTGTGTATGGCACCATAAAGCCTGTTGGGACTGTGATCATAACAAAGCATGTAGTTTGAAGGAAGGAAGTATTTTTATGCACATTTTTGAAATTTCCCATTAGAAAAGGTTAATGGAAATAGCTTTTTTTAAAAATAGAAACAAACCAAACAAAAATATTTCATTTAAGTTTTGTTTTTATTTTTCTGAAAAGGAGTTTATGCACTTCATGTGAGATAAAGATTTACATGACTGATAATCTGTTTCTACTTCAAAACACTGCGGACAGCATAAAACATGATTGATACCAGCTGGCATGAAAGAACAACTACAACTTTTCAACTAAACTTAATTCCTGAGGCCTTACTCTGTTTTTATTTTGCTACAGATTGCAGGCTGATTTTATTAGTTTCTTCTTCAAGATTTTTAAAGTTTGTAGTCTCCAGCGTAGCGTTTTCATTTAGATATTTTTTCTCCTTCAACATTTCAAATGTTTGCTTCCAATTTGCTCAACAATCACATGAAAACAGCTTCTGACTGTATAAAGTCTGTGCTCACACTGCTGAAGGACCTGTTGCTCTCAGTACTTAACTAAAACTGAAATTAACATAAATGTGCCACTGTTCACTAATTTAATGTTACAAATTAAAGTCTAATGTAATGTATTACAAGTATGCAGTACATTTTGCAGCACTGTATATTCAGTTTTTCTAGTATCATCAAAACTACTACTGCACTCCCCCATTTTTGATATTTGACCTCTTCCTGATCAACATTAGATTAAATGTAGAACTCTTGATTCAACTTTCTTAGTACTATTTCATCAATAGTCATCATTTTAATACTATCCCTAATATAAAGTGAAGATATTAATGATCACTTGCTTTTACAAAGTAAACCAACAAATTATGAATATGCACGCTAATGTTTTTTGTTTTTGTTTTCAGTGGCAGGAATGGGAACTTTAATGAGATAAAGTGACAGAAGATGAAAGACAAAAGACGAACGCTGCATGCAAGAGTGACCACTGATGTTCTGCTAATGTGGGCAAATGCTGTTTTCATCATTTCAGGGCTGGATGTCTTAGATCATTTCTGCACTAGGTCACTGGGTTTTTTTGCAGCTAATGGCCTGTTATTAGCACTGCACCACCCAGTGGCTCAGAGTGGCCTAAGGCTTACAGCATGAAGCAGTCTCGTTATCCATTTCTGCTCTGTGACCACTGAGTTTTATGCCTAGTAAACAACACTCACACTGGAAAAATTACTTTAAAAACTCCATATTCTTAAGACAATCCAATAAGTTTCTCATTTATATTCTGCTCGGTCTTTAAGCCACTGCAGTGTCTTTTAGACCCTGACATTTCTCTCAATGAATCACTGTGATTTTAGATCCTGTGGTGTTGTTTCCATTAGCTGCCTTCATCTGCATACGGTTAATAAATTTCCTTCCTCGGTGCACTCTGACTTTTTGAAAAAAGTGACATTCAAGGACATTTTTTTAAAACGCAGAGGATCATGTGATTATTTCTTCATCTCTTCAGTTTTTAGCAGTAAACTCAAAAAAACACCACTTTCTGAATGCATTTCAACAGATTTACCTTCATCCGTGAGACTGCATGACAAAGTGCACGCATCTGAACGTGCACAGGCAAGTATGACACCAATACACATGCCAGCATACACATGCACTGGCATGCCATTCTTTTTAAATGCTCAGTGGTTTTAAAATGTTAGTAATTCAACCTTTTCTTTAAAGCCCCATCTCTTTTCTTCTGTTTCATTTCATAGATTGAATGTCATCCGGCACAGTAAAGTCATCTGTAAAGACGGATGGCTAACAATTGATGTGCCAATCTCGTCTAGACAGCAACACTTCATCCAATTATGTCGGAAATACAAACATGATCACTGCAACAATGGCAGGATTACGAACACCGTGAAGAGGAGAGGAAGAGGTGGAGAAAGACACGTGATCGGGGTGAAATTGACAAAGGAAGACAGATTGTGACAAGTGTGGATGGTGGGAGACTTCGATGATATCAATAGCGAGACACACGGATTTTACTTAGAGGCTAAAAATAAAATGCATGTAGAGTCTTGTCATGGTGCCATTGAGTGGGCATCCGTGAAAGGAAGGCTTATGATTGAATTCATGCACGTTGTGAAAGAAATGTCAATAAAAAGACAATAACACATACAGATCCTCATACAAAGACACACCAATTCAATTTGTGGTGTATAGCGCAAGAGTGTACAAAGATATGAGCTGTCAGAGGGATTTTGTTTACTTACAACTTCTGAAAGTAATCTTTGATCAACAGTATGACCATCCTTTGACTGATATCTCAGCTTTCTTTAACTAGCAAACAGGATTATCTAATAATTTTGGCTTCTGTCAGAATTTAAAAGATGTTCTTTTACAAAATCCTGCTCTGTTCTATTCAAAGGATTAAAAAACATAGACACTTTCGGCAAATGCTGGTTCATGTTCATGCTGTTTTTAAGTGAAAGATCACTTGTATAGAATACAACTTTGCAAGAGTTTTGAGCTCCTCTCATCAACAGTCATGGTGCCAATTTTTTAATCCAAGATCTGAATCATAAAGTTAAATCATATTGAATGTGCTCAACTTTTCAAATTTTTGAAAATAAAAATTTTAAAGATTCTTTTTCTCCTTTCTGCTCTTTTGAAGGAAATCTTGTTCTGCCCATAGCAGCGCTGAATTATATTTCCAAGTTATCTTCTGGCTCTGTCTTTAACATTCATTTAAAAATCCATGCCCTTTAGGATTTGTGATAGAAATAATAAAATATTGATTTTTCTTTTGACATTCTGTGATGCAATTAAAGCCGACCCTGGACTAAAATGTAAAATGTGGGAATGCAGTCTGTGATGTCTAGTGGTTGTGCAAAGGTTTTATGAAGTGTGGGGGGGAAATAAAAAATGCTGACGTAATGTCTGATGACCTGCTCCACAAATAGGCATCCCGCCAGACAGTTAAAGATGATATGTGGCTAGATCAACCTCCTTTAAAAGGTTTGCACTGGCTCAAACCAGTCTGCAATTCCATTGCTCAGACGTATGAATGTTAGGAGGAGCAGCAGACTGCATGTGCTTGTACTTTTCTATGTGCGTATGTGTTTATGTCCTCCATTTCTCCACTCCTATTTACTTGCCTCTTCAGATACGTGGAGTGTTGAGTCGAGGAGCTTATGGGAGACATCTGTCCTCCATTTTTCTCTCTCCATTTGGCTCAGAATGTAAAGTACCTCGCTAATGTGTCCCTTAAGGTTGTGTCACCAGGTGTTGGCCACTTGTTTCCTTCCTTCTTTCAAGATTCCTGTTGGCAGCTGGTGATGGTTTGCGATCCAAAATGCAGCACTGCACTCTACACTTCAGTTTCACTGATGTTTTGACAAATAAATGTGGGGCAGTCTTCAGATGAGTTTGATAAATGTCACCACATTCTTACTGGTGTCTGTTACGTTTCATCTGAAGGAACGATGGTAAACTTAAAAATACAAGGGAGCTAACCTTCTTTTCTGCAGATAAACAAATTGTATGTTTACACAGCCATCATCTTATCTGTTTGTCTGGCTCTCTGCTTTTCAACAGGTAATGTTTAATTTTTAAGCACACCGGGTCTGTGTTTGCAAAGTATTGAATGCCTTGCTCTTTATCATGATGATGCTAAGACCTTGTGCTGAGCTGGTTACTTGGCTGTGAAATTAATGAGTTCCAGACTGTCTGCTGGATTGCAGGTACCCGTCATTGATGGGGTAAACAGTCACAGTTCAGGCAGAGGAAAATCACGGTGATGATGTATTGTGATGTGAGATTATTTTCTTCTACTGTACACAATGATTTTGATAGGGGGGGATCACATTTGTGGTGGGGTTTTTTTGTTGTTGTTTTTTTTTTGCCAGAAACTGAACAGGACAGATCCTGAATAGTGGCTGATTGGGAGCTCCAGTCTATTCTTTGGCTAGGTTCAATGTATTTGGCAACATAACAGCACTTTTAATTACAAATCATAAAACGTTAAGGATTTTATCACAGACTAAATTTAACAGGCACCATTTGAAGGCTCCTTGTAAAGAAAGTTTTGGTCTAGATTCACTTAAATGCATTTTGTGTAGTGATAGAAACAAATGCACTGAATGCATTTCCTTCGGTTCCTAAAACATTTGCAAGGGTAATTTTTCAGTGAGTCTCCCTGAATTCTAAAATGTGTTTGGTTACTTGTCCTGGATGTTTGTTGTTCATTGTGCAGAATGATGTATGTTCAGAGACTGACAGTACAAGATTGTTTTCAAAATCATCTGCTGAAAGAAGAAAGTTTCCCAGAACTCACCTTAAATGATAGTTCAAGAGATGCACAGCTTGCATCACAACTAGAAGCAACACCTCTGCAATCCCTGAATATCCCCAAACCACCCTGGTCTCTCTCCAAACTTGTCACATATGGTCACTTTGTCAGGTCCCCTTTGCATCACATTCAAACATACTGGGTATCTAGCGTCATTTTTCAAATGTGAAGAGTAGCTCAACAGACCTATAAAGATCCCTGAACATCAAAAACAGACACCATAGCCAGATATTCTATGTTGGTGTTGTGACTGTTGCTCCAAACAGAGAGGGAAAACAAAAGTATACCACTGGTGAAAATGAAGCTCGAGTCACAGAATAGGATGAAACTAAATGAAAAATTAATGGTCCAACACACAAACATCAGTCGCCTACATTTTTCACACCACCACCACCACACCTCACTTTAAGTCTTTCTCAGACTTGATAGACTTCTGCCATCATTGAATATGGATATAGGTGGCACCAACAACAAAGTACACCTAATCACTGAGATGCCAGCTGCTTTGACAAAACAGCAGTCTTTGCTGCCCTAGGAATGAGAACCAGTTAAATATACTGTAGGTTGTTTGTCCTAACCTTCTAAGTATGAACCACTGGAGCACAGCTATTTTTTCCCCAATATTTAGTTAGCTGTAGGCACATTAACAACTCAGTTATGTTTGTGGAAAGATCAGAGTTTGGGTTACAGATAGTAATATAGAACTCTTGATGTCATAGTTGCCAAAAAAACAACAACAACAAAAAGAAAACAACAAATAAAAAAAAAAAAAAAAACACTGTTAAGAGTAGACGCATGGTTAAAATAAGAAAAGAGAGAGCAGTGCTCAGCCAAGGCTGCTTAGTCGTATGATTTCTGATGGATAAGTCCTGATAAGTCTGCAGCGGTGGATTTGTACTATGATTGCAATCATGTGATGGTCAGCAGGCAGCTGACATAGCGTTCACTTGTTGTCATAGTTACAGTGACAATGTGCCGCTATCTCGCAATGAAACAGAAATCTTTGACAAATCCATGGATCCAGACTGGAAGCCGCATCACTGCCAAAATCTAATGAGATGGTCCTTGTTTCATTTCTGACCTTCTCTGAAAATTTCCTCCAAATCCATTTTTCCATTTTTGAGTAATGTTGCACACAGAAAGACAAACGGACAAACATGCTGATTGTCTCCACTGCGTTCCTTGGTGGAGTAATAAACACATTTCTGACTCTCTTGTTGACCCATCCATCCACCCTGACCTCTTCACTCTGTGGACTTTGTGGCTCTCTACATCACTTCACTTCCTTCTTTGCTCCCATCACAACTAACATGGCCTCTAGAGGGTACTGTGACAATGAAACGCAACTATGGGTGATTATAAGCCACTTACAGCCCTTATTTATTTGTTTGTTGCTATTAAAGGACATTCACTTTGGAAGCCAGTTCTGATCCAGAAGGCATCTGACACAAATGCAATACAGAACTTAAAGACCACATTTTACACACATTGGGAATGCATGTGTATTTAAGTAATTTAGTAAACATCTTGTACCCAATAAAGCTTTTCAAACATGAAACTATAGTTGCATATGCATAGACTACATTTGTCTATGTGGGAGGAGGCTTGGATGTCCTTTTCAGAATCTGTAACTAGGTAACTGAACTTTTGTTTGGCTTAAAAACTACATATTTACCAGACACATTATTATGGAAAGCTGATTATTTTTGATGTATCTCTGTGCATACCTAGACAAAATCTAAGAGCTAACACTCTTCTTCTCTTTCTGTGTTTGTGAATTGTTTCTTGCATTTCATCCATTAAATGTGTAATTTTCACTGGTTTCAGGATATTGCCCATGTTAAAACTATATGTAGTATTCCAAAACATCTGATATGAACAATACTTACCTTTTTTTTATCATAAAGAGCTTAAATGTATTTGTATAGATATAGTGCCAGTTTTTTTTATTTCAGTTTCAATTTTAATCATCACGAGTCAAATTGTACAAATGCAGACACTCCATGAGTTGTATTTAAATTACAGTGAACACTAAGGAAAGTAATTCACTTCTTTTTTCAGCCATAGTAGTTATGACGTGTGTTGCAAAGGGAATATTTTCCTCATTTGGTGAGTTACACTCACACCAAACCAATGCATGATTTAAATGAAAAAAGGTACACATCAGTAATTATTTCAGAATGTTCTGCCTCATGGTGTTTACATGGGTTCATCTTTTTTTTTTTTATAAATTCAAAACATTTTTTTGCTGTTAATTAGGTGAAACTTAGCAGTTGTGTGCTGAATTTTAAATAAAGTCAGAAGATCTGTACAAAATTTCAAGCACAGTATCATGAATTTAATGCACTATTGATGACAAGGACTCAATAAAGCCATGCAGAGATTTTAATATGATAAGATTTTTGACATACTTCTTGTCTTCAACTAGCTACTACATCATTTTTCCCCTCAAAGAATTCAAAGTGTGCTGCACAAGGGCAAAGGCATAAGAATTTTGAGGAAACCAGCATGCCAATAAAGTCCCTCTGCATTTTAATTAGAGCTGGATCATTAATGAGTCATCTGAAACTACACACTCTGAATGAACAACTCCTTTTTAAAATGTGGTGTTGGCTGCCTCTGAGGCCAGTGTGCTAATAGAAAAGTTAATTACATCAGAAGCATTCATGTTAATGTATGTACTTTGACAGAAGCGATATAATAAAAGGTTAGAGGAGTGTGTTCCAGTCCCCTGATACTAGACACATTTAATTGCTTTGTCTTGGTTTCCACAGTCAGTCAGTCAGTCATTGTGACAATGTTGTAAAATACAGTTTCATATTAATCATGAATGGCTTGTAATTTTGATCGACTTCATATGAAGATTTCACCAGATTGCTGTGCATGTGAGACTTGCAATATTGCTGTGTATGTCTATATTTAGAGAGCTGATATGTAGGCTTCAGGCTGTGACCTGCAGGTATAAAATGTAAAGATTAGCACACAGAGAGCACACAGAGGAAGATAACCTCCTGATAACTTCCTCCACTTGCCTCACACAAGGAAATCAAAGGCTTCAGTAGACAGTTCAGTGAAGTGATGATATGCTGGAGAATTGTGTGTGGAGGTGGATCATATCAAGGGTGCTACGTATATATTTCATAAGCTCTGATTATTGCACGACTGATGTTGCATTGTGGGTTCTTCCACTTAACAATTATTCAAAGTTCTGACACAGATACCTATCACTATAGGTACATTATATTTCTGAATATGCAGAGCTTATCTTTTCAGGTGGTTGTTTATTACTGTGAAAGCAATCGGGAACTAAGAAAGAGATAAAACTGCATGATAAGGTAAACCAGCCAAAACTCTAGACTTAGATGTTTATGTCCTTGAACACAACACCGAGTAGAGAAAAGTTTCCCTGCAGCAACCTCATCACCAATGCAAGCAAAATTTGCATATTGTACTCAAATAAACTGGAGCAGGAACTTATAGAAAATAATTCTAAGAAGTGATGATAAGGATATATAATTTATTGTAAAACATGCAAAACCACCCTCGTTTTCTATTAACACTCTAACCCTTTGGTCTCAAAAATTAAAACAGAATATATTATGTGACCATTTGAATAAAACACTTTGGCAATGCTAACACTTATACTGTAACAAATATGCCATCTGCCACTCAGAATCCACTGATTTTTGTCCAAGTAAAATCACAAAGATGTATAGCCTCGTGTAAGCATTCCAAAACATGAACCTCAAAAATGTGGAAAACTTGTACTTCGTCCCTTAAATAGCAGATTGTCCTTGAAGAATTGTGCAATGTTTTGCTGATTACAGTTTCGAATCCTGCTTTAACAAGTAAAGCACTCAGAGAGCGCAGTGCTCACAGTCCCAATCGTGTGATCGTTAGCAGGCAGTTGACATAACGTTCACTTGTTGTCATAGTTACAGTGATGCCATGCCACTATCTTGCAAAGATGCAGAAATCTTTAACAAATCTGTGTATCTAGACTATAAGACACATCACTGCCAAAATCTAATCAGTTGATCCTTGTGTCACTTCTGACCTTCCCTGAAAATTACATCCAAATCCGTTGGTCCGTTTTTGAGTAATGTTGCGAACAGAAAGACAAACAGACAAACGTACGCCAATCATCACATAATTCCGCCGCGTTCCTTGGCGATGTAATTAAACCTATAGTAGTGGAGACTGAAAGTGTTGTAAAGACAACCTCAGATATTATTAAATTACAGTTCATTTCATTACTGTTGTATTGGCAGGATTCACACAGGGAACACTGGGCCAAGATGAAAATGCACACAAATGTCAAATAAAGCAAAGATGCACATCACAGAAGTGCAAGTGCTAGATGTCAGGTGTAAAAACAGTGTTCGGTTTCTTAACAAGTTTTGCCTTACAATAAATCTTGAATTTGTTAAATTATATGTGAAATACAAGGATTTCTTACATAGTGTTATGTAGTATTTTTATTAATAAGACCAATAAATAAAGCCATCCCCTGCAAGTTAATCATTTCAACCAGATTTCTGGGGGGGGGGTGTTTAAAAAAAAGACTCTAGACAAAGTATTGTACTGAATAAAAACAACAAAAAGTGATGATCTCTTAAGTGATGAGTTCTATTTTGAATAAAATCATTTGTCAAGAGTTTCTGGAGGTCACAGAATGTCTCACTGGTTAAATCCAATTAACATTCAAGTGAAACTCTTCGACAACATAGAATATGTGGTTTTCAATTCTGCGTCAGTGTGTTTGTCTGAAGCCATGTAAAATACGAGCTTTAGTTGATTTGTGGTTTGTGGTCTGTTTAGAAAAGAAACATGTTGATATGAAATGTGTGTAAACAGCATTCAAAAACAAAGATGAAAGAACTCCAACTGGAAGACGAGGGATTGTGCAGCAGCAGGCGGAGCAGAGAGACGTCCCTGACCACTGAACCACCACCTAGAGATGTTCAGGGATGGAGGGGTGAGCTTCAAAGAGGGGTGGCTCCCAGTTGATGTTACTTTAGCTGGCCTAAAGGCACCACTGATGCCATGGGTGTGACAGGGAGCAGAGCCCATAGGCTTCCACCCAACCTGTGCATCCCTCTCTGGAGGTTCAACATGGCAGATGGTTTGAGCAAATTGTCATCTTTTTTGCCTCACCCTATTGGAAAAAATGTAGCAACTTCCAGAGTAAAATACTGTGATAGAAATTATATAATCAATGTAGTTTCTATTATATATGGTTTTAAAAAATATGTAATTGTATACATTTTTTGTCATTTTACAGATTATTTTAGATTTTTTTTGTAAATAACACGACGTTATCAGTAAAACTCCAGAAAAATATGATTTTACTTGTCTAATGCACAATAACATTGAAAATCTGTAACTGGAAAAAAAAGATTGTCATTTTTTAAAGAGTTCTTTAAAAAAGAAAACCAAGTTAATTCATTTTTTTAATGCATATATTAAATATAAAGGAAATACTCATGACATAAAAAGAAATAACATTTCTTTATTTTTTACAGTTAAACATATACACATTTGACATATAATGCTACAATTATTATATATGATAACATTACATTATCATACTGTATAATAAATTGTATTAAATATTGTGCATAAATATACACAGTGTGTAAAATTAAGGCTAGAAAATGTGATTTAATCATGAAAGATTACTGCATTTTCATGAGACTGATATTTTCAATAATTTTTTTTCACTCACCACAGCTGCAGGAACATTACAGTTCTTTTGTTTTGTTTTGTTTTTTTCAGTATAACAGGAACCCAGAACTGCCCTTCCAATATTGAAACAAGTTTAATATCTACAGCTTATTCCAGTTTGGGTGATCGATGCTGAATCTAGTCGTGGTCACAAAAATCTGGTGTACAAATCTAGGTTACCTACTAGGTGGCTGCAATGATGCCTTATGTGGTTTGTACTGTATTGGATTAGTCATTGTCTGCTTCTACCATATGTTTCATATGGTCACTCTGGCAAAATGCAGCCTGGCAGCAATGTTTCATCCCTTTGGAGAGAACCCCACAACAGACTGGGTTTGATTGTTTTGGCACCTTAAGGAGAGACAGGAAGAGAGACATGCAACTAATACTAATACTGTTAAGCAGACACATACTACAGTAATGTCAGTGAGGCACAGACAGAGAGACTGAGAAGGTCTGAATGTTTCAGCACCTTGGAGAGAGACAGGAGCTGGCGATTGCAATACAAACACCAAATAGAACCTAATTGTGCTGACATAATGTGCGTGAGTGGTGGTAAATCCCATGCAGAAGTAGATACAACTGTACCTGCAATTTTGTACTATTGCTCTTATTTGTACTATTTACTCTCTACTACAGTATTTCAGAGAAAGACTATATTTGGCATCTCATACACATTTGCAATACCTGAACTTCAAATTGTATTTTTAGATCATCACATTTCTTAACAGACATTTAGAATAAAAGTTTTTTGTGGACGAATTGCTGAACTTTTGTTAAAGTAGAGATGCTTCCAGCAATGAGACAATTTCTGTTTTTCTGAGCTGATAGTAGAAGCATCCCATCTTAAATTTTTCAATTGGCATCACTGTATGCAAGGGATGCCAATACTTTATTGCAATAGCACTGTGCAACACTGCATTGTGAGAGATACATCAGCTGAATGACAAACTCGTTCTAAGCTTTTATGTTCTTTTATTTTTATCTTTGGTTTTTGGTTTGTTTTTGTGGTAAGAGACTGCAGCCAGCAGAAAGCCTACATGAGCATAAAGAAGGGGAGGAGGACAGATGGATGGGTACAGTGGACAGATAGAGGGACATAAACCAGATTAATCATCTCATCATGTGTGATTAATTTGGAACTCAGCACCATTGGCAGAGTAACACAGTGAACCAGACACCCCATTGACAGGTCAATATGTTTACACTGATGGATTTGCTCTCATACATGTGCACATATGATCATAGGCCACACACATACACACACAAGGAGAACCGGTTTCCTTTAAGTCAATACTGTAAATAAATAAATAAGGACAACACCTCTCATTTTTAATGGCCAAACAACTGACTTACCGAAACAAACAACATCACAGCTATCAACTAATATTATTTTTAAAGTTGTTGTCAAAAAAAGGATGGTGTTTGTGTTCCTCCTGCAGATAATCCCAATTATTCTCACCCCTGATCTCCACTGACACCAAAGGTTTCAGGAGGATTTTTTGCCATCCCTGCTTGTTTGTCTGCACATTACTTTAGAAATGCTGGATTCTAGCAGATAAAGTCACTATTTGCTAAGTGATTTGATTTAAACGTTCTTAAAAAATTTATTTATGTATTTTTGTATTTTATTTATTACGTGGAATCCAACTGTTTGTGGCTTAATTTCCTCTTTGATGCTACAAGTTGTTCATACAAGGCCTGATAAGCAGCCTGCAACTGGATGATAAGTTCACAAAATGTTGGGCTTTTGATTACCTTGCACTTTGGAATTCAGCTTTTTTTCTTTTTGCATAGCTGCAACAGCACAGGAAACTGATTTGAAACTAATTGCAAACGTGTGAACTGATTGATTCAGTTGCATGTCAAGCTCAAATATTGCATGGTTTTGAAATGTACATATCATAATGGCAAAAAAAAAAGAAAATGGATTGATCAAAAGCTTCGGTATGAAGTTGGAATTTTTGTTTTAAAGTCAGTCTATACTAAATTTCAAGGGTGGGTACATCATTTTGCACTCGCAGGTGTATAGTGTCTGGGATTTCTCTACTGAATCATTATTGAAGTATTGATACAGATTCCATTTGGTATTCATTTGTATCCACATCCTATAGTGTAAAATAGAAATTATCACATGCTTAAAAAATATAAATTCATAAAAAAAATTACATTCTTTGCAGGATTTTTCACACAGATTTAATGAACATTCTGTTGTGAAGGACAATATATAGCTCATTTGAATTAATTTAGTCTTGTATAGGGTCAAGAATAAGCAGACTACAATTCCAGTTTTTAGAGCTGAATTTGAAACCTGTAGACATCAACAGGCACAAGTATTTTTCAAAAGTTTACTTGTATGAAGGACAGCACATCAGTAGAATGCCTTTCACAGTAGAGTGATGACCAGCTCACTATCTAATGGTCTCTCTCACAGGATACTTCAATAGACCCATCCTTTCTCTGGCAGGAATCAAAATTCACAGGGGAGGAATGCACTGGGAAAAAAAACTAAACAAAACAATGGTGTGTCACCTCATGGCTGCAGAATAAAAAGAAGAGATGCTTTATGTTGCTCTCTTTTTCAAACACGCAGGTGTTCTGGCAAACAACTCAAAGTGGGTGTGTGTGTGTGTGTGTGTGTGTGTGTGTGTGCGTGCGATTGTGTGTGTTCATCCGCTCACCTTTACTGTCCTCCTCTGAACTGCCCTTGATCACTGAAACGTACTGCGTCATCAAAAAACCAACACATCAAAACAGAGACTGTTTGCAAAGTTGTGAGAAATGATCTCAGGGGATCTGGTGACTTTTCTGTTGTTCAGGGTCCTGCGGAAAAAAGGCAGAGAGATGGCAGGAGCGCTCCACTGTCAGTCCTAAGGAGATAAAGGGAAGGCTTTATCACAGGAATTCACTTTGCCATGGCTTTCGGTATGTTGGAGCGACTTGCACTCAAGTTTGTGGATTCAGGATACCGTATGCAAGGTTCATATAAGCTTTGACTGCCTTTGTGCAAGTCTTTACATTGCAGAAGGTTACAGAGTCAACAGCTACTGAAAAATATTATACATCTTCTGAAATATCTCCTACAAAACCTACCACCATCAGTGGCAGTGACATGTTAGTACACCATTCAGTAGGTGCACAGTTAAAAAAAAAAAAAAAGACTATTTAGGTTTTGCCCCTATATTTAATTGCCAGCAGGAGCAGATCAGTATTTTTGTTGGTATCTGTTTCATAAGTTGCATTACAAAGTGATACCAAATGCTTTTCTTTAAGCAATTTGATGCTACATCCTGATCAATTGCTCCCTTTTATAAACCTTCTTGTAATTCTTTTGTTTTCACTAACATAGAAGTTTTGTGAGCCTTTATTGCAAGAAGACTAAAAGCCACACAATGCTAAATTGAGTTACTTTCTTTGACAGACACTAAAGAGACAGAATGGTTTCTTGATTGGAAGTGTGTTATTCTAACCCTGACTGGGGCACTTGGATCAGTGCTGGCTCCACTTGTGGGCTGTACAGCAGAATATCTATCTATCTTGTGTGACAAAAAGTGGTTGGCAGTGGTGGGTAATTTCTTTGTTTAAAAAAAAAAAATGACAATAATAGTGGCCTGCTGCACAGCTCACATTAAGAGAAACTGACTGAGATGGGATTCACATAGATTGCTATCATTCAGGATTAACAAATGTGAGGAAATTGTGGGTTATTACCGAGTATAAAAGGCAAAAAGAGTTTATTAGTAAGTAGGAATCCCGATGCCCCAAAAAGGCCTGTCACTAACAAACTAAATGAAATCCTGCTACACTTGTGTGTGTATCTATATTTCTGTCTGAAATGACTGTTGTTGCACTGATTTCCATTAGAGCATGTAAATCTGTCTGTTTTTTTTGAAGAAATCTATCCATCTCTCTATCCATCCATCTATCTATCTATCTATCTATTATATGCATGTCTGTCAATAACTACAATCTAAAAACAAACTATGAACACGACCATTTTCTCTCCTGGTGTGCAAACAACATCAGACAAACCACTTAATCAGCAACCGTAACATCCGGCATGATAATCCTCCCACTATTCTTCAGTTCTAACAACACGGAGAAAGGTCAAAGTAAGTTGACCTGCTCAATACTGTAGCGTAAGATGAGAGAAAGTTTTGTGCTGGGAGAGCTTTGACAGTGCCAGCTCAGGTCATTATTTCCTCCAGGAAGGGGCCTTTTGGCTTTCTCAACAAAATCTTCAAGTACCCCAGCGCTAGGCTAGTGTGCATGCTGTACCTTGATATCTTCACACTGCATGTATGCTGTTAGTAACCCCAAGGTTTGCAACACCAAGTCGTCATCACATTTTATAAGCCGTCTTGTACAATCTCCCAAGAGCTTGAAAGAGGAAATATGTCTACTATCAAGCTGACCATGTAACATAACCATCAAAGCTGTTGCAAAAACATTACAGCATGGCTTAGGTCAGTGTTTGCACTCGCAGTAATTTGGATCAGTCTCCGTTCCTTTGTCCTACAAACACTCCCTTCAGAGCAGCTGTCAAAGGTTTATGGGGCTTTACTTGCTGTTTTTAAAAAATAATATCAGAAAAAATTATACTTTAGTTGCTGCGCTACACATTTGACATAAAATGATGGAGATAAGCCTGGTAACCTTGAGCTGCCTGAGGCTACTGCAGCCCTCCAGCATTATTTGACCTGAACTACCTAGTGGTGGTTGGCCCACCAGCAGAAACATGGTTTTAACTGTGAAAATGTATGAATAATCGATGGTATACCTTTGTACAAATTTATGTGTTCGTTAAGCTTCTGACAATAACTATTCTAGTCTACAGTTTAATTTCCCACATGTAAGTTGCTGTCATATTTACAAATGTTTTTTGCGGAATTTTTTTTATTCTTTTTTTTTTTTTAACCCTATATCACATACGGTACATTCACATTTATGTTGGAGGTAGTTAAGTAGCTCTGAATGTCAATTTACATTTTCAGCATTTATTAAAAAAAAACCCATAAAATTACTTGCTTAAGCGACTCAGTTATATCAAACAAAGTAATTTTGGAAACTACATAAAATTCAGTTTTAAATAATTTTGTTCACATTTTTCCCCTTTTCTGTCTGTCGATCAGAGGAAATGTTAGATGTTTTATTAGTTTCATGTGTGCATGTTCGAGACTTTGGAAAGTTTGGTGCTTTTAATTAGATATATAAAGACTTCATTATTGTGTGTTAGTATTCTAAGCACAGTTAGTGGAGCTTTGAGGCAATGCTACAAAAAAAGAAAGAAAAGAAAGAAAATCATGAGCCTTTTCAGCGAAGGTAAACCTTTTTTTCCCAGAGCTTTTGTAATTTCCATGTCAATAGTGTGCCTCTTAGCAAGGTGAGCCATCACACAAAGTAAAGAGGTCTGGAGTGCTTCAAGGTTGATGCTGAATTGGAACATGTATTGCAGTATTTTAAAGGCACTTACATAAATGTTGCATTATTGGTGATGCTGTAAAATTGTGAGTTCAAATTCCTTGAAGCCAAAACGCACCTCTGCAGGTTTCTGATTAAAGGAAATCATCAGTTCAGATGTAGGATAGGAGGAAGTATACTTTGCATTGGTCAACTCCGTCTCTTTCTATGACCATATAAACAGATCACCTGTCCAATTTAATATTAGACCCACAAAACACGTATGATACTCAGTGTGCAGCTGGAATCTTCTCAGCATCAACTGAGATCATAACTGTAAAAGAAGTAAAATGTGCAGTATTGCTTTTGAGACAAAAAGAGAGCCCTAATTAGAGCTAAACTCTATAGGTGGAGTCTGCGATTCTGGAGAGACATAGCTAGTTAGCATATTTAGATCGTTAACATGTGCCACATTTACCATCCCTCTTGCATCTACAGCTCCCTTTCTCCCCTATCTCCCCTCCCTTTCCCCCTTTCCCATGCACAAACATGATCGTACACAGGATAATGTTATGTGTATTAGTCAGCTCCAATTTGTGTGTGTTCCCTATTTACAGAGCCAGTGTTGTGCATTCACTGAATTTAGAAAAATGTATATTGGAACACAATCGCTGACTCTACCTTTAATGCTGCGTTGGTAGGGCCGTTCCTAATGAGGGGTGTTCTATGAATATTCCAGTCAGTTTTGATTAATTCATCACCAGCTGTGGCACCCAACTGACAAACAAATCTCTGTGCTGTATATGGGGAACCTATGGATACACCTCACAGACTGAGTTGGCAAAACACTGCAGTAAAAGCTCGGATAAGAGACAACAATATCTGATGAATCAAAAATATAAACTTTTTTTTGACTGGTTGTACTTTAACTTGTTGCACATATATATTTTAGGAAGGTTACATTTGCTTTGCTTAGATCATTCTTCACTTCCACAAAGACTGTCATTAACATCTCACTCCGCTTTCTTCATCATTTCTGTTAAACCCAACTCCTGAATGAATGTTTATCTTTTTGTCTGAGTGTAATTCTGAAGGACAGCACAGCCAACCACCGGAGGAAATAAGATAAGAAATTAGTTCAAGTGATGCTAAACTGGCCGTCCAGAAGATAATCTTGTAGCACAGATTAATCTTTCTGTGATGCCGTAATGTGTGTGTGTGGGTTTGTAGGAGTGAGTTAGTGTGACTGATCTGATGATTTGGAGGGCAACCCAAGCAGACAGGGATGACATTTGTTGCATGCGGGTGGTGGAGTGGGGTGGAGGGGGTGTTTGCACCGCGCTCTGCTTTTGTCGGCTCCACTGTTGTGGCCTGCGCACGCACACACACACACACACACGCACACACACACACGCACGCACGCACACACACACACACACACACTTGCACACAAGTGCTAGAATACCGCTCGCAAATGCCACACAAACAAACACATGTACACACACAGTATGCAAACTGCATTGCCTGTGGCTTTTCAGATGCCCCCGGGGCTTTTCCTGTCCATCTGTGGCGACAGAATGACCACTCTGCCCCCTACAACTCGAGCAGAGCCATGCAGTACCACACACATACAGGAGCACTACAGCAGAAGCTCTGCAGAAACCCGCCACTCCCCTGCAGAAAAGCAGCGTGAAACTTGTTTGTCTAATTGACAGCATTCCAGTCAACAAAATAAACAAGCCTCGTTGCAGTGAACTCAGCGACACACTTAGCTTTGCAACACTTACATCCTGGTATAACTGATGTGAAAACATTCACGACACCACTTTCTGAAAAGGGTAGTGCTGACGACAAGCTTTGATATTTTCATATTTTCAGCAGAGCTACCTGCAACAGATGGACTCATGCAATATTGTCAATACTGAGGACCAAAAAAGAAAGAAAAGTCTAATAAAATTTGTATATTGTGGTTTGTTAGAAGAGGCGTGAGATGCCATGTGCATGTTTAGATGACTAAAGCTTGCTCGCCTTGCGGGGATAGATTTAATAGATTTTCAAACGTGAGTGTGATATCTGGCATCTGTAGTCAAAATTTAATTCAGAAATCACTCAGGAATTTAAAAAAAAAAAAAGCTTCTAATTCTACAAGTATACTCACAAATCCAGCTTGGACTCATTTTTTTTTTCCACTGAACATTTGGTAAACATGTTTTATTTTTTTTCAGATAAAAGTTTTATGATGACACAATATCTTCCCAAAGTTTAATGCTGAGAAAATCAAAAGCTTTTGCTGTCACATTGCTTCACCTGAGGCAGACTCAAGGTCAACAATTATTGTTCAATGATTACGCAGAGCCAACAACTAGATTTCAGCTTTTAACCAGACAAACAAAAGAGAAATGGATGTGAATCTCCTTAATGCTTTGATAAACACGTGAATCGCCTCAGCAATGCAAAGAGGTTGAGCTTTCTACTTCTTTTCAGCAATTATCCCTGACACACTGTTACTAATAAGCTTTAATTGGTTAATTGCCTTCCTGTTTGTGTGACTGAATAATAACTTAGAATGTCACCTTGTGTAATCGTGCTGCTGTAAAAGCAATGCTATTGGGGCGCTAAATACCCTGAGCTTTGGGTTGAATGGGTTTTGCTGAGTGACAATGGCAGCTTTAGCAGTTACTCCACTTTCAGACACTTTGTGGCTCTTATAGGTTTTGTGTGAGCTTCAGTGAAATAACTACAGCAAAGCATGTGATTAAAAAAAATGGGTGGATTACTAAAACATATGACATCATGCGTCTAATGAGGGGAAAAAAGAAAGAAAAAAATGGAGTAAAGCTCTTTGAGGGGCCTAGTGAAGCAAATAAATGTACATGTTCATTTAGCAATGCTTACACAAGCCATATTCTGAAAAACGTCATAGATATAGATCCAGGGATGAACTTATGCACAACGCCCATGTAGAAAAAGGATATCTGCACCATTTTCATTTTAGCCGTTCATCCCATCAGTTTGTTATCTGATTTTGGAGGCAGATGTTCACCTGTCTTACAGAGAATTACATTTAGGACAGACAGCTTGGCAAAGGTGTACATGTGCTCCGAATTGACTGATCAAACTGAAATCTAAAAACATGATTTGAAACACTGCAATATACATGAGAATGAATTATTTATGCTGCTGTACAGCTTCAATCAAGGAAATGAGATGAGCTAAGCCCTGATCATTACAGGGATGGCTTACATCAAAGCTTCATAATGTGTGTGTATGTGTGTGTGTGTGTGTGTGTCTTTTCAAATGCATATTCGGTCTTTGTACGTGATTGACCTAGAGATTACTGCAAAGAAAATTATATGCTAGAATTCTATGAAGTTAATGATAATAGAGGTGAAAGTATGTGTTATGTACATGTCTGTCAAACCAAAGAACTCTTTGACTTGTGCTGTAAAATTAACACTTGTGCTACTGTGGCCTCTGTGTCATTATGTCTCATGTGAGACTGAATATTGGGATGTCAGTTAGTTGTACAATACAACGGAGAAATGAATCTATATTAACTGTCTGATCCAGTCTCTATATTATCACATAGAAAAATGGGATTTTCTCAATCACACTGAATTTAGTTAATTTGCAGATGCAATGATTTGCAAGAGAAAAGGGAATAAATGCCACACAGGTTTGAAGCCACACTCATTAAGCTGTTGTTGGTAACTGGGTTATGAAAGATCATGTAGCCTTCAAACAAGTGATCCCATTTCATTTAAATGCCATTCAGCAGCAGCAGTTTTAGCACTTTGGGGCACAAACATGGTTTGGTTCTGCTGAACAGAAATCTGATCATTCACAGCATACAATATAAATGTCATAACACATGATTCGGCTCACTCGCATTGTCAGTCTTTGACAAATCCTTCACATTAAACAACAAAACATGCTGTTTCTAACTGACATTCAGAACACCACATATAAGCCTCTCCTAATCTGGTGACCCTGTTGTTGATTTGCATTCTGAAACTGTTACCAAAATGAAAACATTTGCTATTCTGATACTGCCATGGTTTAGATTGCGTCCAATTCTGTCAACCAAAAATTACTTTTGTAGAGCTAAACTGTATTCTCAATTATTGCTTGAAAGAAGCATATTGCCTCCTGGTAAGAAAAAAATATCAGCAAGGAGGCATTTTGGAGACATTAGTCTGACACATCCCCTGTTTTCTTTCATTTTCCCTCAGTGTTTAGTTAGATTTAAGCACCAAAACTGCTTGGTTAGAATTATGAAAACATCAGACAAACATTAACTACCTGATTGAGACACTAAAACTACTTAGTTAAGTTTTGGAAAATGTCATGGTTTAGGTTAAAATGCACCCTTTACCTATAATTTTGAAACTTCCCCTCTATTTTCTGGCCTACCAGGGTGATGAATTCCATTCTATCTAATATAAACTACACGAGCAAAACTACTGATTAGGGCACACCTCTGAATCATTATTATCAGGTGTTTCATACAGACTCATTGCCACAGGTGTATAAAATCAAGAACACAGCCATGAGGTCTGCATTTACAATTATTTGTGAATAAATGGGTTGTTCAGAGGAGCTCACTGAATTCAAATGTGATCTTCCATAGGATATCACCTTTGCAATAAGTCGATGTGTGAAAGTTCTTTGCTGCTAGGTATCCATGGTCAGCTGTAAGTAGTGTTGCTGAAAAACAGAAGTGTTTTGGAACGACAGCAACTCAGACATGAAGCAGCAGACTGCATAAAGTCACAGACTGGGGTCACCGAGTGCTGAGGCACAAAGTACATGAAAATTGCAAACACCCTGTTGACTCAATAACCGCAGAGTTGCAAACTTCTTCTGGCATTAACATCAGCACACAAACTGTGCGCTGGGAGCTTCACGGGATGTGTTTTCATGCCTGAGCAGCTTGATGTAAGTCTTACATCAACAAGCACAAGGCCAAGCATCGGATGGAGTGGTGTAAAGCACGCCACCGCTGGACTTTGACGCAGTGGAAAGGTGTTCTGTGGAGTGGAGTCTGGAGTGGTTTGATGGAGGCCAAGAGAACATTACCTGTCGGATTGCACTGTACCTACTGTAAAACCTGGTGGAGGAGGGATGATGGTATGGGGTTGTATTTCAGGGGTTGGGTTAGGGTTATTTCTAGTGAGGGGAAATCATAAAGCTTAAGCCTACCACAACATTTGGTTTGGAGAGTCTGCTTTGGAAGAACTTATTGGCTTGCATGGAGCAGTGACGTCGACCCCATCAAACACCTTTGGGATGAACTAGAAGGGAGATTGTGAGCCAGACCTTCTCGTCCAACATCAGTGCCTAACCTTGCAATTTGTCTTCTGAATAAACAGGCAAATATTTGCACAGATACACCCAAAGTATTGTGGAAAGCTTTCCTAGAGAAGTGGAAGCTGTTGTAGCTGCAAAAAGCAGCACCAGCTTCATATTAATATCTCTGGATAGAATGTGAATGCCATGGAAGCTTCTGTAAGGTTACTGGCCCAATACATTTGTCTATGTAGTGTATAAATGGTTGGCTGGTAAATATATAATGAAGTTTGTTTGTAATTCATCACATAAAAAAGTGTAATCCAGGAGAGAAAATGTTTTACTCAAAACAGTTTAGTCGCACAGGAATCCCAATTTTCTAGCGAGAGAAGAAACCAAGAGAATGGCAAGCGAATGGACACTTGTTATCAGCTTTATGGTGCATCTTTTTGCAGGATGAAGATTGTGATTTTTGTCTCAGCTTTTATGCTATAGTCCTACTAAAAAGGGATCACTTCACATAATAGCATGTGAGTACTATATAAAGACTTGAAACACCCATGCTTGTTTATTTTTTCCCAAAATTTGGTAACTGTACATGGGCCTGAACATTAATTTATCTCCATTTTTACTCTCCAGTCACTTGCCCATCTCATCTCTTTTTACACAAACACGATGGTGGCAGTATGTGAAATGCCATCATCGTGTCATTAAAGATCTGTCCCTTCTGTGACGGATCATACACAGATTCATATATGCTGAGAGAAAGTGAGATAGAAACTCATTGCCAAAGACAGCCTTGGGCTCGACTTCCCACTAACATCTGCAGCATTTGGAGCTGTTGGCAGATGAGGAGAATAGACCTGTTATTGGGCACCGGAGTCAGAGTCAGCTGTTTCCACCTGAGAGCTGCTAAATCCATCCTTTCTGCCTCCCACAGCCTCTTTTCACTGGAAATAAGGTCATGCTACTTTCAGTCTCTTCCAGAGTTGGCATTCAGTGTTTGCACGTTACCTGATCTAATTAGAGTCATGTGAGTGCTTCAAAACACGTTTCACCTCTGCTGCAATCACTGATGTTGGAGGATGATAAATAGTGTGTAGAGGGTTGAATCTTAATGTAGCACCTGTTAAGGATGAAAAAAATACAAAACATGCAGTGTTGGAAAACAGTTGTGAAACAAAAGGGAAAAGAATGAGGACTAATCAAGCAAGAGCTGTTATCAGAGCTGAGCTATTACTGTATTTACCAGGCTGATCCACCATAATACAGTGTGGATTTTCTCGTTCTCCTCTTTTCACATCCTTTTAACTGCTTTCTACTTTTGTCTCCCTCCCCATTATCTCCATTTCCCTCTCCTCAACTATGTGAAGAGTCACATTAAATATAAATAGAGAGAAATGATGGGCAGAGAAATCTAATTGTTTAGACAGCATATTGAATTTTAGAGGTCTCTATTGAATTAATCGGGTATGATTTCATTGTTAAAAATTCATGATGAGATTGTGAGGGTGTTGGTTTTAATTCTGTAAGGACCGACAACCCAGGATGGCAGAGGCACAGAGGGACAGGATTAAAAACAGTCACCTAAAAGAGATTTTAAAAAAAATATTCTGACCTTATTCAACTCCTGAAAAAGTGCTCTCAAGGGACAATTGAAATTAAAACCAGTGCAGTGCAGGGGGTAATCAAAACCAATCCAGTCAAATCAAAATGGAAGTTCACGCTGAAGTGCCACTCTGTGCAAAGGTAAGTTCTGTAACATGCATAAAACATCTATTTTTTGATCTTATAGATGCACATACACAATATTTCTGTAGTAGTACACACATAAACACACATTTACACTCACACCGACTCAGACGTAAGGGAGACTTGTACCCTTTCTTCTATCCCTTTAGGAAAGGATTGCAGGCAGCAGTTCCTATTTATCAGACTGCCAGCCATCTGAAATCAAATTTCCCCTGAAGACACCATGAAATTACAGATATTTTCTCTCCCAGTCCACCTCCCTGCCAAAGCCCACAGGATAAATATCACAACTCTAAGCCTTTCAAGCTGCTATAAGCTGGCACGCTGATGACATTTTGACCAGGCCTGTGTTTCTCCCTAAAGCCTCACTCTAAGTCACACATGCACTCTTTTTCTCACGCACGCACACCTAACCACACGCACACACACTCTGTCCAGAGTTTCTCCTTTCTTTGTCTCCCTCTAGCCCCTCTCTTAGTGACAGGCTTAGCAGTGCAGTGATCCATGGTACTAGCCGCCTGTTTATCCAGGCTAAGTGCTCTTTGCTGTGCCACTCCACTTTTCTCTGTTGTCTCAGGCCGGTTTGATTGATAAATATTGCAGCCAGCAGGCAGAACCAGCCTCTGACCTTAAGTTAATGGAAATAGTTTGAGAAGTATGTGACAAAAGGCTAACCACTAAAATATCCTTACCACCAGTGGTCCAAATGTTTTGGCAAATGTGTGGCAGGTAAGATGGATGAAATTAGGGTAACACACACTTTAGGTTGATTCATGCTTAAATGTCTTCAACGTCCACAGTAAAGTGATATTTTACTCATGAACAGTGGAGAACTATTGTTCATATAGTCATGTGTGTGTCTGTGGACAGCCCAGTCCATTTCCCGTCTGCTTGTGATTGTGGTGGCAACTTGATGGCCAAATGGTTGGGTGCAGTCAGACCTTTAGTGCGTGTCACTCCCCTGTTGTCTTTCCCACATTTCTGTCTTTCTCTGCAATAACTATCTAATAAAAGGCAAACATGTACAAACAGTGTTTGGGAAAAAACAGCATGTGACCAAAACCAATAAAGACACCAAATCAGTGTTTGTGCATGTTGAGCCAATGTATTGATGGTGTTGTTTTTCCTTTGAGAGAGCTAATGGCCTGTGTGGTTTCTAAATGCAGACATGGGGGTCACTCTGTGCAGAACATAATGGAAACCACTGGCACCTGGCTGAAAACCCACTTTCAAAAATCTACACCAGTATAACATGCAGTGAAGTGTCATAGAATATGTATCAGTAACATAATTTAAGAGCAGCACAGGCATTTAAACTCCACCGTTTTTAATTAACTTAGGGAGAAGAAAATTATGAAAGAATTTAACCATAGTCACAGACTATATTGCTGATTGGTGTTTATTTATACTATCACAGCAGTCCTCACTCATGTTGATGCTAAGCTTCTGTGGTGTTTCACCTTGTTTACTGTCTTGAAACTAACCTGCAATATTTCTTTGCAGGTTAGTCCAAACTGTGGTTTGCCTATCAACAGGGCTAAAGAAATGTCCTTCCCTGGGACCATGAAGCTAGATTGGCTAAAGACTGTCACATTATCTAGTGTGGATGAGTGTTCTTGCACTAAGACATAGAGATGGCTTCTGACTGTCAATATAAGATCCTGGTCCTCCATAGTTTTCAGTGGATACATGTGATAGAGTCAACCATGGCGATAGATATTCTACTGTATTCAGTACATTACATAAACTCCACCCTGGAGTCCAGTCCAGAACATACTAGTTCTAGCCAGTAGGTGGCTACTGATACCATATTGTTTTGTTATTTTTTTTTATACATCCTCCGGTGAGAGATTTTCTGACTGAACTACCAGCCTGGAATCTACCCTTGTCAGCACTGGCACACTTGTCATCCGCCTGACCTATATACCCAAATCTTGTTTAGTTTTCACTTAACAGGCGATTGATGGCCACCTTTCCAAGATTTAACCCTAAAGGCAATGTCGTGTTTCTCTGAGAGACAATGTACTCCTCTAAGCTTTTCCTCTTGGAATATTTCACACATCCAAACCACATCCTGCCAACCTGAAAGAAAGAACAACCATGAGATTCAACAGAGTGTAAAGGTGAAAACAGTGGTGCACTGGCCATCGGACATACTAGGACAATTCCCAGTGGACCGTCACATTGGTGGGCAGGTGGATCGTCAAAAAATCCATAAAGCTGTCTGTCTCTTTGTCAGCTGAGTTTCTTTCCCAGTAAAGCCCTTGGTGAAAATGTCTTTTCTGCAGAGCAAGTCACCATCCATACCATGACATATCAGTGAGTTTATCAAAATTTACAGGCCACCGGTCAGATATGACAGAAAGACAAAACTTTGACTATACAGTCCAAGCTGCTTGTTCAAGGAGCCACCATGTAAGGCGACTGGAAAGCTATATCATTTGCTTTGAGTTGCTCAAAAACTAAAAAAATAAAGAAAGAAAATCCCTCAGTGTGCCCTATGCACATTGTGTGTGAGACAACCTGAAGGAAACACAGGAAAATCCAAGTTTAGGGAGCCTAGAGTGACACAGCAGGAACCTGCCATTACATGCTGAGTGACGGAAAGACTTTAGATGCTTTGCAACTGTCTCTGCTGCCGGAGAGCCAGCTGAGGAACACAGGTCTGTGTAGCCCACTGCAAGTGACAATGCAACAGATGTGATACGACCGCCCTAGGGAATATGGAGGGTTGGTTATGAGCGAGACACCGAAAGGGCTGACTTTGAAAATTTGAAGAAAAAAAAGTAAAAATAACACAGCATAGTGTGGCTGCAGGGCCACTGCTAAATATATGTTACATTAAAAAAAAAAAACATCAACATCGGTGGACTTCAGAGCCCTATCTTAAGAAATTTTAAAATGTACAAACTGTTTTGCACTTACATCTGTGATGACTTCAGGCCAAATGGAAAAAGTGGAAAACCTGTCGATTTGTGCATTTATTAACAGACTCTACCCTAACCCTACTAATGCACTTCAGCATTTCACTTAATACATACTGACCAATGTGTCCAAAGCTGAGACGACAATTAGAATTAATATTTTTTACAAAGAAACTTGTTGATAGGATATTTTATCTAAAATTGTACTGATTTTTGGTTTTCAACATAAAAAATTAAAGATGCTAATCAAGATATGGCATCCACTTTTTCCTACAATTCCATCCCCAAACGAAATTCAAAATGTCTCGTAGCTGTATGGTCTACTAATTCTACTGTCAGTGCAGATATTAAAATGGTTTCCTTTCAGTCTTAAGGATTTATTTAACTTATGATATGAAAATGGATAAACATTGTACTACCTAACTTCTTCTTTCATAAGACAATGACAACACAAGCGGAGCAATACACTTGAGCTAGTGCACAATTTGAGGTTGCTGCTGTCGCATGACATATTCTACTCAACACACTCTCTGTAATATTGTGGTTTCACTCTTTTGGTCTGGCTTAGTACCTGCTGTTGCACTGCTCCACCTGCAGACTCTGAGTTTCCCACTGGGAAGTTATTATCATCACCCTTCCACCCTGTTGCTCTCCTAAGCTTGGTACGTCCATGCAAAAGGTGTTCGTTTGAAATTAAATAATTATGCTGGATCAAAGTTCTTGTGTTACAATTGTTCTGTACAGCTACTGGTTTACGTACTTAGGGGTACTTAACTTTAAATCTTTGCTACTTTTCTGCTCCAGCAAACTAATTCACCACAGACGGACGGCATTAAAATTGCATCAATGTATATTTCAGTCTCTGGTGATCTCCCTCCTGAGTCATCAAAATATCCACTGAAATAAGTTCACCAAGTGCAGGTAGAAAGGTGGACCTGTTCTATCGCATTTCCCCACAGGAGAGATGGGTCTGACTTCCAGTTAGAACTCATTTGATCTGCAATCTCATCCCATATTCTGTTATATAATATCTCTGAGACACACGCCAGGCTTCAGCTCAGTAACTGGTTCTTCTGCTCTCCAGTCTCTTGTCCATTTATTTCACTGTCTCCTTTCTTCCAGCTGAGCCCACAGGGGCAGTGACCTCATCTAAACCCAAACTCTGTGACCACTGGGCTTCCTGTGTGTCTGAGAGGAGATGAGAGTGCCAGACACCTCTCTTATTAAACCTCTGTTTGGCTATCAAGCCAGGGGGGTACAAGCGAGAAACGGGTGGGCTAGACCAAACTGAGTCTCTTTTGTCATCTTCAACATTACACTCTAATTGGCTCCCATAGGTCTTGAGCCTGCCGAAAAAAGAATGTGCACATATATGCACACAAACACACACAAACACACACACATTCACACACACAGACACATTCGCAGTGATGATTTCATTAAAAGATGTTCACATTCAACAAAATATAGAAAAATCCAAAGTTTTGAAAGTTTCAGATATAATGGTGCATTTGTCAAGAGTGAAAATATGAGTTTTCAAGTGTGTTAAAACTAGAGGTTCATTAAGTGTAACTTTTTATCAAGCAACCCATTTATTTAAAAATATTTTTTTCTCCTCTTTTGCCTTTAGATAATACAGTGAAGAAAGACAGTGCATTAACATGCAGCAAAGGTACAGAAAGCTGGAAGTTGAGAGTATCAGAGCCCAAGTAGCTGTGCCCTCCCTGCTTGACCCCATTTATTAAAAAACTTTGTTAAGCAGAGTATAACACCATCTACATTTGCTTTGCTTTGGTTTGTAACATCGGTGTCTATCTTTGTGACAGGCTACCCATTATAATTGGCTTCCAGCCAGGTATCCTAGCAAGTGATCTAATAGTATCTGTGAAATTACAAAGTGTGGCAATGTGTGGCTCAGCCTAGTCTTAAAGGCTTACAGAGTCATTAAGTGGGGACAACCAAAACTAAGCAGCAATCTGTTGTTAAAGGCACCCTGTGGAGATTTTTAACACTAGTGGTGCTATGAAGCAATGTCCTGATGAGCAGGTCTCCTGTTGTGTTTGCACATAAAGTTCTACTCGTCAGCACAGGAGGGTGTACATGTGCACGAGCCTGTAAATAACAGTGCATTTTTCTCCCTAAAAATATTTTAAATGCTCTTAGATAGAGAAAGTAAAGAGGTGACAGTTAAATGTAAGATGGGGAACAAAAGGCAAGACATGCTTAAAGATCAGGGTCTTAACCCCTACACATTCCTGGTGACACTTTCATTCTATTCCACTAATCAAACTAGGAGCTCCTTAAGTTTAATAAGCCAAGAAATGCAACAATTCACCAACAAAAGGTGGAGGAAAAGTGGTACAAATTATTAACATGGATCTAATCAGTACACAAGTGTTTCAAGGGAAAGAAGTACAGCCTGGATGTCCCACGTGTTTTGGTGAGATATGCTGAATGTAAATATTACTGTCTGTTTGCAAGAAAATACTGCAGGATTTTCTTCAGGGTCTGTCACTGTGACAGAATTACTTTGCCATCATTCACTTGCTCCACACCTTAATCAGCTGGTCTTATATTATTTATCTTACCCCCAGCCATAAAGAATAGATTCAATTTTTTCTCAAGTCTGTCTTAAACATTACTCACATACCCATGTCTACAATGAAAGAGCATATGTTCGCTGACAAGTGTCCATAGTGGCCATGAAAAGATGTCTTACTCACACAATTTCAGTGTCAGCACCAGGGGACAAAATCAGCAGTCCTCTCTTACAATGTTCTGGTCCATGACTAGTCAGTATTCATTGCTACATGATTGTATGAGTACACAGTGCTCTACCACAGCCATCTCTGAACTTGACCTTTATTTGATATGTTACTCACCTGTAAAGTTTTAGAACAAGATCTTGTTTCTGTTGTGTTGACAAAATATGTCCACAGACATCCACATATAAACACTGGCCAAAGTAGTCAAAACCACCTTTGTGGCAGCTCCCAACACACAGACACTCAGACTCGTAAGAATCTTATTGTATTACTTTCCCTGCACTGCAGCTAAGTGAGCACACACTGGAAACTAAAGTTATGTTACCAACCCAGACTACTGACATGTCATATTAGCTTTGGGTAAATTTCAGAAAGCATTTTCACTCCGAACAAAGGTTTTGTCCCCTATCACTTGCAATGGAATTGCTTTAGGGAAGGATCTCTTTGAGCCTGAATGGATAGGGAGAAGTACTACAACTGCCAGCAACTCTTTAAATGTACATATAGAACTGGGAGTATTGTTTTATGAAAGACTTGAAGAAAACGTGAACCTCTTCCTTCACCAACGTGCAATTTATACCCATAAAGAACAAAGAACATCGGAGAAACAACCGTGGACCACATAACACAAATGTAACTGATTTCCCATGTTTAGTGAAGTTTTTTTGTCAGGAATTATTCTTGTTACATCAGAAAAAGTGTTATGTCTTGTTCCATATCCATAATCAAAGTGCATGATTGTTTAAAAAAAAAAAAAAAAAAATCTAAATAGACATCATGTGTGGGTGATGACAGGTTGACAGGTGCAGAACAACAACTGGACAAATTCATTTCAATCCGTGACCTCCAATTTTACACGTTTAGCTCCACTGTGAATCAAACAGTGCCACACAGAAAGGACTGGCACCAAGGCTCAATCCCAGGAGAGGATGTGATGTTGCTAATCACTTCTGCAAAGGTTATACCAGTGGTTCATTTAACTAATATTGTGAGTTGTGATAACAGATTAGCCGTTATATATATATATATATATATATATATATATATATATATATATATATATATATATATATATACATATACATATACATATACATATACATATACATATATATATATATATATATATATATATATATATATATATATAAAAACTTAAATGAAACAACCTCGCAGATACACACAAATGCAGAGACTGTGAAATGCCTACAGTCCTGGCCATGTCCTTGTTTTCTCTTTTCTTTGTGACTCCCTTTGTTCAGTCATGTCCTTTGCGAATTTCTTTGTTCCATCAATATGACACTCATCCCTGAAAAATGAATAAAGTGGCATCATTTAGGAACCTGGCAAATTATACTCCATTTCTGCTCACCGTTGACTGAGTCCCTCACGTTTTATGTGACCAGCCTCGTCAGCTAAATCATCCTCTCTCTAACATAGCCTGCCATCAACCGTATCCTGATGGCACATTCACAGACTATAGATTAATTCACTTTCTCATATAACAATGTTTAATTACACAGCCTTCAGAGCAGCACCATCACAGGCGGAGATTTATGTGTGTTTGTCTGCAGATATGAAGTCTATATAACAGTACGCTGTCATATTCATCATCCCAATAGATGAAACTGGGTTTAATTCCTCCCTCTGTTGGGATGTAATTACAGAGGTTTACTGAGATGGAGAAGAATTCTGACAGAAATGCACACACCTACACTCAGAAATACACTAACTGCATTCACACACCACATATTCACACAGAAGAGAATTTTCTGTTGTTGCTGCTGTATTAAAGTGCTGTTTTCTGCCAAAAAATGTGTCCCCAAAATAAGTCCTTACCTCTCTTGCACATTCCCATAAGAATAAATTCTTGTAATTGTGACTCAGGAAACAGAGATTGGTATCTGGCTAATCCTATTTACATCATTGCAAGTCTTTCTTTTGGACTATTTTGGGCACAAGTGTCAAGATTAGAGCAAATAAACAGCTAATATAAATGGAAATGGCTCTGAAAGTCTCTCACAAGCACTCCAAGAAAAAATGATCATTGTAGTTATTAATTCTCTCACGGATGCCAGTCTTCAGTGGCCATCACTACCCTTAGTGGTGTTTGAGCACGCTCTTCGGCAGTTCCTCCAGCCTTTTCCTGAGGCTTGGTTAATTAGGGTGAGTGTTGCCATTGATTGTAGATGAGAGGCTGCTGTTTATATACAGACATGGTTCACTGTAATTGCCCAGGCCAACGAGAATAGAGAGCACCGGCTGAGGGCTGCTGGAGAGGGATGTTTTTTTCATGTGTGTTGGAGATAGGGGAAGAGGTTGTGTGAATGGGTCAGTGGGGAAGTGAGTGAATAAAAAGAGTCATGCTGCATCTCTGACGTTGTCAAGTGACTAGCTCCACCCCTCCCTCCCTCATCCACAGACACACACAGACACACACACACACATACACTCCATCCTCCACCAAGCTGTCATAGCTATCAGTTACATTTTTTATGCCCATCAATCACGGGTTCTATCCATGCCAATCACTCCACATCTGTCTCCATATGTCTGTCAGTCCATCACTGCTTTTTTCCCCCTTCCGCTTCATGATATTCTTACCTCCCCTGTAAATCCCATGGCGGGTCACTGCCTGTCCCTATAATGTCTCATCTCAGCCCTACATGCTGAGACGTGAACAAACAAACACACTGGCAGTTATTTGTAATAGTCTACCGCTGATTCAACAAGAGCCTGTCATCACAGTGGTAAAATTGCATGAGCTGAAGGGTTTCAGACAAAAATTGTGTGGAAAAAAAAATCATTATTATTCAGTAGGTTTCCGAAAAAGGTTTTGTTGGTTGTTTTTTTTTTTTTGTTTTTTTAATTTAATAGTGTTAGAGAGGGTATTGTTTTTTTATGTGTCCGATGTAGCTATAATGCAGTGGTTCTTTGTCTGTACAGCAGAATAGGTGCAAGGAATTTGGGAAAAAAGCACAGATTAAGACAGTCAGTAAACTGAATCCAGACCACAAATATGTTTAAAAGGACAATATTTTGACTTCGGTCTTTGTCAGATCAAAATGACTGCCTGAATGACTATGATGGGGGTGTCGTTAATAATCCAACCCAGCCAGGATGAACGTTAACAGAAGTCTGAAAAGGTCATACTACACAAAGTAGCAAAGTGAAAAAAAATATCCACAATAGTTGATAAACTATGTTGAGGAACATTAAGACAGCTAAGGATATGTATAAACTTATAAGCACCTTGCTGGAATGGGGACAAGCTCGCACCGTGTTTCCTGAAGAAAAGAAATGAAGGACAGAAAAGTGAATTTGTGTTCAAAATAAGGCTGACGGCTGAACATAAATAAAGGTTTTGTGAAACACCAGGAGCTTCACCATTGTCTCGCTGGGGTTTGTTACACTGCGTGACCTAAATATGCAGCGGGTGGCAGGAATTGATGGGACTGAGAAACACCCCACAGTTTAATCAATTATAAATCATGGTCATTTTGTAGTAGGATCGCAATCATGTGATCGTCAGCAGGTAACTGACACAGTGTTCACGTCATGGTTACAGCGATGATGTGCTGGCCGATATATCTCACAATTGGAAATCTTTAACAAAGCTGTGGATCCAGAATACAAGCTGCATCACTGCCGAAACTTAATGGGGTGGTCCTTGTGTCATTTCTGACTTTCCCTGAAAATTTCATCCAAATCCATTAGTCCGTTTTTGAGTAGTTTCACACGGACAGACAGACAGATTCACAGACAAACATACGCCGATCGTTACATAACTCAGCCGTTCCTTGGAGGAGTAATAATCTTCAATGATATGCATAATTCCTCTGTAATATCAATATTCCATCCATCCATTCTCTTCCACTTATCAGGGGTTTAGTCATGGTGGCAGCAGATTAAGCAAAGCATTTCAGATGTCTGACCCCAGAAATGTTTTCAGGCCAGTTGAGATATATAATCCTTCCAGCCTCTTCTAGGTCTACCCTCGCATCTCCTCCTAAAATAAGCCTGGAAGTTAATCTGCCTCTAGGTAGATCAACTAGCAGGCACAGACAAACTTTCAAATAAAGGCATCTGGGAGTCAACCCAATTTCAATGCCCAAATCACCTCCGCTGGCTTCTTTCCATGTGAAGGAGCAGTGACTTTACTTCAATCTCCATCCAGATGTCTAAGCTGCTCATACTATCTCTAGGACTGAACCCAGCCACCCTACAGAGGAGACCCATTTTGGCCACTTTCATCCGTAGTGTCATTCTTTCCGTCACCACCCACTGGTTATGGTTGGAACATTAATTGACTACTAAATAAAAGTTTGCTGGAAGGCAGGAAGGAGGCAGATTTGTCTTCTTGGCCACGGTTGTCCAATGCAACGCCTGCATTACTGTTGATGCTGCATCAGTCTGGTTTTCCATCTCACACCCCATTTTTTCATTACTTGTAAACAAGACCCCAGGATACCTAAACTTCTCCTTGAGCAACTCAACCTCAACCTCCAGAAGGTGCAATAGACCTGTTTCTATCAGAGGGGCATGACCTCAGACTCAGAGGTGATGACTCTCATCCTAGCTGCTTTGCACTTGGCTGCAAACTACTCCTATGTGTACTGAAGGTCACGGCCTGACAACAGAAGCATAACATCTGTAAAAAGCAGAGACATGACCTTGATGTGGCCAAACTGAATGCCCTCCTCACCTTGGCTGTCCCTGGAGATCGTGTCCATGAATATCATGAATATCACAAACAGAATTGGAGACTAAGGGCAACCTTGTCGATGTTTTGAAGGTGAAATTCTCTAAAGATCTAAATCACAACACTGGGAATGAACTACCTCAGTCATCTTGTCCATTATGCCGTTGCCACAGCTTACAGAAAGAGGAACAAACTGTACACTTGGTGAGGTGTTGAGCAGAGGAGGCCCTGGCTAAAGCACAAAAATCTTGCCTTTCAGCAAGATGAATCAGCAAACTTCATGTCAGCATGTCTAACCTAAGATGATGAATTCTGTCACCATCAGTGCATGGGCTCCAGCAAAAAGTTGGTCAGTTGACAGTAGATAGTTGTGCAGCAACATGTGGCATGCAGCATCTTTCCACTGAAGACAGGTTCTTCTTATTACATCCATGGAAGCCTCTAAAGTTCCATGTGAGGGGGTATAAAAATAGCACCACTGCTGATGCTCGAGAGTTGATGTTGTCCAGTGGACTCTAGAGACCCATCATTGCATATTCAGCAATAACAAAACAGCACGGGAGAAGCTGGCAGCACCTTCTGAAAATAGCATTACACTGTCGGAAAAAGTGGACAGAGAATAGAGTGATGACTGAGATTAAAAAGGGGCAAATCCCATTGGACTGAACAGACACACCTTGATATGCAAAGCAGCCTCCCTGTCAGAGAATGAAACCTGTATAAATTTGATTCGTCATCCACCATTTATTTGTGATTTCTGATGAAAAGTGTTTGAGTTGTATACATTTGTGAAAGTGGGCACATGAGCACACAGAGACTTAGAGAGGCTGATGGTCAGTCTGTGCCTCTGTGAGCACTGCAGTCTGGGGGTGGGGATGCTACTGGTGAGTGGTGCAGAGGTGAAAAGCTGAAGGGACTCATATCCTTCCAGTGAGTCAGAACCAGCATCACAAAAGGTTGAGGTTTCTCCACAGGTGCGGCAATCAGACTTTAGCATTAGCACAGATAAGGACTGTAGTTTCACAGGCTGGGTGAGACAGACAAGGTGGAGCTTTATGGCGAATTTGTTGCAACAGTGAGCTTTTCATGTGATTTTGCACAATTTTTTCAAGAGCCACTTACTTCAAGCTCCATCACACTTAACCCTCCCATTATGTCAATCTGAATACGCTAATGGTGTTCCGTATAAGACAATGTTTAAATACACCCGTAAACTGGCAAAAAATGAATTCAAATTAAAATGCTATTATATTATTATGGCTCATCAGAGAATGCGTGAAGAATAAACATTAGATCATTTGATATATACACTATTTTCATTACATTGTTGTTCAAGAGCGCATTGTGCAGAGCAAAGTGCACTACTGCTACCTTCCAGCTTGTGCCCAGGAACAGTATGTATCACAGTAAGATGGCTCAGAAAAAAAGATATACCTATATAAAGCCTATATACAAACATGGCAAATAATAAAAATCAGCAGTCATATCCTTTCAAGGCACTAATTTAAATGCCTTATTCCAGTTCAACTGTCTTAAGTTCAGATACTTACATTATATGTGAAGCAATTTCCAACCCAGTTTAAATAAACATCTATGTCTTTATGAAGCTGGTGCTTGGAGAGACTTCTTTACATAGAAATAAGAACTTGGCGGAGCTGACACGGCGCATTATCTTTGTCTCTCTCTGCCTGGTGGAGAGAGTCACTAGCTGCAAATGTCACAGCTCTCTCATAAGAGCCGTTTAATTGATTTGTATTGGAAGTCACCTTTGTAGTGTCTGCATATAAGACGTGTACTCTGTGTGTGCGTAACGTGTTAAAGCCACTAGAATGAGAGCAAAGAACGCTATTATTACCATGGCACTTTCTCCTGATTAAGTAGTAGTTGCCATTTCAACACTTCTGAAGTCTGAGAGGTACTAAGTGTAAGAATGTGAGGCAATTCACATTTTATTAATCACTTTTTTGTGCCGATGTGTGAATGGATTGTAATGTAAAAATTAATGAATACATGCAAAAAAAAAACGAGACCCTCACTGACTTTCTCAGCTTCTAGAGCAGTCTGTGGATTGACTTCTGCATAAAGGACCTAAAACTAATTTTCCGTAAAAATTTCCGTAACTTATATTTACATTTGGAGGACATGTTGTTCACACTAACTCCTGAGTATCTCGACACTGTGCTTCTCTTTCACTCCCCCAGCAATTTGCAATGCTAGCTAATGTAATTTTAGAATTGGAGACTACTAATATCAACAAATGACCAGCTCCTAACACAACACATACTTCAACACAAACTCCACGTAAGCACAAACAACAACAAAGCTTTTTTTTTTCCCCCTGTGAAGTGTGTGTCTGTGTCTGTTTCAGTGCACACTCCACTGAGTGTGTGCTATGTTCTGTTTTTATAAAGGTATACACTCTAAGATCAATGTTTGTTTGCCTGGTGAATTATTAATTGCTCACGAGTAAAGTAAGGTATTCTTTGAAGCTGAACTATCCAACCTTGCAGATTTCCTCTAATGATACCAGCAGAGCCTCCACCCTTAAAAGACCCTTTGCATCTTTACCAGCCAAGCTTAAACTGCTTGTGATCTGCTGTTAAAAGACTGTAGATGAAAAACGGATAGTGAAGAACATCTTCTTGAAGAGAAGGTCTTTGCTTATAGAACCTTTCAGTCAGTAGACTCAGCTAACCCTTCTTATACCATTGCAATTCACTTGTGAGCTCTTGCTTAAATAATAGAAGAGCAGTCCTTGGTTGAAGTCAGCTTATAGCATAGCTCTTCTCGAGAAGTCAATATTCAAGGACAGGTATCACACTGCAAAAAAGGTGCTTTTGTCTCTCAAGCGTATGTACCAGTTTGCAAGAGGGAATAGAACTGGAAGTGGTGGGTCTGAAACAGTACTGGAACGCTGCATTTAAAGCAAGTTAAAAGATAAGAAGAAGCTGTGGTAAATACAGTGATTTACAACTACAGTTATTGGGTGTTTCTTAGCTGTTTGACAGCTATTTAAGCTGTCGGGTCAGTCTCCAGTTTGGCATGTAAATTAACCATGTGGGACATTTGGCAATAGAAGGAGCAGGAGATTATTTGACCGAAACTCCAAACCTGGACAGAGAAAAGTCCTACTGTGCAGACCTGTGCTAGGTGAGAGACACCAGAAGGTGGATAGGTTGAAGGGAGGACAAAACGAGGTCCTAACATTGCAGGCCGTAGGGCAAGGATCCTAAAGGACAGCAAGCTTAGAGGATGTGTGCATGGATGGATGAATACAAACGACAGCACACGCTCCATCTGGGCACCAAGCAGCTCCAAGCCAGAGCACCAGGGCAACTGGGGGGGTGGAACAATGGGGTCCTTCCTCCAGACGTAGGGCTTGTAGGCTGAGGAGCCATCTGCAAGAGATGACCTGTGGAATTGTGGTTCAGACATTCACAGTGTGATGGCGGAAAACAGACGGAAACTCTCAATGGTTTCTTCCTCTGCTAACCCCAATACGTGCAGACGTGCTAAAGAAAATTGTGTACTTAAAAACAGACAAACACCAACACATGCACACCACAATCCATCTATCCGTGTCTGTCATCTTGCCACTGAGCAAGATGGCACAGTTGCTACTCAAAGAAAGGATTTATTTGCTTTGATTTTCCTTGTGGCTTCAGAACGAGGGTTTTGCATTCAGCTGAAAATCATCTGGAATCTTTGCTCAGACAAATGTTGGAAAATGATGGACGTGTCTAAATGCATCTGACAGTCACAAACACGAGCTCTATAAGACAGAAGTTCACAGTTTATTTACCATCAAATATTTGTGCACCACCTGCTGGCGGCAGAAAGTTTGTGACAAAGTTACATAAGCAACCTATTTATTTTTCATGCGAGTGATGAAGATGGATGATGCCAGGAATGTAATGTAATCTGTTACTGAATATGTGTCACTCACTGAAAAAGGGACTTTCTTGTTTGACTATTTCTTTAACAGCCAAAGTTCCATTGTTTATCACTTGATTTCTGTTCATATATATATATATATATATATATATATATATATATATATACACACACCATGTGCCCATTAAACTTTTGGATCATTTTGAAGTTAAAAGGGACTTTTTTTTTATTATTATTATGAAGAGTCACAAATCTCCTCTTTTAGTTAAAAAAAAAAATAGTCCTATCCTTCACCACCCACCAAGCTACAATGTATTATCCACCAAAAAAACTGACAAAGTTAATGGATATCCACCCTTACAAACTCTCTGGAAGACATCCAGCAAGCAGACTATATATTGAAGTAACTGAGCATTTCTGGGATCAGCAGCTGTGATCAATCACTTACACTAGTCATTACGCATAGAAGAAACCACATGCTACTAACCGCCATGCTACTAGCCAGCCTCATGTATCATTGCCCAGCACTGATGAAAGCTGTCAGAAATATTTACATAACAAAGACAATGTCAGAAATACTCTATCTGGAACAGAAAAAGTAAAGGACCCAATATACAGCCATGTGGGATCTCGATGTCAAGCACAAAGAAGGCAATGCTGCAGAATGTCCTGCTGGAAATACATGGAGAAGACATGATGATATTAGTTTGTTTTTTTGGTTAATTTGTGACTTGGATTTCAAAAATTCCTCATGGAAATGTTCTCTATCCTTCTATCAGCACCACATTCGGCATTATCATATTTTCCACAAAGCATATCACAGTGGAGGAAGACTGCAGGAAGCATGTTGAGCATGATAACTGTTCAAGTGTCTCGTTATGCTCATAGACATACTCATGCAAGTCATGATTTGATACCAGCAAAATGCCAACAAAATTATCAATTGCAGACAGGGGGAGAGAAAGAGCCTTGATGGCTTAAATACAATAATTTATGAGCCCATTCACTCACACGACATGGTTATTTGTGTAGCAATAATGAGCATAATTATCATTGTCAATGAAAGGGATTTTATCTTAAATTTATGTAAATGAACCATGTGGTTATGACAGAAACTAAATGGTCTTATCAATGAAAGCCCCCTCCGTCACTGACACAAAATGATTGTTTACTGGCTATAAGGTTTATTAGCTGAACACAGTTAGTGACGGCCTAAGTCTTGTCGCTAAATTGCGAGATGAGAGATAATGAAAGGCTGAGGGCTGGAGTTCGTTTTTGGCCTCTGAACAAGTGGCTATTTTGAATTTGTGTTTATGTGTGCTGTGTGTATTTGCATTAATATTGGGTAACCTTAAGGGTTAGACAAGTGGATGGATGGATGAATGAATAGACAGATAGATAGACAGGCAGACAGACACCTCCTTTGTGTCTCTGCTTTCATGTGGCTCCCTCTTTTTGTCCTGGAAGTGTAGAAGGTGACTGTAATATTCCACCCTCCAGCATCAGTAAGGGAATGATAATGTGCCTGGGTTAAACCCCTGCATAGTTATATCCTTCATTCAGGACTGTTACAAATGATCTCATGTGCACACACACACACACACACACACACACACACACACACACACACACATTCATACATGCACAGGGAAGGGGGTGCTGAGATGGTAGAGGTGAAGGACAGACATGATGATAATATTCATATGCTATAATACAGGGGCTTTAAAGGGGAAGGACAAAGTCTTGGATAATGGGTATTGTTACGATAGCTGTTATCATACAGTCTTGGCCTCTGAAGTGTTGTTCAGGTGGAGTGGAGGGGGCGCAAACACCTCTTATGGTCAACATTAGGAGCGACATCTTCTCATAATTAGCACTCCAGTTGCATACTTTAAACACACATGCATAATCACGCATACACAAACTCCTGCAATCATGCATGCATCCCCACGTCTCCATGCCGCCCCTCCAAAAAGAAGAGAGCAATACCGACCAAAGCACAGTGTGCACAAAAAATAAGCCACCCTGCTGGTTAAAAGAGCCTAAATACCCTGTTAAATATTTATTAACCCCTTCTGCCTCACCAGCATCCATTCACACACCTCAAAGAGGAAGATACTTTCCTCTGCTTTCCCATAATGCACCATTTTCACAGGTTTAAGAGGTGTGCACATTTGTGTATGCTGTTTGTTGTTGCAGTAGAGGAAGAACTGTTTTGAGGGATGCATGCATTTGTATCTACAAAGTTCACTAAATAAGATTTAATACCAACACCTTTTTCTTGATGAACTCCAATATGGTCATGTTGTGATTTAATAGTGCTACAGAGACAGTGAAACACACGCTTGGTCAAGCTTAAGGACTTTCATGAATTAGAAAAATACAGATGAAACAGAATAATATTGCTGGTGCAAGTGGCTCATTTTGTGCTCCCAAACCTTGAAATGAGGGCATAATGAGAGTAGTTCTGGCCGTGGTCTGATCCAGCCTCATCTAGCCAGCGAGTCCCTCATGAATAACCATGACTGTTTTGTTGTCTGCAGTAGAGATTTACTATTTTTCTGAGTCACCCTAATAATTACTTATGTGCTAAATTGTAGTATCTAGGTCAGTGGACAGGGTTGGTGTATGTGTGGGTTTTACATTAGATATAAGTGAAGATTTGTGTAAACACAAGGTTTTTATACTGTATTCCTGAAAAGCACTCTGTAGGAAGGAATACTCAGCAAATGAAACACAAAACAATGCATATTGCATTCCTGAGAGTCCCACTTCAAACAGTCAGTGTTGCTTGTTACTATAACTTGTTACTAAAGCCAGTGATGACTGTAAAGATACAGCCTTCTGTCTTTTTCCTCTTCTCAGATTACATCTTTCTTTGCTAATCACAGAAAGACTCAGGAGTTTCGACACAACAGCAGGTCTCGGTGTAGGAGCTTTGTTTTTGTTTTGCACCCAAGTGTTAAGCTTTGCAGCACAAGATGCTCCATGCATTTTTGAATTGGCTCATTGCTGGGATAGTTGGAAGTTTCCAGTAAATTAAAGAGAAAAATTAGCATACATGAATACAGAAAGCAAGCACTGGAGCAGTGCAGTATGACATGATGCATTAGTTTTGTATGGACTGTAGAGCACTCTGCTTTTTATGCATATACTTCTGTAGCAGGGTGTAAAAACCTAAAGTTTTAAGGTTGTTTAGATATTGTAGCTTGTCTGGATGACATTAACAGCTACATTTCCATTAATATAGATCTTCTCAATAGTTACTCAATATTAAAGTGTGCATTTTTAAAAATGTGAAACATGTTGTTCCTGAATTTGTTTACCTGCATGTGTGCTTCATTGATGGTATATATGCCAAGAAGCTGCTACAATGGTATTGTGTAAATAATAAAGATGGAACTGTCCAAAGTTGATAAATTCAGTTTTCTCTATCTAGATATCTAGTTGGCATACATAATTTATGGTTTAACCTGAATGTTTTCTTTAATATATTATCTCTATACATTGATTTACTACAGGGTGCTTTCATACTAAAACAAAAATTACTTCTCATCTTTGAAACAAAATGTTAGTTTTCAGTTACTCTTACACATTTAATGGGTCATAGCCACTCTTCCAATTTTATTTCCATTAGTTAAAATTGCAAATTTACCAGAATAAAATTAGACTTGCTTGAAATTTAAAACTGTTTTTAACTAACTGACTGTTCAAATTGTAGCATGTGTATAATTGTTTCAATAATTACACAGAAAAATAGCTGGAAGAATTTAAATCAAAATCCAAAACTGCAACAGGAAGTAAATGGTATCTGACTAACAACCTAACTTTGCCAGCTAAATCTGGCCAACAGGCTAAGCACGAGGTGCACTGCTTGACTTGAGTATGTGAGCGAATATGGAGAGGTAAGAAGCCCCCAAGTAAAATCCTTTAGCATATGTCCTGCAGTTCAGCACGTATAGGAAGTGTCAAGGGCTGTGAGCATGTGCAGGAGACGGTATCAGCAGCAGCTGAGTCAAGTCGAGTTGAGTATCCTGTTTTGTAGCAGTCTTGAGTCTGGGCACGCAGCTGCAATAAGCCCTGAAAAGTCAGTCTGACATCTCCCACACAAAATGTGGGTGCTGCCAGAGTGCTCCAGCAAGTTTGTTAAAAACAAAATAAGGTTGCGTCAGTTATATTAATATATAAAAGCAGAGAAGACTAAAACTTTTTTTGTCATGTTGGACTTTCCTGGAGGCTGTACATATCACTGCTGACCTGGTGCACATCAAGCCTACATAAGTACCAGTAGTTTGTTCAGTCATTTTTGGCCAGCACTGTTAAGCGTACATTTTGGTCTCTTGGGGTACATACTTTCACTATTGAGTGTACAAATTTGTAGCAGTATAAAAATAAATATATCCTCCTCTAGGGGTGTAAAGCTACTCTGCTCTTTCACAGTAAAGGCAAAATTTACAATAAGACAGCCACAAAATGGCAGTGACCACTGAGGGGAACGTTCATTAAATACAGTGCAATTTATTCCTGGTGAATGGCAATATTTAATGTGCCGCCTTGGAAGTACTGTATGTAATAGGCACAGATAAGATAAGAATGGTGAATGATTCATTTTCAGTGGAGAATTAATCTGGCCAAATGGAAAGAGACACGGAAGAACCCCATCTCTTTTCTCTCTCTCTCTCTCTCTACACATACACACACACACACACACACACACACACACACAGACACACACACACACACACACACACACACACACACACACAGACACACACACACACACACACACACACACACACACACAGAACCAAAGAACAAACATGAACGCATTATTTTTCTTTTGTAATACTAATTAGATAAATAACCTTCATGGAATGTAATTAGTGCAGAATTGCCGCTCAGTAACAATAACAACTGCAAGAGGGGGAAAAGAAAAGCACTGTGAAGCAGTAAATATATCATATTTGCAGAATCGTCACATGGACTTATTTGCTGAAGTCGGGTTTTCGTAAAACTCACGCAACATCTGCCATAACAATTAACCCAATGAGGGGGATAGCAACGGGTAATAAGCCAATTAGAAAAGAGGAGTATCCAAAAAATACACAAAATATGTCAACGTTCACATTCAAATGTAGGTTTTGTGACAAGCAATTAGTTATTAATAAACATTAAGTACACACCCAATGTCCTAAGAAAATCAAAACTATGGGGGGGTTGTGTTTTTATTGCGATGCTGCTGCAGCAACTGTGTTTTGGTGGCATTCGCAGTTTTCACGCAACCGATATGCAAGTAATATGCCACTGCCATTGACACAGCACCTAATTATGGCAGAAGATTTCCCTCCATCTCAAATTTTTAAACAAAGTGACAGGACAAGAGGTGAAAATTGACTCTATCAGCATCCTTTTTCTGTTACTGTTTTGCCTCAATGATATCTAAGTGGTAACAGTTTCCCATTTACATAATAAAGGTGACAATTATATTTTAAAACTCCATATTTGAATGCTATTTAAAGTCTTTTCTCTGCTTGTAATTATAAGGAATCATTCAGTATAGACGTACATCTAGCATATAGGTAAGCATGCTGTGCTTTCCGATGACATCCAACACACTCGTTTGATAAGTTCATGATCAACACATTCAAACTGTTATCACTTTGTGCTACCGATTCACCACTCAATACAGCTGAGTCAGACACAACATAGATGAGCCGTTCCAATCAATTCTTTATTGATTTTACGGTAGTGACTGTAATTGCTGAGCCTGCCCCACTAACCACAGCTTCAGGCTTAATCCCTGTTACCAGCCGATCTGACTTAGCTGCTGAAAGCTCTGGCATTATACTGTATTTGCACAGATGCAGAAATTCAAAGGTCACATTTTACCCTTTTTTACACCCACACTGAAGCTTTCTTAACAGCAGAGTCATGCTCACATAAACCATTTTCTTGCAGTTAACATGCAAGCGACATTTTAGGGAGAAAATTAAACAACAGAAGTTGGTTTTAAAGCATTTAAGAGATACTAGGTGTAAAAAAAAAAAGCACTTACGCAACAGATCAATCTCCCTGTTCCTCAAATATTTCCACGACTAAACATTTAGAATGGGTCACACTGTATGCAACGACAACAAACATGCTAAAACATTTATTCATGTTGAGATGCTGGTTCTGTAAAACTTTCCACTTTCACTGGAAATATCATCTTTTAGGACTTGCTCTCGTTCTTAGTGTTTTTACTTTTTAGCTTTATTGCTTGGCGCTTTTGCACATCCATTTTGATGTTTATGCTGTGTTTTGTCATGAACCTGTCTGTCTGTAACTCAGTGTTATATTATACAGTTAAATTGTCTAGAACAGGTCCCTTGGTGTTGTTTGTCAGTGACTCAGTGCTGTTTTATGTTATTTGAGGACAGGTCTCTCTTGAGAATGAGACCCTGTGTCTCAATGAGATTACCTGTATAAATAAAGGTTAAATAAAAAATAATAATTAAAAAAAAAACATCCACTAAACATAGACAACTTACACCGTGGGGCTGTTGGGGATCTTCACATCGGCCTGTTAGACAATAACATTGTCTTAATTCAAATTCTGTCTGAGTTCTCTAGACTAATATTGTTACATTTTAAGTCACATAAAGAGACACTTTCCAATTAGTTTTGCCTTGCAAGGGCTCCCTGACTACCTCCACAAATAATTTTGACCTCAAGTGGAAAACTAAGGCAAGGTTTCACAAAGTCATATCTTTTATTTTGAAATACTGTTGTTTATCCATGACCAATATGTATGAAAATTCACGATGCATTTTCTTAAGCTGCCTGTCTGCTCCTCTCCCTCCCTCTGGGTTCCTTGTTTTGCCTTTGGCACACTAAGGAAGAAAGCTAAGATTTATGCCATCTTTTTTTTTTTTTTTGGTAATTTGTGTAATTTCCAACTCTGTAAAACCAAGTTGAAAATATATATGGCACACGCACTCTTTCATCTTTTCATCTTTCTATCTTTTTTCACTGTGACATAAAAGCCACTTTGATGTTAAATGTTATTTTCAGGAGAGGGAAAAAAAAGGTCTTTTGGGTAATGGGAAATCAACACCTACACTCATATTTAAGCTATTAGCCAGCAACTGTGATGAAAATGAAAGAAACTAAATAACATTAACTTACTTCCATCACAAAACACAGTTATATAAACATAACACCGTGTTAAAAAAAGGGTCATTTGAAGTGATGAATTCACCTAAAATGATCATTCAACTGAACATTAACATAATGTCCTTTAACTCATCAGTTTGGAGTCACGTCTGGTTTAAAAGATTGATCGACTCTCACTGCTGCTGTCAGCATCAGTTCTCAGAAAAAAGCAATAAATATCCACAGTTGTTCATCACATAGTTGTGCATTTAGTGAATAATGAGCCTTTCTTTAGAAGTTTGTGGATGCCAATAAAGGAGCTTCTACTGCACCAGGATGAGCATCATCTCAGCTTCTCATATCATCTGATGCATCAGCTGTCGCTAGGAGCCAATCACCAACAAGCCACCACACCAGCTGCCTTCTCGTTTTTCTTTCCACCTATTTGCATATACACTCACCCACACAGCTGTCAAATTTCAAATCCATTCAGTCACTTACTGACAGAGCAAAACAGATCATCGTTGGAACACGGAAGAGAATATAACCTTAGTTATAGCACTAAATAAATCAAGACTATCCCCTGAGAATCAGTGTTGAGACTAAATGAATAAGAAAACAAAACCACTTTTTCAGTTTAACATGACAGAGTGTGCAATGTGTGAGTGAATCCTGTGTATGGAAGCGTTTTCTGCAAGACCAGGTAGGACAGATTGTGTTTAAAGGCATCACAACAGCTGCATTTTATAAAGAACAACAACTAATCGGTGTAAATGATCTGCAGTCTTTTGCCGCTGATCACATTCTTAGGTAAATTTTTAAACCCTGTGTGTGCTCAATTACAAGCGGAGATCTTTCAGTTGTAGAATATAATCTAAAACTGATCACAATTCACTGGGCTCCATCGGAAAGAAATTTGATAAGCGTCACCAAAGCAAAATCAAAAATTAAACAGTGGCAGGAATTGATCAGAAAGACATGATTCAACTAACAGCACTAATCACAAAGCACAACAATGTAGCAAGAAAAATATGAGATTTCTTAAGAACAACACATCAAGTGATTCTTTTTACATGATATGTTATTCACATTAAGATTCTGTTTCACTCTATATTAAAAACAAAAACTAAGTGCTTCATATTAGGACAATGTTCCTTAACTATAGTAGCACAGTAAATGTTTTAGGCTTGTTTCCAACTTCTTCCAAGAATCTCTTACTGATCAAAAAGCTCTATAGTGTAGGGTTCGGAATAGGAATCCTTGTGTGACAATCTGACTTTAAAGTTAAAATAACGCAAATCTATATGCTGTGTTCAGTTGAAATGGATTACTGGGAAGCTTGGTTTCCAAGATGTATCCCTTCTGACAGATTTTTCTCATCTTATATAGTTATAAGCCCAGAAGCCCATCATTCTAATGCCTTTCAAAAGGGAAAATCAAAAATGTCTAAAGGACAGACTAATCTTTACTGTGGCTTGCATAATTTTGTTTAGCAAAGAGACCATCTGGCTTACCTAAGACACATGCTCTGCCACACACAACCAGAAAAAAGGATGCTTTACTTTTAGTGGCTAATACCTTTGCATGTCTGCCATGTATTTTTATAAAATATCATCATTGGTAGCTTCTTTTAAGCTTATTTTTATCAAACTTTCAAATTTGTGATATAATGAAGTGGGCACTGACTTGTCATCAATCATAGCACCCTTCCACACTGAACACAGTGGGCATGAAGTTTAAGTTTGCTGGATGCATGACTACTATGCTTTGTCAAATACAATGAGACTGCTGCTTTTTCCATTCGGTTAATCAATCAGTTTTATCGACCATACCTATGTGGCAGAAGTCTTCTAAAGCGCTAGGACAAGGAATATTCTGACTAGTGTATACAGACAATAAATGAAGCGCAGCAGAGAGGAATGTAGAACTAGCTGTTGACTCACAGAATCAGTGTGCTCTTGACCTTTCCGTGGCATTGGATGAGAAGTTGTGCAACACTGAATGAATACTGAGCAGCAGGGCTTTGTGAAACACATCTTTTCTCAGAAAGATATGCAGTGTTAAGTAATGAAAGTTAATTATTATTCGTAGCATTTTAGCAATAATAATTTGGAAGAGTTATTTCTGTGGCAGCGCAGCAGAAAGTCAAACACCGCTTGTGGAGAGAAATGAGAAACAGCCATCCAGTAACCCAGTTCAGACAGAAAATGACAGAGCAAAGGTCACCATGATGAAAATAGGTTTCATTGCGCATTCAAAGCACACACAGATCAAAGTGACTGTTTGGAACAGCAGCTTTGTGATTTCCAGCGAGAACCTTTGTCTTAGGGGGTATGCAGAAGCCTGAGTGCAAAAAGCCAAAGCATATTGTTGAATGTCGTCCATAAAAGACTGGATTCAGTTGAAATGAATGTGGTGAAACAAAAGCTGGTGATGAGGTGATGAGGTGTCCTCCAGGCAACACCTGCTGAACAAGCAGAAGGTGATGAGACAAACAGGTAAGCCTGTCAGCTCTTTTTTTTTCTATTTTTTAAATCAGTGCACTTCATTACAACTTGGCAAATACAAAAATATGAACATGCTTTCATTTTTCTCTGCTTCAAACATATCACTGCTTTTTCAGAGAGGCTTTCAAAGCCTTGCGACTTTTACTGCCCTTGACCCTGTCTCGCTGCATGAATAATATCCCATTAAATCTGCACTGACAGTTGAACTAAATCATGGCCCGGCTTTAAGAAAGCCATTGACAAGGAAGAAAGCTAAGCTAAGAAAGCTAAGCTAAGAAAGCTAAGGGCCAGATGGGGCTTGATGGAGTGTGAAGCACTTAAGAAGCTACACATAGTCCCCTTTTACCTTGTACAGTAATTCAAAGTTGTCTGTTTAAGAGCCTTTTGCACATACTCTGCCACTCTTTCATTGGCTCACACAACCTTCATCCAGGATCTGAGTTTTGGATATTTATACTGATGTTCACAGCTATCAAACAGATTCTTCACTTCACTTCAGAACATGGGATATTGCCGGTATAGCGAACTGAGGAGCAAAACATTCCAGAGCAACACATGGATAATCCAGAGACCCTTTCCCACAGCTGTAAATTTGGTAAGAAACCATTTTAGAAGACAGCTAATCACGGCTCTCTTGGAGACCACAGGATGTCTTCTACCTACACCAGAACCTGATAAGGGTCACACAGTGCAAATTGTGAGAATAACCCCACCTCTAGAGAAGACAAGATTGCGTTCTTCACTGTGACCTTCGGACCTTTTTCTCACTCTAACACCCAGAACTTTCTTTACAACAATGAACTGAAGAGTTTTAAATCCTCATAATAGAGAAATTCAGCATTATCGGAGTGGTGATCCCAACATCTGGATTCAATCTATGATAGCGGGTTGTACCAGTATTGAAGAAGAACACACCAAATCTGAAGTGTTTGTGGAAGATGAACACACTTGATACACAAACACCCTCTTCTCTCTGTCACTGCAGTAAAAGACACAGAGACTCGTATTCCAAGCATATATTGTATATAGACTTATTAAGTTGTATTTGTCTTGCTATTAAATATACAGTAAATGCTTGTGTTCTCAGTTATATTAGAGGTTCATTTTCATATATCTTGAGATTTGACAATTTGTATACATATTCACACTTTTTATATCATCTCAGGAATGGTACGAGATAAACATATTATTTTTGATATTGTTTTAATCACCTATTCAGTTGTATTTCAGATCATCATAGATATTTAACAATTGAACGTGTACATTTAAGAAATGAACTAAAAGTAAGTTCTAAAGGTATTTGGCCTCTGACCTCTTCTGGACAGTGAAGCTCAACACCACCCCTTGGGAGGAACACATCCATGATTGGTTAGATGCTGATTTGAACTTGGCTCCAAAACTTTCTCTACGAAAGAAAGTCAGTGGAATGCAACAGGGTCTCTTTCATTAAAACTTAAAACAGTGGTTCAAACTAAGAATGGCTTAAAACTGGATACTTTTATGATGGCTTAAAGAAACGTATGGCTTACCTTTAAACTAGGACTTGTTACTTCAGTATTTTACGACAACTTTTCCACACAGTTGTTAAGGGTTCTTTCCTATAACTTAAGCTTGACTTAGTTTTTCTGTGTTTTACTGAAAGTAGGATTTTAGATAACTTGGATAATGGAACAGCGCAAATATTTTCTTCATAACTATGAGCATCAACTTTTGGTGTTTTTACTTCAGCACACTTTCACAACGCAAACATGCCAAAGTGCCTCTTTGTCTCCACATTCCTAAACCAACTCATCCAACAGATCATCACAGCTACACATCCTGCAGCGGCATCAAACAAACAAACAGCTGACCACTATTTCTAAATCCTGCTGGTCTATCCGAAAACATCCCCAGAACCTGCTCAGGGGATACTGGGTTTCTTGTATGAAGAAAGCGAGGAGGGGAGGTCAACTGTGGTAGACTGAGACGGGTGGAGCTCTGAGGACGGCTCAATATGTCTTTCAAATACAGATGTGATGTCATTGGAGCCCTCTTTAACTGGTCACGCTGAGGTGATTTTCCCAGGCGAAGTAACATAAAGAAGCGTAACCAGTCTTCATTTCAAATCTTCCTTCAAACACGCAAACACTCTAAGTCACCCTGACACAAACTGATCTATTCAGTCTACTGTGATCTTGTGAGGTAAAGGTGTGTGTGTGTGTGTGTGTGTGTGTGTGTGTGTGTGTGTGTGTGTGTGTGTGTGTGTGTGTGTGTGTGTGTGTGTGTGTGTGCATACAGTGAGATGAAAAGAGTAAGGCAAAGCTTGAAATGTTTGTGGAGGCTGTTCTCCCACTCGATCACAGCAGGTCTGCAGCTTCAACTCCTCCATAGTATGGAGAACTTACATCTGATCTATACAGACAACTTTAAGGCTAGTGGAGCGTTTTTATTTGTGTGCATGTGTATGAATATAATGTATGTCTACTATGAAAGTGATAAAGGCCAATGTAAAATAATGGTTTGTGGGTTCAAAACAAACTGGTGGTACTGATAAAACTGGAACCAAAAGACTAAATGATGGGACTCGTAAATATGTGTGAGGAAACTGTACTGAAATAAAAGTGCACTTAGAGCTAAGCTCACAATTCAGTCACACCATCCTTGAGAAAATATAAATCCTGGGAGACTCTGGGATCTGCTATCTTCTAAAAACTAAGGAAGCATCTCTCCTGCACCATGAAATTGGATCATTGAAGTATTTTGTTTATATAGTGGCCTGTTTACCAAATTCCATTTACTTGTCACTTTCGAGACATCAATTCTTGTGCATCAAAATAAACAAAACTGCATCCTCTAGTAATTCAGTTTATTTTCAAAGTCTTTTTTTAAAGTCCTTTACAGAGAGATTAGAAACACAAGACGGATCTGATAAAACACAGACATAAATGATGAAAAAATAAGTAAATTAATGAAAGCATAGACCTTCTGACTGAAAAAAAACCCTGATGGCTACAAAATGATCTAATTGCCACCTGAAGCTGTCTCCAACAGTGAATCTATTCCCATAGACCCTCATGTTAAAATGCCCAACTTTACAGTACACACAAATATGTTTACAGCATGGTTCAAAAAATGGTTTTAGTTGCTAATTTCTTGCTCCTGACAGCTCTACAGGGGATTGTCTCTCATATAAGGAAGCAGTTAAAATTCTACTAAGGCTTAAAGTTATGTCTATTTAGGGGCTTGACAGCTTTGAGTGACAGATGGGTGCTGTCCTAGGGCAGTCGGTGGCTCACAGATGTTTGCATGGCTCACCTCGGCTAAACTCGCTCCGCATCTCTTTGCCAATTTTTGGATTAGCTGGGAGTTAGGTAGAGTCTGGCACTGCCAGGATGGTGAAGGCTGGAGCCACACTGAACTCTTCCAGAAACTTATGTATGACGTCACAGAGGGTTCATTCTTCTTTTTATATAGTCCATATTGTCACAGACAGCACTGCACAAGCAACAAATAAAACAAAAACAAATAAAAGCCACAATGTAGTCAGGCATGTCTTTATGGTAACATTTCAGAGGTTGAAGAAAATAGGACGGGTTTAAAAAACACGAAGAGAAGATCTAATTCTTAGTGGCAAACTATTTCTCAATTCTTGCTTCATTTTCTTTCGTTTTGGGGGTATTTTTATGTGTTACTCATGCAGATTACCTTGTTCTGAGTTCCGTACGCCAATACTGGTCCATAATGTATGCTGTCTGGTAGCACTACCAATCACTTGACTACTTGCTAATTTAACCAAACCTGCCACTAAGGAGTATACCTTGTTTGGATGGCAGTAGATTCGTGAAAGGTAAAAACAGATCAGACAACAAGAGATTGGACTTTAGAAGAAAGGTAACCTGATCAGATACTTCCAGTGTGGATTAAACAAACAACCTATGTATATCTATGTGTGATTAACACTTGGTGTGTCCAAACATAGAATTAACTCGCAATGACATGTCTTTCACCCACAGCAATCAGGCTTTGAACAATAGCACAGTTAACTCACATGATGAAAAGCAACACTGTTTATAGGCAGCTGTGAGGCTTTTAGTGCTGTCACAATCACAATCACAATCATCTTGGTAAACAAGCTGCTTTTTGTGGTGTTCTGATGTTTCTGCTCATGACTGATTCAAATCATACCTCTGCGATAGGGTTTAAATTGTTGTAACAATGGTCTCAAATAAACTCCCTCGTTGAAACAGGTTCCTCAAGGATCAATATTGTTCCCACTGCTATTTACTCTGTATATAAACACTGTTGATCTTTTATTCAGCACCTGCATTGCCCATTTTTACGCTCATGATACCATTTTGTCTTCTCCAGGTGCTAGTCGGCTTTTAAAGACCTCCTGACATCTCTGTTTATTTTAAAATTCCCTCTAATCCAAGCTTTAAAAATCATATTTTCAATTGTATTCACTGGAGACAATAAGGTCTAATTAATACAGTACATCATTACGGATACTGATTTGGAAATTAAAATTCAAATATGAGATTCTACGACCTAAATGTTTCTTTTATGACAACATAAACCCAATAAACAGTCCATCCTACTGTGTGTGTTGGATTAGGGAGATATCCTGTGTGCTCATGCTACCATTTCCCTTAAAACACTAGATAGCGTCCAGCACTGCCAATGATTTGAATGAAATTTCCTTTAATAAATAGCTAATGTGTTCCTAAAGAAATAATAATGACTAACAACCTGTTGTCCACTGGCTGTATAGTTCAGAAACTTTTATAGAAGCTTTTGTACGTGATGAATTCTGTCCCAACTTTGCTATCAACTTCATTTTATCCAGTATAACAATAATTGAACATACTGTGTGTATTTTCTAACTCTTCTTTGTATGTGCCTCTCTGTCTGGGTTTGTATTTCCATTCTTGTAAATGCCATAATTCAACAACAACACAATAAGGCACTTACACAGCAGGTATACACTTAAAGAGTAGATTAGGTTTTGGAGTACCTAGCTGCATAAATTTGCATCTTCATGAGGAGAAATGGTGTGACATTTGGCAGCTCAAGTGCCTCTTGTTTGGAGTAGCTGTGATGTTAGCTGGGTGTTATCTGAGATTCTGTTGAACATTAGTTTCTGTTTTTGATGCTATTGCAAGCTGCAGTGCTGATGTTTTATGTGTATTCAATTCAGAAAAAAAAACAAATTCCCCCTCGGTAATGACCAATAAAACATGGTACTCTTAAACGCTGGGGTGCCTGGAGAAGATGTGAATAAGAGCATTGTTGCTAAATGAGTTTAATGCAGTTGTTGCAGTAGCTTGAGCAACTGTGATTTATCTTGTCTGGTTCCACCTTCGCTGGCCTGCGGGGATGATGAGCTTCTGTTCACACAGAGATCAGCTTAATTTATATGGAGAGAAATTAACTGACGAAGATAAAAACTAAATATTTGAAACCCGCAACAACATTAAGCAAATCAAGTGATACGGAACTCCCATAAAGTTAGCAGCAAGCTCAGCCTGAATGTGATAATTCCTTCCCTATCTCTTGACATACTACTATGTGAAAAAGTGCCTGATAATGTAATGTAGTATTGTAAATGTTTAGATTTTATTAATGCACGATTACTTAGCAGCTCTGATTCACGCTATTGTGGTTTAACTGGCATAGAGTCACAAAACCTCTCATCTTTTATATTTTCTCTTTGACTGTGAAAAAGAGGAAAATGTATAAAATGAGAAACCAAATAATTAACCTGGAATATAATAATGAAATTGCAGTAAGCAGAATCCAAAGCAAGGAGGCACGAGATGAGATGAGATGAAATGAGATGAGATGAGATGAGATATTTTTTTGAACCTTTAAACAAATATTCCTCCCATATTGGTGAGAAGGCTTTTGATTGAAGTAAATGAATGATAATTTGGCTTGTAATTGGGGTTAGACAAAGGTTTTGACATAAATGGTCTTGTCACAGCCCTAATATCTTCATGTCATGGCTGATTATTAATAGGTGGTGGTAATTTAGGCCAGGCCACATATCACCCGATTCTATTTCACTGCTTTGATACAGATTATATGATGATATCCCCCTCCGCTTTTGTCCTCGTAAATTAGGTTTTCTGCTGTGCACATGCACCTACGGACGTATTGGGACTTTAGTGGTGACGATTCTATTCTATTAATTTCTATATGATTGGCTAGTTTTTTGCATTAAGGTTTACATGCAGGAGAAACGTTTTTTTCTACCTCTTTACATCTGTAGAATGAAATATGACGTGTGTTTTTGTTTTTATTCCATTTTTAACAGGTCCTTTTTGTATCTTTCATGTTATGACTTGATGGTTTGGCTGGTAACTAATGACTTATGGTTGCAACTGGGCAGTATGTGTGTATTTGAGAGAGACAGAGGAAAACAAGGAAGAGAGATCCGGGGAAACTGTGAGAACATTTGAACATATATGTTATTTCAAGCTTGTTAAAAGACAGTGACTGTCACCTAAAGTCCACCTCCTGTTACACGATGGTGAGAGAGAGAGTGTGTGCGTGTTTTTTCTGTGTTTTAGTCATGCATTGTCAGCACAAGTCTACACTACCTGCCATTGGGGAGCTGATGCTATACTTTTCTTCAGCGTTACCTCAACATGGTCCCTCATGAATGTGAAATTTATGTATTTCTAACTTTTAAAGAAAGTTCCTGGCAGTCAAGTAAGTCAATACAGATACTCATAAGTCACATAAACTATTTAAAAATAATGGAGAGTAAAATATTAATGCCTTCAAGCTCATTTAAGCCAAATCCTTTGATTACACTCTCGCATTACTTTTTCATCCTCTTCCCCCCTTTCTTTCACATTCACACACATGTGCGCACAGACACACAATGAAACGGTTCATCTGTTCAATTCTTTCTTGATTTCTGTTTTTTTTTTCAAAAAATAAAAAAAATACAAATTTACTTCTGCACCACCCTTTTGATTTGTTGACAGACAAAAATAGCAACCATTAGTAGATAAAACACATGAAGAGGATAAGTGTCTGACTCTCTTCCTTGGTTTATCAAAATGAACCTGTAATACTGCCGTCTGATTTATTGTTTTTGATGGAGCCATTACTGAGAGCATGACATTTTTACTCTGATACAATGTTTCACCGTGCATCTAATTTGTGGCAGGAATCATGTCTGCTCAGTGTTCTCCTGTCCCTTGCCTTAAAAACCCTGTCAAGGTATCTCAGCAACATGTCAATCCTTATTCCAGAAAAAAGGTAATTTGTAGATGGAGCCTGAGCGTCAAGCAGACTGTGAACTGAACTGATTGTCAGGTTTTCTAAGTGCCTTTTAGCTCGTGGTGTGGTTAATATTTGGAAAAAAATATATTAAATTTAAAAATGCTGCACTCTCTTGTAAAAAAAAAAAAAAAGAAAAAAAGGATCAATTCACTGCAAGTGCATGGCTGTAGATTAGGTCTGAAGGCTCTCTTCGTCCCAGATGTGTCTGACAAGAAGATCTGTGCAGCAGAATGCCAAGCAGAAAACCATATGGAGGTAAATGGCAGAACAGAGTCGGGCCAGTTTCCCCTCCACCTGCATACACAGTGGGATGGTGCTGAATGAATGCAGAAGCAGTCACTCTCTAACACTGTGATCACTCTTCTTTCACCTCTACCCCACAGCAGTCTTATATTAAATTCAGCCTCCACCTATTTCCTGAATCCATTATCAGTTTAACTCTATTCATCTTCTACACACCCCGTGGTTGTGGGATAAAGCAGTTCCTGATACAAACTCTGGTGGGTGCTCTGAAACCTTGGATCTTTCAGCTTAAAGGTAGGTGCCATCTAACAATGCCAGTCACCAAATGTGTAATCATTTCGGGCACCTAATGTGAGTGAGTGCACGAATGCGTGTGTATGTGTGTGAAGCTTATAATTGGGGGTTTTGGGGTTTTATTTTGCGAGTGTGTGTGTGTGTGTGGTTGTGATTTATGCTCACTTCTGTTTTCTGCTGTTTCAAGCCATCTGTGGCCACTGTCACATAGCACATATTGGCAGTAAATAAAGAAGATTGCCTCTGAAGCGCACATGTTGCTGCATTAGGTGACTTTTTTTTTGTTGTTTTTTTAAATTCTGACTTTTCAGTGTGAAACTGGCATCAGAAAATATTTCACACCTCATCCAGTGCTAACCAAGCACAGCCTGATGAGCAAAACATGAGTTTATACAACTGCTTCTTGTTACCAAATAGCTATCTTGTGGTCTAACTATCTCTAGGATTGTTTGCAGTGCAAACTGTGGAATTTTGGTAACATTAATCTACTGTAAGAGGTCTACCTCCCACTGTTTTAAATGCATCATTAAAGAAAGAAAGAGAGAAAGACAGAAAATAAAATAAGTACTTCACTGAAAAACAAAAAACTGTACAAAATGCAATAAACACATTACACAGACTGAGACTTTACAGCAGGCTTGCTTCATCTCACAGGCCCTCTTTAGTATTCCCCTCCTCAGTCTGTGTTTTTGATAAGGTACATTGCCATTCAGGGGTCCTGTCCCAGGGGCTTGTTTCAACACACAACTTTAATGGGTTGGAGGGGAAAAAAACAACGTAATGATATTTAGAATATGAATTTGAATAAGATGGAACAAGCCAATTAAAGATGTAGTGTGTCTCAGTAGGCATGCATAAGTGGTTCTGACAGAATGGAAAAGGAAATGAAATAAGACGCTGCAAGTTTTTCTTTTTCAGTTTTTCATTTAAAGCTTAAAATACACGGCCACACATCAGCTGTCTGTCATTTGTGTGGTGGCAGTGGAGCTGCATAGCCGAAGAAAAGGTAAAGTTTTGTTGTGCCCATGAGATCTGTTTTTAGTGTGTATCCAAGGAAAGCTCAGCTGCTTTGAAACTCCTCCAATCATGGATTTTAGATTGACAGTGGTCACCAGTGCTCAGATACTGTAGTGCATGTGTATTCATTGGCTTGAGCTTAAACCATAATTCAAAATGCTTGGGTATTATTTCAGTCATGAAAAATAATTTGTGTCCCCTCCGGCTACAGCACTTTGGCCAGAAAAGCTTCAAGCTTATTAGTGTCAAACAAGAGAGGGAGAGAAGATGGGATAGAGCTCACCAAAGAGAAGCCAGGTGAGAGACAGGGCTGTGGGTGGATGTCGTTTTCATTTTCAGCTGTTAAATATTCAGCAGAAAGAGTAGGGCAAGGCAGGAGTAGTGTGCTCTACTTGGCGTGTATAATGAAGTGAAATCAGGGTATTGGTGACAAGAGGTAAAGTATAAAAGAGGTTTTTTTGTGTGTGTGTGTGTGTTTGCTATTTCAATTAAGAGAGCTCAGATTTATAAAAATAAAGAGCAAGTTCAGGCAAAGAAACACAGGGAGATATTACAAGCCAGTAACAGACAGAGACAGTTGGTGGTTAAGGAGAGAAACTGAGAACATAATGATAAACAGGAAGAGATCCAAATATAGAGAACCGGAGATGAAGGCAGGGAAAAAGAGAAAGAAAGAGATGTAGGATCTTCATACCTGATACTGGCTTCTCTCCTTTTTTCCTGCTCCTCTTGCTCAACCCTAGGCCCATTAAATTTACTTTAACTTTTGCTACATCTGTAATGTGGCATCTCAGCACCCCCTCCACCCTCCCCTGGGACACTGGGATAATCTCTGCTAAGCCTTCAGGAGAGAGGGATTTTATCCGTACACTGACAGATAGAGAGAGACAGAAAGAGGGAGAGGGGAAAAGAGCTGGCTACTGGAGGATAACAACATAGATAATGAGTTAGCTGTCGAAAAAAAAATCTTCTCCTTTCTCTTGTCCCTATTCCTCAACTTTCCCAGCTGCTTAATCATTTAAGAGTTGCTTTTGCAATTACTTAATAGCATTTAAGTGGACTGCACCGTATAGAAAGTATAGAGTCAAACTGTATGCGTGTGTGAGGGGATTTTCTTTCTTTCAAGACCAGTTATTTACTTCTTTGAATCTGTGAACTGTAGATACGCTTTTAGAGACATATTGTAATTTAAACGCATACTGAAACATTTGCATCTTCCTTGATGAAAACTTGCACTCTGGTCCTAATTAGGCCCTTAGTGGAGTGGTCACTTTCAGGTCTACTGCCCCAAACATACTCTTCCCCATAGACACACACTCATTACAAGCAAACAGTTGTACAACAATGAATTATATTTTCTGAGTTTCACAAACTCACCATCATAACTTGGAATTTGACCTACAAGGTGTAATAAAAAAAAAAATGGAGAAATCTCAAAGACCCATGTCAGTAAATTATTTTCATGACCTTCCTGTTCTTGTGGCGACAGCAGGAAATAACCCAGAACAGAAGGGCTCAAACAGCAAAAGAGCAGAACACAGAAGTGTATGGTACCTATGAAGTTATTCTGACAGTGTATGAGCTGAAAACCCGCTATTATTGAAAAATAAGAGTCCTCTTTAAAGATTTCTTACTTGCCATTTTGGATCAATCAGAAGCCTCGTTGATGGTATTGGGTAATAATAATAATAATAATAATAATAATAATAATAATAATAATAATAATAATAATAATAATAATAATAATAATAATAAAGACATCTTAGGTGCCTAAAAGTGAAATCCAACTACTGGTTTCATAGACTTTGGAGGAGGCCATTGTGAAGCTTCCAGAAGATGGCCAATCAAAACAGAGTGGGCTGATAAGGTCAATATTATACTTTCCACATACACAAATATGCGAAAATCCACTGGGGGTATGTGATATAAATTTGGTAATCTTCCCAGGTTCACAAGTGGCTGCTAGCACGACGACTTGGCAGCAGTGCGACTGTGCAAAATACATAAATACAACCTACTGCACATGTATGGAACAGAGTCCTGATAGCAGGCTACAGCAGACAGGAAGCCTATCTAGTAACACCAACTACATGTCTGTGTTGCCCACAGCTGTTTGTATCCACAAGTGGCTATAATCAAGCAACTGAAGGGCAGCATTAAAAAGCATTATAGCAAAGATGTGTCTGAAAAACCTTAGAATAGGGATGTAGAAGAGGAAATGTGTTCTGTATGTTCCCTTCGACCACTCAAATGATCAAAACAAGCAATACAAGCAGAAAAATGCATCAGGAAGTCCAAAGAATATGGCACAAGTATGTCTTAGGAGTTAAATTCATCACATTAAAGCAATCAACCACACAAATGAATTGACACAAGTGTTGCAAATGTCTGTTTAGGGCTAATTTGAAGAAATAAATCCAGATTACTTTGCATGAGGGTTTTTTTTTTCTAAAGAAAAAACTAATTCTGTAGTCTAGTTATATGTATATGCCTTTATTCATGAATGAATTGTTTTACAAGCAGAGTCTCTGAGAGAGCGCTGTGAGATACAAACGTGAGACTAGTTCAAAAGGATTTGTAGGTGTGTAATGGGATCTTTTGACCTCCCCTAATAACTTAATGGTCCAAACTACAAGCAAAAGCATACAGGATACTTTTAAAATGCAAGAGATGTGCAGTATGTGCTTACTGCATACATGACTTCAGTATCTGTAGTACATGCATGACTTAGAGAAGTGAGTTATTTTGTATGTATTACATTATGTATTCAAACTTTGTTAGAACATTTAGATAAAACAACAGGCTGTTTTCCAGCAACATAAAAGGGTTTCTTCTTGTCTACATCCTAGACACAATGCAATCATTAGACAACTGAGTAGCATATTTGAGTTAGAATATAAAAATGTCAATGCAATAACCCAAATTATCAAAGTGAGCATTTTAAATAACCCATTGTATAGTAGGGTTAAAAACAAATGTATTAAAAAATAAATTTCAACCTGAAGAAATCTTTTTCTCTGCTACAATGAAATCTATAAAGATGCTGCATAAATATCACCGATGGTGAGGTGCTTTAATTTTCGTCCTGAGCTGATCTTTCATCATTATCTGACTGATTAATGTGTTAAAATCCATTCTGTTTACCTGTGTGCACAGGAGACAGGGACAATTGCACTATCATACTGTCAATAACGCCAGACTTTGTTTTGAACTAGCATTGCCACTTACTGACAAGAATCTATTTGTCACCTACCTGAATGTCAGCTCACATTATTTTCAAAGTGGAATCTTTCATATTTGCTCAGTTCTGTACACCAGTGTTTTGCCATGTGCAGTCTATGGCAATTTGATAAATGCAGGCACAAATTTGATACCTGTCTGTTTGCTTTTAGTCCTGCTGTCACTACAGGAACCATTTAAGCCATCAAATATATTGAATTTTAAAAGGAACCTACATGCCAACTTTGGAGGATCTGTTAAGTGTCTGTCTATAATCAGGCAAAGAGGCAAAGAGAAAGGACAAGAACAAAGCAAAATGCAATGTGCACATTTCTTTGATGAGAATACAGTAGCTGGGTCAGTGTCAGGTCAAACTCAGCAGCTGTTTGATGTCGACAAGCTCAACAAAGACATAACTCTCACTACCAGCGAGCAATGTCATGGGTAAGACCCAGCAGATACCTTCAGTGCCAGCAAGACAGACATGCAGGGACAAGAGCTCTGCCTCCTCCAGTCTAACTCAGTCTGACAGGAGAGAGAGGACAACACCAGCAGTGGCAGTGGGAGTCAGTATGACAAGTGGGAGTGTAAAGAGTCCAATTATGAGAAACTGTGCAGGGAGCAACAGGCATGGGGAACACACAGATTTTGCACACACCTTATCTCCAGCTTTATGGGAATTGTCAGATAAAGATCAGAAAAAAAGGGCAGACAGAAATAACAGAAAGGGGACTGTTAGTATTTCAGAAATGTGCTGCAAACTACATTCCTCCATCAGGGACATTGGCGGGGGAAGACGTGTTCTCTAACAAAGGATCAGCTGCAACGTTGCTCACACAACGGAGAAGCCGCTATCGATGGGATCAGGCAGCATCTTTTCAACAACTCACAGGGTGATGGGAGAGTTTCTGTTAATCTTGCATGGCAAAGACCAAATTTGGGAACAGAGGAAAGTGCATTATTGTTGTGGAAAAGCAGGACATTTGGGGACAGCTCATGAAAAAGGTGCAAGGAAGATACAGTAAAACACACCACTGGTGCAGCACTTTCATTCTGTAGTTGAGAGTGATTAGTGGGAAACTGGACACATTCTAACAATATATAGATCCTAAACTTTTGGAGAGACTAATGGTTTCACTTAAAAGCACCAAAAAGTATCAATGGGCTGTCTAGATTGTGGCGGAAAGCTTTTTTTTATACCTCTCTTTCACACAATATGGTCTATTGACGAGACTTGTCTGGCTTATACGGCTAACTGGTGTGGCCTTGTTGGTCAAAAAATAAATAAAAAATCACTACTGTATGTATCCATGCCAACACGAGATGAAAACGCGACTTTATTAGAATTCACAACAACCAGTGCATGTGAGATAGAATTCCTCCGACCTCATTTAGGAGCAGGGTTTTCCATTAGTCAAGTGTTGTTGCTGCTTGCTTAACCAAGGGGAAAATGGGTTTTTAAAACTGCCACTCGTGAATATGTTCACTATGTGTGTGTGCGTGTGTGAGCGTGTGTGTGTGCACGCAAGTGTGTGTCTGAGGGAGCGTGATTATGTTCATATTAACGTGTGTGCACATACATCTCTGAGGCGTCTGCGGTTTGTGAGCTGCAGGTGCACGACGTTACAACAGCTCACGGAGCAATGGGGCTGTCTAAAGGATTTAATGCTGACAGTGGGGTTCAGGAGAAGGATTTGACAGTCATCGCATTCTCAGTCGAGGTTATACTTCTGAGCGAGAAAGTTTGAATTATTTTGAATGAATCTTTCTCAAACTGGAAACACGCCGAGTCTGTAGTGGTACATACAACGAGGTCTGTCAACAAGATCACTGCGTAAGTGAGCTCCAGATATAGAGGAATAGTCATCAGCATTACGCTTGTGGAGGGAAAAAAGCTGCAAGGTTTCAAGAGAAAAATCACCTCGGAGTGTTTGGAGTTTATCTTGTTCTGTATGATTCTGCGTCATCACGGTGCAACACAGCCTGACAGCTCCATTTCTTTTAGCAGATCATTAGGAAACTATGGGGAAACAAGGCAGCCTCATTGGAGAGGTGAAGAGAACATAGGAAAGGTAGTTTTTCCAGACATCGCAGGTGCATTATTTTACATACATGCACTTGAACATCTCTGAACCAAGTCAACACGCCATCTTTTCAAGCCAGGACCCATCCCCATTACCAGCGACTATAGGACGAACACCTGACAGCCCAGTCAGGTACATATCCTGCTACCATGAGCTGCTCTACAAATAAAAATAATAATAATAATGAGAAGCACACTGTATGCACATATACAGCAGAGCAGAGTTGTTGCCATTCACATGCAGTCATTCGAGAGCAGTCCGGAGCAAACTGGAAAAAGGATCACAGCAGGAATGAGACAAGCATGCAGCTGTCAAGGGGAGGACCAACCCACTAACACAAACTCACACACCCTTCAAGATGAGTATCATTTTGAGTCTCAGTCTCACTGGAACAATTAGAGTGTAAAGGAAGGCTGAGCTCCTGTCAGCAAATCTTCGCTGAGGATTAATTAATTCCACTATAGCCTATAAGGATTGCAGCAAGAAAATAAGGAAGGGTGGAAATGAAAAAGAAAATATTTTTTGTCACAACTTCACAACAACTTTGATCAACTTTAAGTACTCACGGGGAACTGCAGTGCGACTCAGATATTGCTCTTTGACTGAATCACATTAGGCTGATTGAATGTATTTTTATCAAAGCAGATGTCGAGCAAAATGCAAAGACAAAGAAATTCATATTTACTCATATCTATTACCATAAAACATAACAATTCATGCACATTTTTACAAGAGGTGCAGGTTTAAAGTTGGGTTTAATTATTAGCTTGTTGTATTTCAGGTTTCAGCTTTAGATTTGACCTAACTGGCATTAAAAACATTTTATCTAGTTTTTTTTTGTTTGTTTTTTTAAAGCATTATATTAAAAAACGTATTTTCAATGTTTTTGGCCATATTCTCATGTACAGCTCACCAGTCACATTCACCAGTAGTGGATGTCATCCTCATAGCACTCTGCCTCTCCTTTTAGCACTCCAGCGCCATAGAAAAAGATTTATACAAGCAAAGAATGAATGTGCAAAACCCCAGTTGGCCCCAGCACAAACCGTCTCCCTTCCAGCAGCAATCCCTTATTTTGCAGTCCCAGACCCCAGGGAAGAGTGTAAGGAGAGCCTCAGCCGCTTCTTGAGATAGATGGACAGTTAAGAGGTGATTTTACACTCAGTGGATCCCTCATGGGTTAGTGAAATCCTGAGTCAGTCAGGGATAAAGAAGTAGAAAAAAGGGAAAAAGGTGATTTATTTTCCATGTTTATTAAACAGCATCTTTGAAATCTTTAAACACATTCTCCGCAGATTTTTTTCTCTATATATTTGCACGTTATGTGGGGGAGGAAGTGTTATATTTTTTTCCTTTACAGAGAGACAGATGAAGGTCTTCGAACCTGAGCTGATTATCTTAATGATGTTCATCAGCCAATACGAGCCCCACCATGAGATGCTTACAGCAATTCGTGAATTTTAAATTATGTTCCAACACATGCATGTTTTTCAAAGCACTTGCACTGTACAAATAAACTGGTATTTGATTTTGTTCGAAGCAAAGTATAGAGAAGAAATGTACTTTTCAGTATATCCTCATGTGAAAAGTTCACTTGCTATAGCTTATGCAGTGTAGTTTTTTTGTATTTGGCCTTAGGCTTTAAGCAAAGTTTGCCCAACTTTTTTCTTCTGCCTCTCTCTTTGTATCAGAAAAAAAGCAAGCAGAGGCTTGGGTTTTCTCAAAGTATCATGGGATTGTGTGTGCAAGTCTTTTGTACTTTTCAAGCACCCGTCGTCATCTCTCCCCCCCCTCTAAAAACCCCCAGTGGCTTTTGTTGAGACTGTTGCATACTAGATGTATATGTGTGTGTCTGTGTCCATATATACGAGTTTTTCAGCGAGTATCAAATATCAATTCTTCAAATAGAAGCGTAAATAAATCAGTCATTAACTGACCTCAACAGCTACACGTTATATAATAAATCCTTTTCTTTAACAGCATCATTCATTCCTCAATCCCGGCTAAAAACCCACTCTGCTCTGAAGGTAGCATTGTATTTATTAATTTTTTTAAATGCACATCACAATAGGTTGCTGCAGTATTTTCAGATCCTGTGGAGACCCAGGGGATCACAGGGTTTTCAGAAAAGCTGGTCCAGATGTTCTTGTGTCCAAGATGCACATAAAAAAATTTTTTGCTTTTCTTTTTGGGTTAAGGTCAATCACATTTTTCATTTGAACCACTGGGACATACAGTACGTTACCCCATTTATTTTGGAATTTCACTATTTTCCCAGTATTGTTCTCTTTTCAAGTATATATTGGTTTGGTCTGATCAGACAATAATTGTCCCTTGCTTTAAAGGGATTTGTTGAATTGAACCTCAAGATAGAGAAGCAGATAGAGACCTACTTATAGGGGGCAGATGAAAGAAAAAAAATTGATTGACGTAAGAACTACAGCCCTTATCTTCCACAATTATGAATGTTTTACAAATGGCAAAAATCCACTTTTATAATAATGTCATTGAATAATGTTTTGGTGACGTTACAAAAAAGGCAGGACAGAACAGTAAGAGCAAAATAATAGATGCATGAAGGACACGAGTTATCTTATAGTTTGTCTCAGATGGAGTGGAGAACTGTTACAGCATGCGCCTCCTATCCTGTGTGTGTGTTTTAACTATATGTTGTGGCTATGCAAATAGGGCTGTGTGATCCCCACTCCCTGGTTGGACCACGACGGCAGAGGCGTGACTGCAACCAGGAGTCCTGTGATTGGTGCGGCGCTCACCAGGCTGACCAACCGAAATCTACCAACTCTTTTAAAAGCGTTGGCAGTTCAACTGAACGAGGCAGCTGACTTCTAGCGTGACATTCTGTGTGATCTGTGTGGTTGGAATTGGGACAGGATTAGTGTTAAAAACTGATACAGCAACATTTCATTTCATTACAGGTAGTTTTCTTTTGTCTAGTTTTCGCCAGGGTTAGGGGTGCTGACTCCCATGTAGTTTTGTTTTGTGCCAGTTCCCAGGTAGTGAGCCTTTTTGTTTACTTTTTTCTTTTGTCCACAGCGATTGTGTTGTTGTGTAAAGTTCTACTTATGAGAACTCTTCTTGTGTTTTGCTGTTTTCTTTAATTTGAGCAGCACCCACCAGCCCTCTTCCTTAGTTTTGCCTCATTTGTATAATACCTTGCACATGTTTGTTCAAACTTTTCTATAATGAATAATTTGATTTTTACCAACTACAACTGTTTATGTTGCTTCCCTTCCCCCCCGAGCCGGGGTTGTAACACGAACCAAAATTGAGCAATAACACAAACATAAAGGGTGAATAACATATTCCAGCTCTTTAATGCTACAAAATTTCAACCATCTTGTGGGACAAAGAAAAGAGAAAGCTCTGAGTTTTGGATGTTTTGAATATTGGCTGGGCTACACAGTGGCTTGGTCGTCTTGTAGCTAGAAGATCCCCGGTTCGTGTCCCGGCCTGGGCCTGGGAATTTCTGCATGGAGTTTGCATGTTCTCCCTGTGCATGCATGGATTTTCTCCGAGTACCCCGACTTCCTCCCACTATCCAAAAACATGCTGAGGTTAATTGATAATTCTAAATTGATTGTGCTTGTTTGTCTCTATATGTAGCCCTGTGATAGACTGGTGACCTGTCCAGGGTGTCCCCTGCCTTTACCTCAAGTCAGCTGGGATAGACTCTAGCCGCTCATTTTACATGAACAAATAAATCTAATTGAGCAACTAATTTATAATTATAAAGTCAATTAACTGAATTATTTTATACTGAAAAGCTGTAAAACGCTTCCAAGTTAATACAGTTGACTAATCTAATTAACTAGAAATAACTTTACATTGTCAAACACCTTTAATTTTCTTCTTTTCTTCTCTTTAAGTTCTAAAATGACTTTCTGCAAAACCAGAATGGAAGGACAAGAACGAGTTTGATGGCTCATTTTATTTACTATTTGAGTCATAAAATAATGTTCCATTTCTCTTCTTTCCTGTGTCTGTATGTGTGAGTAAGAGTTGGTACAGTAAAGGCTGAAAGCAGCTTTAAGCAGGTATGCAGCTACAATGCCCAGAGATACTTCAGGTCAACAGAGATCAACTTCTTAGAGTCAATGATTCACCAGCATTTTGTTCACTGGAGACTTCAGCAGTCATGTATAAATGTATGCTCCCATGCAAGACACATGTTCTCTATACCGTCAACACACATTACAAATGCAAATGCAGACGTGTGCACTTGGATCTAAATGCAAATCCAAATACTCAGCATATATGGAAATTACTATGCACCACTGGAAAATGATTGCATTTCACAATGAAAGACTAAGTTGTAACAACTACAACTACATTTTGTACATTTTGTAAAGCGTGCCAATGACAAGTCAGTAATTGCAAAAAACATTCAAATTAATGATCCCATACTGGCACAGATCTGGAAATTCAAAGAGTAACATTTGTTGAGTCCCTTCAAAAGATTCAGGCATATTAAGGCAAACACTGATTTCTTGAGCAACAAATTCACAATGCTCATCAAATATCAATATAAATATTTTGTCTGTAGGAACAGGACGTATGCTGAGCTCCAGTGTGAAGAGGATAGATGAGGGCCAATATTTGCAGAGAATTGAAATTTGGCTTTTCCAGAGTCACAATAAAACCATTGTTAAAAGGGAACCCTTAAAAGTCAAGGTGTACAAAGGATTATGGGTTCTCATCGCGGAAAGACAAAAATCCAGAGGTTAGAAAGGAAATCAGGACAAAGAAGCTGGGGCCAGGGTTATAGGACGGTGACTGAATAAAGCAAAGGGAAAGGAGAAGAAGTGGGCCAGAGGAGAAACTTGACTTTTTAGCTGGCGAGAGGCTGGACGATGGAGTAGGGTGCCAGCAGGTCAACAATGTGTAAAGTTGCGCTTTAGAGTTCATCAGAGTCCCAGAAAATAAATGATAGTTTCAAGCTGTTCTTGCAGTTGAAGGTCGTAACCTGAAGTGTGAGAAGTCATAAACTAGTATGCACTGTGAATAGCTGTGCAAAGCGATAACAAAGATGGACATACCACGAACTGCCACGTGGCGCTCCGAGATATTTCAATGTGGGCTGCGTTTTTCATGCATTTGACTGAAAATGCATTCACTGAGTTAACACTGCAACAAAAATAAACAGAGAACCAAGCTTAATAATTCTAAACATGCATTTTTTTTGGAAAACATATCGACGTTAAAGACCCCATCTGGTAACAAATCAAGCCTGTTACCTTGGTAACAGGTCCATAAGGTGTTTTATTTTATATGCTAGCTGATACATCATTGGCGAAATAAGCAGTCAATGCCATGGGGAGAATTTTCACAAACACAGATTCAGACTTTGAGGGTTTAATAAGCAACAAACTTCTGGAAAAAAAAAATCCATTAAACTTGAAGCATATGGCTATTTGTTTAATTATTCTCAGTCAGAATCAGATTCTGGGCTGAATATTTATGGCTGATTAAGTCTAATATTACAATTTGCCATACTGTAGCACGGAGTAGCTCTAAAGTGTAGGTGAGCTGGTGTGCTCCGATGCAGCAGTGACAAAGGCTGGTGCCTTCATAGATCCCCATAATCTACAGGGAGCAACAGTGTAGAGTAACATCCACGGCATTTTAAAGTAAAAAGAGATGATTTCAAAAATTCTAGATATGCAGTTTTAATAGACATCAGAGAGGAGTTTTAGGGGATTCAATCAGCAACTAGAGAAGGACTTTAAAAGCTTCATGAAAACAAGATGTAGTGTTCTTTGGTCAGTTCTCCAAAGTCAAATTGAGTTTGCTTGACATGTTATCTATGTGTATGTATGTTGTGCATGTGCTTCAGCAGAGCCCCCTCCTTACTGTGCCAGCTGTATCAAACAACTGGTATGTACACATGTTGGCCGATGGGATAATAAACTTAAATAACAGCAATTCTGTTTCAAGGTGAACTTTAATATTTAATTGTTTTGATCGACACCAAAGCTCGTCTTTGTTAGAGCATTTCTCATCTCCTCCCTGGAGAACAAAGAAATCTCCTTCTTGAGATGAGAGAGAGTAGGAGAGAGATGCATGAAGCGGCTGACAGTCAGATCGGCAGACAGCCTCGACTCTGTGCCTGAATGTGTTTGTGTGTCTGTGTGTGTTAGCGTGTATGCACGGTTGTGTGTTGGTGTTGTCAGGTCGGTGCCCTGGGCGAGTTATTAAGCAGCAATCCTGGTGCCCCAGGCCACTGTAAGACCTTTACTGTCTCCTGATGTGACTAGGGGACTATTTGCATCTGCGTGTGTGTGTGGTGTGTGTGTGGTGTGTGTGTGTGTGTGTGTAGATAGTGGCAGCTGTGTGTCATTTCATTTGTGTATATCTGGTGAATGGTTTGACAATAAGACACACTGTACACGAGGAGGGAAGAAAAAGAAAAGGGAGGAAGCTGCGGATAAAGAAATGTGTGATTGTGGTTGTACAAAGTATTCTCTGGAGATAGCCATGTCTTTGCTCTCGGGGTGTGTTTGTCCTTATCAGGTAGGCAATACTTCATTTTTTCCCCCCACCTCACTTCAAAGTTTGCTTAGATTTGTGAGTCATTTTTAGGCGAGTAGTGAGTCTCCTCTATCAGAATCTTTCAGCAGTGTGCCCATTGTGTGCCAGACTGCTGCTGGCACATCAAACCTATTCTGGAGCCCCCGAGCTATGTTAACAAGTTTGCAGCACAACTAAAAGTGAAGACTTGAGGATGGGTGTACATGTGTGCCTGCACTGAAGGACAGGCACATCCAAGTGTGTGTGTGTGTGTGTGTGTGTGTGTGTGTGCGAGTGCATATGTGTGTTCTTCACTGGCCTGTAGTTAAGGCTATGAAATTGTTCAGGTCAGAACTATTTATTGTGCCGCTCTAAATGTGTGTGTGTGCCCTCTACACACCATTCCATAGCTAAATGTTATTGCCCGAGCCAGAGATTACACTCTTTATATCCCCATTACCAGCTGCTCTCTCACGTTCTCTTCCTCATCCTCTACCTCATATTCATTTTCATCTCTCCATCCACCGTCTGCTTTCATATGCCTTCCCCTTTCACAACGTATCGCTTTCCCTTTTTATTCCCGGGCTTCTCTTGGGAAGCAGTGGAGTCAGGGAAGGGCTTAAACATCAGGGTAAACGGGGTGATATTGCATTTTGACATGCCTCATATTATTTCTCCTTCAATTTCACTGCTCGCCAAGAAATGTGGGACTTTCTTTCTCCCCGCATCTCCTCTTCTTACCCTTTTCTCCTTATCTTCCTGTCATAATGTGTTGCAGGTGGGAGGGCATAGTGGCTGGACATATTGCACTATGCCTTCCAATTCCCTCAATTTTTATTCATTTATTGACTGTCCTGTGTACAACAAAGAATGAGCTGCAACAGCATTAGAGGGATAGCAGAAGGGAAAAGTAGGGGACAAGGAGACAGTGAGAGATTATTCATGACAAACTGACGTTGCACTGCATGGCCAGTGAAAAAAAAAAAGGGTCAAGCAATCTCATTTTCCAAGTTAAACTATGGCTTGCTCTTGCATCTGTCTCTCTCTCAAAAAAGAATTTACAAGCCATTTATTATTTGGCTTCTGTCAGACTGAGAAGCACATGCACACCATGCAATTACAATGAAATTTCAAAGACCTATTGATTCTGGATTTGAAACAGTTGTATTGCAGTTTCTTTTTTTCAGAAGTGATTTGAAATGATGTCTGTTTCACACACAATATGTACTATTACACCATAAGCTTCAAGCTTCTGCAATGCGACAGACTCAGAAGTGGGAAGAGCTTCAGTAGCTCAGAAATTAATTTAGAAAGGAATTCACAATGAATATATTTTTTTAGATGAAAACTCACAGTTTCCTTAAAAAGGATTGTTTTTAGATGTTGCATGCAAGGGAAGGAAACTAATGATCTGACATACATTAAAGTCATTACAACGTCTTGGAAAATTGATCCACTTTACGTTGACATTATACTCCAGACCTCCTACTCCTGTTGCATCAAAGAGCCAACAAATTGTTGTCACTGAAGCTGACATTTCTAGCACTTCGCAGGATGGATTGTAGACCCCTATAAATAAAGTTGAAACAAATAATTGCAAACTGATGAATATGCACCTCTTGGCATAAAGTGGCAATGATGGCATTGTCCAGCAGTTAATCTGGTTGAATTCCCTACCAATTTATTTATTGCAAACTAATCTCCTCTAAGGTCAGGTTTAAGCTCTTTGTGCCTGCTGCAGCTCCTGAGGTACGCGTTCACTTCCCAGCCGTGTGTGTAAAAATTATTCATGCAACATTATTATGGATCTTAATAGCCAATCAAACCGTATCCATGCAGAGAAACACCGTTTCTGCAGAGTCTCTTCACACAAACAGCATTGGCATTTAAACACGATGAACACAAGCTGCGTGTGTTTGTTTGTTGTTTAATGATGCCCCACAGTTATCTCCTAGGTGATCACAAACGTAAATACATTGATTTTTTTCTAGCAAAATCTTCTGAATAAACTGAGAACATCCAATGCAGTTTATGAAAGCATACATTACTCTGATAAAAAAATAAATACATTTAAAAACACACACAACAATACAATATTTATCCCAATACTAATGGAATTTATAAGAATTGGATGTATTTTGCATGGAACCAGCAACCCAATACGGAATAATCTTGCGATAAGTTGCATTTAATATCACAATATGTAAATTATTGCACCTTCCAAAGCACCTGAACCATATTCTGGAAAACATAACTTTAAAATTGCGTTTTTGATTTCCCTTCAGATATGTGACAGCAAGCAATTCAGAGAGCAAACATCTGAATGCGTTTTTGACCACATAAGCTTGCCAGCCTGCCTCCCCTCTCGGCTGCTCCGTCTACCTGCCTCCCCTGACTGTCTGACAGGCAGATGTTTGGGCTGTGGGGTGAGGAGGTGACTCCACCGGGAGTCCTCTCCCCAGTAATTGGCTGTCACACACAGCTTCCCAAAGTTGGCAAATCGGATTTCTTGGCATCCGTGAGCATGGGGGGCAAGGCCAGGGATAATATGGCAGGGTGCAGGCTTTAACTGCAGGTGTAAGTGTGTGTGCTTAACCTCTTACTAGTACTCTCTGTCCCCCTCGCACTTATCTATCTCTTTGCCTGTCTTTCTTTCACGCTTACTCTCTAACCTTCTCCTGATCTGCTACTCCACTACTGTCTTTCCGTGTACACATCATGTTATTGCATCTGTTTTTCTTCCAGTGGTCACTTGTTTGTTGCAGTTTCCAAATCCTCCCCCAATGCTTTTCTTTTGCCTTAATAGTCTTTCTGCACCTTTAATCGCATTACAATGCTGATCTCTCCCAAGATTAGAATTGTTTTTTTTTTTACAACTTATCAGAGGAGCGGCACTGGCAACAAATTTCGTCAAAGAAATGTTTCTGGAATCTACATGAGCAGGGACTCGCTAAGGTAGAGAGATAAATATTCAAGTTTAGGAAATACATATTTGCATTGACTGTATATGCAGTAGGAATGGAGGACACTGAGGACATCTTAAACTGGGTCTCTCAAAGACCAACTTATTTCTTCAAAGATTTATTTTGGGGGCTTTTTTGCTTTTATTTTTGACAGGGACAAAGCAGAGAAGGACAGAAAGTACGGGGGAGAGACAGCAAGGGAATGATATGCAGCAAATGGTTTCCAGCAGGGATTTGAACCAGGGATCCTGCTGAGGGCATATGTGCCTCTATGTGATAAGTGCCCTAAAAGCTCGGTGGTCAGGTTGCCCCTCAAAGACCAACTTTTAAACAGTTTCAGTAGTATAGAAAAGGTCAGACAGAGAAGTTAAAAATTAAAACAATGGTCGAACTTTAAAATGTTATGCTAATTATGAGTAGTAATTAATAAACGTACAATCAGTCAGGCAGTATCAAGAAATAGGCTGCACCAACCAACAGCACAGAAGGCAAAAAGAGCCAAAACCAGCATTAAAATGGCTGCAAATCAACTGAAAGCAGGCGCACAGTGACAATAGGACAGCTTGGCTTCTTTAGTTAAAAAAAATAAACAAATAAAAAAACAACAATTTATATACAAAATTTCTAAATGAATGAAACACCCTAGGTAAAATAGTACCAATACCATCCTCCACTTTGCCAAATGTGCCACAGTTTAGTTTCCACCTCACTGGACACCTATACAGGTAGGATTTATTCAGTCTCCCTTGGCACATGGCCAAGCACTATCACTGCTGGGTGCAAGTTGCACCTCAAATAGAAATAGGATTTGCATTCCTATCAATTGATGAAAAAGGAGTTTTCATGTGGAGAAACAGCAGCATTTGAGACAGCACACATGCACGATGCGAGCCAGCTCATTTAAAGTGCGCCTAGAGAGCCCAGTTAAAAAATAATACACCTTTTCCTCTACATTGCTGCAGTAGCATAGGAAAATGAAAAGCTGGGAAATAGGTAGCGAGTGTCATGGTGAGGCAACAGCTAGGCAGGTGGTAGAAATATTAAAATGCTGGAAAGATCCTGAAACATACACTGGTCAGCCACAACATTAAAAGCATTTGATCCATATTGTGTTTGGTCATGTTAATGCAGCCAAAGACAGCTGTGAATCTGCACACCTTTGAGGGTGTCCTGTGGTTCCTGGCACTGGGACGCTGGCAGCAGATCCTTCGGGTCCTGAGGGATTCAGGGTGAGGTCTCTGTGAAACAGGCTCATTCAAGAGTATCCCACTGAGTTTGGGGTCCATGTGAGCAATTTTTTGGTGTGGTGGGACACAATGTCCTGCTGTGATCCATGTGCTTCGTCTGGAACAATGTTTAGGTAGGTGGTACCTATCAAGCTAACATCCCCTTGAATGCAATGACCCAAGGTATCGGGGCAGAACGTTGTATTCTAATGAGCTAATTAGTGGTACTGACTTTCAACACTGCATCAAGACAGAAACAACACTCAAAAAAATGCACACAAAGGAAAGGAAAAGGCACAAGCAAACTCACAGTTGAGACAAGAAAATCACAGAGGGAAGAGCATGAGCGTGGCTGTCAAACCTAAATGTGTGCACTATGTTTAGAACCTGACCTTGTGACAGAAAGTCTCTTAGATTACAAGGGATTTTAAAGTAATAAAGTTTGCAAGGGCTGAGACTTGAAAAACACCAAAAGTCCCACTCAAGATCCAGAAATTCCCATCCTCAGCGACTCCTTAGACATAAAGGGTCTTAATAAGTACATATTGCTTGTCAGAGGCTCAGCTCGTACAACAGGATTCAGTTTTATCTCTACTGAGTTGCAGAAAATTGCAGGACATGAAGGTTTTTTTATGTAGTTAATTAGTGATCAACCAGGGCTCAGACTGCCAAGGGACAAGTTTATCTATAGCTCAGTGTCATAAGTATAATTGTGGTATTATGCATGAGCTTGTTTGGAGCAGTAGATTGGCAGTAGATGTGACGTATTTCTCACTTGCGAGAGCAGAAGCAGTCACTGTATGGGCATTTTTCTTTGTCCCTATTGAAATTATAGTGGCATTAAATTACAGCTTTGTACAAACGGGGTAATAATAGAGTGAATACCTTGGTGTTAATGCTGTTAATGTGGTATTTCAATGTGGCCATATTGGGCTTTAATTCTAACAGCAGTGAAACTATTCTTTTACTGTTCTTTTGTTAATATTGCTACAAGATGTCATACCTGAATGACACAACTGGTTGTTATGACTGTTCCAAATGCAATTCTTGTGATTATTTTTGTAACAGATCACATTTCTGATTGTAGTTTTGTCAATTAAATCTCCAACGCTGAGAGTGATCGCCTTTAACATTTATCTTTAAAAATGATTTGGCTTTTTGTAGATTTTTTTCTGATTGTATATTGTAACACCACATGAACCTATCACCTTCACTTCAGCCCATCTGTCATGTAAACAAACAACCAAGGCTGAAAGTCATCATTCTCAGAAATGTAAAAAAAAAAAAAAAAGTGCTTATCAGGACTATGAAGAGCTTCGAGTTTATCAGAAATGATCAATACTGCATGGTGAGTGCAGTCTTTGTGATATATGATTATTATCACAAGATAGGATATCCTGTCCAGAAGGAAACGTTAGTTAGCAATTCCTGGATATTATGCGAGTCAAAAGTTTCAAAACAAACTTTAGCACTGATGATAAACACTAATGTTTACCCCTATCAAAACTAGAGTCTATTGCATATCTTACAATCGTCCTCCTACTGGTAGCACCATGGTGCTGTAGAGATCCCTTGTAGATCCAAAAGAGTTCTGAGACTTTCATAGACAACAAGACGCCAGCTGTCGTTAGTTTTGATTGGATGTCTTGCAGCTCTGCTCATTCTGTTGTGTTGAATTCTTCTCAGAAAAAGGCTTCTTCTTTCGCCATAGCTTGGTGTCCAGACAGGAACAGAGCAAAATCTCTTCTTTTTTCTATTTTTTCCTTCCACACAGCTCATGTGTCCAGACTATCTGCCGCTTCAGGGCAGTAGAAATGCGGTTTCACGGCTAAAGACTAAAGATGATTAAAGGCTGTGTCAATAGGACGTGTGACAAAAATCTGAAATAGTGTGAAATATGTCTCAGAAGCTTTCAGAAACATTTTATACACTCATCAGTTCACAGGGGCAAGTACAATAGGATGCTATGTTTTTATATAAGCTTTATTTACTTGGCTAGGTAATGCAGTGTAATCTCTTTTTCAAGGGTGACTTGACCAAGTGACACAGAACATACACAAGATCTATCCAGCAAAACAAAACATAATATATGCAGTTATTTTGATTAATGTTTATTAGCAGGTAAATAACTAATACCTATTTTTTTCTGTTGCTTAAGACAGAGCTATCAGTGTCGGCAGGAATAAAAAAACTCTCTCCTAAGGCCAGAACTAACAGTACTAAAGCTTGAGCTAGTAAATAAATCAGGCTGTTCCAGAGAGAATGAACTGGCAGCTTTCCCAATCTTTTCTCTGTGGAAAAGCCTCAGATTTTAACATCTTGATAAGTTCAGGTGCTCGGATATTTTTTGGCAAAGGTAAAATCCTTCTGGGGTTATAGGTTTGGTTTTTATGACCTAAAAAAAAAGAAAAAAGAAAGTGTTTTAATGTGTTTAATGTGCCACACTGTTAATTGAAAAGCCCTATAATTGGTAATATAAATTGTTAAGCCAGCCCACTATTAAAATCTCCCTTTTTGCATTTCCATCCAATTTTTGTAATTGTAGCTGTGGCCAAGCTGCTATATTTGCTTTTTTTTTTTTTTTTTTTTTTTGATTCAGCACTATTTCATTTGTCTCCGACGTTGAGCTGCACGCCACAGCAAGAGCACATTTCTTTCTGTGATCAAGCAGACTCTTTTTAGGGCTAGATGAAAGGAAGAAATTTGAACTAGTTTGATAACACCAAAGGAGCCAGCAGTAGACCTGTCAAAATGGGAATCCTTCAGCCCGAGGCGCTTCTGGAGACATGAATGCACCCAAATGCACAGCGCAGCACAGTGTTTCGAGTGTGAGATAACCTGATGCAACTTAGCCCACTACACTCTGTGCTCTGCCTCGGGTGCCCACGTGTTTTCACAACCAACGGATTGTACATTTCCCATAAATTAGTGCGGTGCAATGTGCTGGTGAATATGCAAATCATGTTTACCCCTTGCAAGGGAAGGAAACGCTCAGAGGAGAGAACACCGAGCACAGGTGTGACCGGCGAGCGGGAAGGTAGCAATGAGGACAGGATGACAAAGAGAGAAGGCAGAGCAGAGGAGAAGAATGGGAGTGAGGGATGAAGAATTAGAGAAAATGAGATGAAGCGAGGCGCAGGGAGATCTATAAACACCCAGGTACATTTGACAGGTATGATGAGTGCATTCGATTGCAATATGTGTTTTGTTGTCTAATTGGATATGAATTCACATATCTGTATAATGAAATCATTGTTTTTTAGAATTAATGACTGCTACACTATTGCATGTGTGCAATTTTCCACAAATTACGCATTTGTGCACTTGATATGCAAATTTGTATACAGTGGAGGTTTGTACATCCTCTATTCCTGAAACTCCAGTGCCTTAAAATCTTTAAGTCTAACAGATTCACAAGTTAATAATTAATAAGAGGTACATGAAGGTGGCTGCAGTTGGGGATCGCACTGTTGGTGAGTGTGTGGAGAGCTGAGAGACCTCAACTACATGCAGCTGTTAATGTAGAGCTGTGAGCACCGAGGCTCCAAGGAATTGTGCCTCTGCCAGAGATGGATATGAACTCTACTTTTTCTATCAACTCTCAGCAAAAGAACATCATCCTCGGCACTTGTTCTGAGTGTGCACGTAGGGTGTTGGGAGAACTCTTCTCATTCCCAAGAGAAAATGGAATGTTACAATATGCATTGCAGTACAGTGTCGCAGAGGGAACCCAGATAAGAGAGCGGTTTCGGTTTGATGTTAACAATCTTGATAGCTCAGCGGGCTTCATCATTTTTGATTGCAATTGTGACTCCTTTTTTTAAATGCTTATCAGCTTTGCTTCTGTGGATCTTCCCCCAAACTGTTTATCACAAAAACACACACTCTTCTCTTTCCTCTTCTCTCTCTGACTGTTCTACTTCTGTATGTTTGCCTCTTCTTAAGTAAAGGTGGATGAAGACATGTAAAGGTGTCATACACGAAAACAAGGTTTATGAGGTTCAGGAAAAGGAAAAAGACAGACAGAAAAAAAGATTATGTAAATACGCCCGAACAAAGGTGGAGATCTTCAGTTGATTTCCAAGAACTGGCAGCAAGATAACATGTCAACAGTGATGACATGACTAACAAGAAGAAAACAACATTCAGTCGATGTCAGATGAAGTTTCAACAACTGGGGAACTAACTAGAACGAAGAAAATATTATTGCTCGACCTGATTTCTGAATATCTGCCTATACAGTAAAGGATGATCCCTGAGTGTCTGCATGATTTGTCTCCTCAGATCATGAAAGTGGCTGCAGTCAGATGCACAATGAATTGCAGTATTTATTTCATATATTATCAGTCCAGCATATGCTTCTGTTTTATGCATATTTGTATACATTTTATGGATGTTTTTACATGCTTTTCAATAAACATATTCAAATTTCTCCTAACTCAAGGGCACGCAACTTAGCCGTCTGTGGTGAAAGTGTCTTTATACTAATTCCAGTCAGCCACCAGACAGTAAACAAGATATCAAGTGGTGAATGTATAATATAAATAGAGTTTAATTTCTTTTCTGTCTCGGCTTCATCATTCCTCACAAAGAAGCACCAGTAGATTGATTATGTTCATTTTGTCATTTTCTTATATTAGATTAGCATTTCTTTTTTGCCAACAAGTTAGTAAGGGTGAGTTTTTGACCTTGCTGACATGTTTCGGCTACATCTGCAGTCGTCCACAGAGCGTCATCTGACGTGTGATGACGCGTCCTTTTTATCAAATCTGTCAGAATCTGTCAGGCCGGACACACCATAAGGCTGCCTGGTATGTCAGAAACAGCCATGATCTTTGCTAGAGTTGACATCATCAAGAAGCCCATCCCTGTTCTGTCCACCATTCATTATAACATGGGTGGAGTACTCACAAACTTGAAGGGACAGGTGATCTCTCACACCAACGGTGAGGACAAGGTGGTGCCTGGACTGTATGCCTACGGTGAGGCTGAATGTGCCAGTGTCCATGGTGCTAACAGGCTATCTCACTGCTGGACCTGGTGGTGTTTAGCAGAGCCTGCGACCTCACAATTGCTTCAGAGCACAAACCTGGAGAGAAACTGTCCCCACTGAAGCCCAGTGCAGGAGAGGAGTCTGTGGCCAACCTGGATAAGCTGAGGTTTGAAAACGGAAGTCTGAGAACCTCTGAGACCAGGCTCAACATCCAGAAGACCATGCAGGCTCACTTTGCAGTGTTCCATACCGGCTCTGTTCGGATGCGATAAGATGAACGCCATTTACCAGACCATGGATGACCTCAAGACCTTGTGGCCAGGGCTGAATGGACTTTAGTGCAGTACTGTTACCTATATGGCACTGAACCTACTCCTGTGAATGCACAAATACTTTTCCAGACCAAATTTCTAACTCTGAAAGACTAAAGATCCCACAGATCCCACGTTATTCCAAAAAACTTTAGAATTCAGCAGGACAGAAAGCTGTTCTGTTACTTGCATGCTGTGAGCATCTTTTGATTGGCCAGAAACATCTGAAAAACTCCCACTAAAATGCTGTCAATGTCACATCTGTCCATTTCAGATCCTTAAGACAGTGGAGGGGTACTGGCTCATCTGAGTGTGAAAAGTGATTACTATACTAACTAGTTTGGGTGCAGCAAGTGTCACTCTATAAAAAGTTACAGCAGGCTGTGTATGAAATGAGATCGTGTCAACATTAAATAAATTAGTCTATACTAAGAAATAATGAAATTCCATTATATGATGCTTTTGATGTTATATGATTGTAAAAATAATAATAATAAATAATAAAACATTTGCATTGTTAATACTACACATTGGAAAGTTAAGATTTGAATATATGGCTCAATTTGTTATATATCATTCTGTCTTAGGCAACCCCGGGTATGTAACGATGTTTGAAAAGGGACTGATGGCTACAGTCATTAGAACCTTAACCACAAAGTTATTATTTCAGTCATAGTAAGGATATCTAACCTTTATAAAGTTTGATTCTCTTTCCTGAACCAATTTTTTTCAAGATCTAAGCAAGTCATTTTTGTGCCTAAACCAAAGTGAATCTTAACTATAGCAATTCCACATCACAAAAAGGAAACAGACAAATGTTACTGCCTATAAGCGTGTCAGATCACTGGAAGATCCAATAGCTGAGTGGTTCGGGTGCATATAATCTAAGTGCTTATGCCGTAAGCAGCTAATTCCTGGTTTAAATCCCAGCTGGCTGGATCGTTTTCATCCTTTACCCACCCCCATCTTTCTTGTCTTTCTCCACGATCTCTGTTCAAAAACAATTAAGGCTGTCAGATCAAGAAGATGTACATGTTGTTCTAGAAGACAAAGTCAGACAACACAGCAGGGTGTTGAACTAGAGGACTTGTTGGCAATGTGAGTGTAGCAGCAAACTGTCTCACTATTAAGTCATTCACCCATCGATTCGTTCATACATTTTTGATAACCAAGGGACTGGATTTATATACACTGGTTTCATGGGCAAATTTCTTCTCTCCACTGTGACTAACTATAGCCAACAGATGCTCAAGGCAGCTGTGAAAGCAATGTGTTCATCGTCTTCATCAGGTTGCTCCCGCTGGATTTTCATCATAATACCAGAGGATAAAATCACCCTGTTGCATCATCCAAAGTAGCAGTACCAGCTCGCTATGCCGTAGATCAGGCATCGGGCCTGCTTATGGGGAAGAAAGCAAATTATTAAAATTTTTTGTGAGAAACTCAACAATGCACAAGTGGTTGCCCATCACTCCATCTGCTTTCGGCTCACGGTGTTTGATTTGTCATGTGCTGCTGTCAAAAGAGAGAAAGCAGAAAGAAGGATGAAACCCTGTTTCTCTGCCCAGCTACTCGTCATTCGAGTGCTTTTCTGTTCCAGATTACATCATAAGTCTGACTGGATGAAGCCGCTATCAATATCTGCAAAACCAAGGAGAGGGCCATTACTTCTTCATCGAGTAACTTCAGGTAGATTAAAAGTGTATGAATAGTGATCAGTTACTATGGAGAAAATAAGACATGCTGTGTAATCCATCTTCTTTTTAAACAATCCTCAATCCTGATGATGCTTTGAATAAAATAGTCACACTTGCAGAGAAAGGCTCCCTTGCTTAAATTGGTATTGTGTGAATTGCAGTCGCTAATGTAAATCTTCTCGAACACTCTTAAACTTATTTAAAAAAAAAAAAAAAAATGTCTGATTGCCTTATGGTAAACTTTGCTGATTTAAATTTGTTACATCTGTAAATTTTAAAGCAGTTTTCAACCAGTGACTCTCCGTCAGTCTAGAGAGGCCTGCAGGACATCAGCAACAACAGGAAATCCACCCTCCATATCATGAAATATTATGTCGAATGTGAATGTGCTGAACGTTTGTTGTCTAAATTGTGTCCAAACTGCCACTCATTGATCACACTAATGTGACGGTTTTCCAGAAGATAACAAAGACATCACACTTGACTTCCAGTGGCTAATTCAACATGACAGTGAATTACAGATGTTGTTTACCTGATGTCTGTATATAGTGTCCCTTTTCAGCAAATTGTTTAAAGCCTCACATGTCCCCAAAGTGTGTCTTTTAGGTTTTCAGCTCAAAATACAATGATGGCTTATTTCACCATGGCTGTATATCCTCTGGATTTGCAGCTGTTCTAAATGGACTATTTTTCTCTGAAAACCAATGAGTTGCTGATGTCAGCCCCCGTTAGAAAAACATGTGCTGTCTGCAATTATTACAGAATTTGATGACTATTGGTGAGTTAGATGTTATATAGCACCTGGATAGAATTCTTACTGGCTGTTTATGCTGGCTGTCTAAAGAGGCCATCTAGTTGTGGTGCAGGCTTAAGGAATGGCAGAGGTAAATGTCTTTATATCTTAACAGTTGGGACCTTTAACAATAATCCTGTGATATGTTTTTTCAGGTGTTAGTATGCTTGGAGAACATTTCTGAAATAGTGTTAAAGTGCTCACCTGGACAGAGATGTCATTTTATAATAAAAAAAATTCTATTGTAGATGTAGCCTATTATGATGTCTCGTTAGCTCTCCCACAGATCAGGAAAGCACCTTGCCCAGACATTGTATCACCCTCCTGTTGGAAGCTCTGTGCTTATCAGCTAAACCTATTTTCATGCAGATTGTCAACAAGTCACTGCATCTTTGTGAAGTTCCCAAGAAACCCTCCTCCACAGGATTAAATGACTACAGGCCTGTCACCTTGACCTCCCTTGTCAGGAAATCCTTCGAAAGACTGGTGTTGACTCACTCGAAGAACACCCCAGGCAGTCAACACAGTGCTGCACTACATCATGCAACAGCTCGACACCCCAAGGACATATCCAAGGATCCTATTTGTGGACTTCAACTCGCCAATCAACACAATCATCCCAGAAGTCCTCTGCTCTAAACTCACCCAGCTTGCTGTGACAGCCTCCTTCTGTCAGTGGATTACACAGACCAGGGGCAGCAGGAGAGGCTATGGAAAATCACATCCAGGACCCAGACAATTAGCAGTGATGCCCCCCAGGGAAGTGTGCTTTCCCCTCTGCCCTTCTCCCTCTACACAAATGACTGCCCCTCAGGAGACCCATCTGTTAAACTCCTGAAATTTGCACACAATGGCTTTCAGTCGTATCCAGGACGGTGATGAGTCTGCATAGAGACAAGAGGTTGAACAGCTGACTCTCTGGTGTGTCACAGCACCCTGCAGCTGAACACGTTTAAAACAGTAGAGATCACAGTTGATTTCAGAAGAAGCCCCCATATGACTGCCAGATATCACCATACTCAACAACACTGCTGTGGAAACATCCAGGTTCCTAAGATTTATTGGCCTATTTCCCGAGACCTAAAATGGGCACAAAACATACAGTGCCTATAAAAAGTATACATTTTCGCTATCTATTGCTTTTTAGTGTTGAATTAAGGTCAACAAAGATAAAAGAATTTACTAAAAAGTCCAAGTCATGTAAAAAAAATAAAAGATTTTGTCAAAATGCTGGCAATGAGATAATAATATTAATAATAAATATGATAAATATGATCATATAAAAATAATATGATAAATATAAAAATAAATACGATAGGTAAAATAAGTGATTGTATAAAAATTCAACCCCTTGAAGTCAGGATTTAGTAGATGCACCTTTTACCTCAGGTACAGCACTGAGCTTTTGTGTATATGTCTTAATCAGCCACACATATCTGGACACTGGCATTTTACCCCATTATTCTTTGCATAATTGCTTGAACTCTGTCAGATTACACAGGGATTATAAGTAAAACAGCCCATTTCAAGTCCAGGCTCAAATTCTCAACTGGATTGAGGTTTGGGCTCTGATTTGGCCACTCCAAAACACTTACCTTTCTATGTCGCTTTGGCTATAAGCTTCAGATCATTGTCTTGCCAGAAAAGACAAATGTTCTCCCAAGTCGCAATTCTCTTGGAGACTGCATAGGGTTGCACCCTTCAAGACTTCCCTATACTTTGCTGCATTTATTTTACCCTCTACTTTTACAAGCCTTCCTGGGTCTGCTGTGCTGAGATCCATCTTCACATAACGATGCTGCCACCACCATGCTTCACAGTGGTGATAGTGTGTTTGTTATAATGTGCAGTGTTTGGTAACTGCTAAAGGGTACATCTACTAAATACTGACTTAGAGGGGGTATATACTTCCTTCCATCCATCCATCCATTATCTATACACCGCTTAATCCTTATTAGGATCATGGGAGTGCTGGAGCAAATCCCAACTGACTTGGGGTAAAGGCATGGGACTCAGTCTATCACAGGGCTACATATACAGACAAACAATCACACTCGCATTCACACCTACAGACAATTTAGAATCACCAGCTATCCTCAGCATGTTTCTGGACAGTAGGAGGAAGCCGGAGTACCCAGAGAAAACCCACACATGCACAGGGAGAACATGCAAATTCCATGCAGAAAGATCCCAGGAAGGCGGGGATGCGAACCGGGGATCTTCTAAGTGCAAGGTAACAGTGCTAACCACAAAGCCACTGTGCAGCCCTGAGTACATACTTATGCAATCACATGTTTTGCACTTTATATTTTCCATTATTTGAAATCATATTGTAGAAATCAGTTTTCACTTTGACATGAAATTATCTTTTTCGTAGTTTCTTGTTTTAAAAAAAAAAAAAAAAAAAAGAAAAACAGCCAAATTAAATTATCATGATTCAATGTTGAAAAGTTCTTAAATGGATAAATTTCCAAGGGGCATGAATACTTTTATATCACAAAGGCCTGGCAGAGGATGCAGTTCCAATACCAGCTCAGGAGGCTCAACCTGCCTCACAAGCTGCTGATCCAGTTCTTCACTGCAATAGTCCACACTGTACTGTCATCTATCACTGTCATGTTTGGATCTGCCACCAAAAAGGACAAGAACACACTACAATGGACAGTCAGGACTGCACAGAAAATCACTGGTGGCAGTGGGTTTGCTTTGTTTTTTTCACATACTCGTTACCTTTGTTTGTTCAGCTTTACTGTCCCCATTCTTTGCCATTATGTTTCTGCTGTGTAAGTACATTGAGAGCAAAGAAAAATAAAAACCGGAGTCAAATGTATTGTCTGTGTACACACACTTGGTAAAGCTGATTCTGATGTATTACAAAGCAACTAAATCTGGAGAGGTGTCAGTTTTACTTTTGAAATAAAGCAATTGTGACAGTTTCAGGGTTACAAACCGTGCTTTGAATAAAAGTTAAACAGCTTTGTAGTCGGTGTTGTGTGTGTGTGGTAGTAAAGTATGTTCAGCCTCATAAGGATGAGGCTGACTTTCCTGAAGCACCATCTGTTTGATCATTTTTTATCTAAACTTATACAGCTGTACATGAATGCAGCGCTATCTAATCCTCGTAAGTATATGTACTCTTGTCCAAAATCATCATATGCACTGTCATTATCATTGTTCCTATCTTTTTCAGTTACTACTTATAATGAAAAGTCAAGTCTCAGTGCATCTCAATGCATTCCATTTCTGAGCTGACATGTTTGGAAGATGGATTTTTTTCTGATTCCTGTGCATCAGGGAACAAGTCAAATGAATACCGCACATCATCGAGATATTCGCAGCACAGATGCAACTCTAAATGTAATCTATTTGTGATAAATATCAGGCTGCTTTATCATGGGACAGGGTTTGCCATCTGTCACTGAAAAAAGGAGTAATGTTGAATGAAACAAAATCAGCTTTCTCCACATTTATAAATAAAGGAGTCACGTGATAATGGAATGGAACTACAGGGCATGTTATATCTTCAGTAAAAGTTATTAATGAACTGTTCAGACAAAGTCTGAGAGGCTTGAAAAAAACTGTGCCTGCTGTTATTCACATATGTCAGAAGTAAAAATTATTTTATCTTCTGTTTTTTTGGGACAGCAGCTGCATTCCTGTTTTTATCAACATGTTCTGAATAGGTTTGTATTTTTTTTTACTTTTCTGCTATCTACTCGATATTTCTTCTTCAGTTGTGGAACAGAGGACTGAATTCATATGGTGCTGAGAGTGTTGATGGACTCATACAGAGAGGGACACCTTGGCTGATGGCTAGATGTACTGAGAGCTTGATGGATGAAGTACTGACCTTTGTGAATGTCAAGAACTTCATGGTCTGTAATCCCAGCTCCCATCGTAGCCTTTCATTATGTGGACACTGCCTTTTAAAAAAATACTTGCAAAGTGTTTTTGAGCATAAAGATAAAAAAACAACTGCAACGATGCAGCTTCCGTTACAGCCATGCTCACTGTCTACTTAAGTGCACCGATTAATCCTTGCATCGAAGTGCAAAGTGGCTCCATGTGGATTTCAGAACTCAGGGTTTATAATATTGACCTATATATAGCCCACTTAAAAGCCATAACAACTCTTTATCAATATAGATGTTCAAAATGACATACCAGGTAATGCACCATCTTCTTGACGCAGGGGTGTACACTGTCTTTTAGAAGGTAGACATGAAGGCTCAACCTAGTCTTCTTCAATAATTAACTTTGCACCAAAGCTCTAATACAGTTTTCCAGATGTGCTTTGTTTCTTTTATCTTTTGATAAGTGCAGCTCACTATCTACAGGACATGACAGAATAATGAAGAAGCTGAGGGTATTTTTTGACTCAGGCTTTTACATCCTAATATTAATAATCAGGTTTAAATCTATTTTAATGTAAACAGGTCTGTGGTCTGTATTTGTGCTTTTACATTTCCACTAAAGGCTCTACAGCATTCCTCTGCACTGGGATTAGTGATCGAGTAAATAAAACATAGCAGAAAGTGCGAAACAAATGAATATGCATTGGTTACAGCTACAGGTTGGGTGATGTTTTTCAATCATGGTCCCTTTAAAATCATTTTTTTCTACATTAAAACACCAAGGTGTACAGCTGATAGGATGCTGCCCAGAGCGCCTGCAGACAGTCATTTAATTAAACGTTGGAACAAACATGCAGTGTACAATATTTTAAAGTGGGTGTCAATGTTGCAGACAATTTCAGTAAATAAGCAGCCCATTTGTTGCAAAAAATAAATAAAATAAAAGCAGCTTCTGGTTTCACTGTTTCTCACCTGATGATAAGCCTGTTATCTGTGCCTCCCTGCTCTGCCACTGGCCCACTCTCTTCAATACTTTGCCTGGCCAATTAGACAGGCAGCCACCTCAGAGTTAGCCATGCACTCAGGGAGTCATGCTGAGGGGACATGGTGACTGTCACTTCAAATCATGCAGTGAACAGAAAAATGCTATTTCTTTCATAGCAGAATCCTTGGGAAAGAAATGAATCATTCCCATGCCGCTTGCAAAAGTTCTTTAGCAGTTTTCCAGCTCAGGCAAATTCAGTGAGCTTATGTTCAAAGGCACCAGACGTGACCACTCAGTGGCCACATTAGCAGAGCAACATAAAAAAAAAAAACGTGTAAGTAAAGGAAATAGTTTCTCATAAAGTTCTGTTAATGCATTAGAACAAAGACAGATCAATGGAGGCTAATGAAGACAGACAGATTAATGTTTGTAACTTTCTTTCAGTGCATTGTTGATTTCATAAACAGGGAAGCTTCTGTCAATTAATCATGCGTGTGTTGCTATAGAAAAACCTTACAACACAAATTTATGGTAAACATGTTTCACCTCAAACTTGTTTTGAAATTAATACATTTCAGTTGCATCTACAGGATTTTTTAGTATCTATATTTCTACTTTTCCTGCTCAGACAGAAGGAATACTCAAAAGGGAAAGTATCTCTCTGTCTAGCTTCCCTGATCATGCAAGTGGATAACATTGTTTTTGCTGACCAGAGTGGATGAGTCTATGCGATTCCCCATATGGATTAATGTTAATGAATACACAAACAGCCCATCATGGTGTTGTACACCTCATTGCCTCTATAACACTACTCCCAGGATATGAAAAATCCCTTCAACTGAATGATCTGATGCTTTGTGTAAGATCTCCTGTAAAAGGCTGAATTGCTTTGTCTCTCTCCATGTTGACCAGAGGGAAAAGCTGCTCTGTTTCTCTACCAAGGCCAAATATGTTAACAAGGCAGCTGACTCCAACACTCTGGGACCGCCTCCAAACTGTTCTTGGTATCTATCCAATGTTTGGCTGCATATGTACTGTATATGATTACTTGGGCTTGCAGGTGGCAGAGTGGAGACAGATGTTTGAACCTCAGTTTTCCTCTTGTTAAATGTGTCTCCGGAGAGATTTTTTTTTTCTCCCCCCACTGTTGATATTAACAAGAGAGTCTCCTCTACCACTCACTTTTGTGCCTTGTTTTTCTTTCTCTCCCCAACTATTTCCTTTACACAGAGACATATGCGCCATTGTTTCTCTTGGTGGCAAGTGAGTGGGCATAGAAAGACAGACATGAGTCACCTAATCCAATCAAACGGTGTCTGACAAAAATGACAAAGAAAAATGAGACGAGCAGCTTCTTTCTGTTTGTGTTCCTCTTCAATGAAAATCCGGAGGATGTAAAATTGGTTTTGTGTCCTGATTTCATCATTTTGATCACAGTAACTGGGTTTAATTACCAATAAAACTATCAAACGTTTGCACATTTGTTAAGAATCTCAACTACTTGAAGTTCAAAATTAGAAACTTTCTGCAAGATGTAATTCAGTGAAAGGGATTGAAAAGCGTAATTTAATTCTCAAGCTCATAGTAGACTAAAAAGGGTAAAAGTAAGCGTACATTGAGTATAGTATACCACTCTTCCTTTCTTCCATCTCTCCTTTTTTGTTTCTCCTGAGTCTTCCTTCATTCTAACCTCAACTTTTTGCCCTCAAGCTCCTCTTTTTTTTTTTATCCTCCAGCAAACCTTGCTGTCTCTGTTGTACTTAATTTTCTCCACAATGTAACCTAGCTTCACCCCTGCTTTACATTTGTTCTCCCCTAGGTATAATACATTCTTGTCTTGCTGTTTTTCTCTCCAGCCTGACTGATGATGCTGTTCGAATGATGTAAGATTGCTGCAGGTGTGTAACACACTGTCTTCAGGGGGCTGAGAAAGACAAACAAACCAAAACCAAAGCCGTTGTTGCCATTTAGCCCAAGGTTCTCTGCACTTGTTTATCCAGGTTGTTCAGCTTAGTGGGACTATGATGGTTTAGTGAGACTAACCTTCTCCATCCCTTTTCCATCCCACCCCCTTGGTTAAGTCTTCCTCTGTGCCAATGCTGAGTCATGAGTGGTGAATGTTTAATAGCCTCTCCTACCCACACTCTCCCAAGAATCTTAAAATGCGTTTCTTCTCCGCATGCAACTTTCTTAAAATTGTGAGCACACTCACTCAGAGCAGACTCTCTTTCTGAAAATCTATGAGGCCCACGTTGACATAGCCTTTCTTGAGGCAAAGACTGCCACCTACGAGAACTTCAACATCAATGTCTCAACGTGTTAAGGATGTGGGTGAGCAGTTGTCTGTACATGTTGAGGGTTGGGGAAAGCAGAGATTATTCTCATGGCATCTATACATTACTGAATATCATCAAGTGAAGAGTGACAGCAAAGACACAAACTTCATATGCCACATGTATTTTTGTCATTACGTTGCGAGAACAAATAAAAGTTTCAGTTTTATGAATTTTGGGGTTAGTTTGTTTGTTCCCACCTCTCATATTCTGGTTGCAACTAGTTTAAGCCGGGGTAGGTCATATATTTTGTCATCATTAAGCAAAAATTCCACTCAAAATCAAACATTACCATGGTCTCACTGTTGCAATAGCCTGGTTTTGATTGCATTTTGCTTTATGTACGGTCTTCGACTAAGGAGTCCCTGCTATCATCATGAGAAAGCGGAGACTATAATGTTCGAAGGACAAATACAAGAATAACTTGCATTGTCCTGTTTGAGTCTTTGTCGGACCACTGAACCTGATCCTGGTGTATGAGCTCTCCCATTTCAGCTGAAACAATCACTATGCATTTCTCTTCTTTATTATTCCTCATACTATAAAAAACAAAAGATAAATACTGATGCAACTCGTTTGCTTTCTTTATGGCTCTTCCACATTTCCACAATGCAAGCTAACCTTGTTTGAAAAAACCTTTCTGTGCATCGTCTTTGTTCTCTTTTCTGGAAAATCTAGGATGCACAGGGTAATGTGGTCAATCACAGTATTCTTTTTCCCCCATTCAGATCAGGGGAAATAGTATAAAGAACAACAAAGGCAGTGGATAGTGGACGATGTAGTGGAGAAATAGGTTAGATAGAGGCCTGTTTAGATAATGCGGTCAAATTCTGTGTCAAATCAGAAGTAAATATTAACTTTACTTAACTCTTTGCACATTTAAAGGCAAAATAGGGAGCGCCGATGGAGAAATACAGTTTGTTTGGGTTTTTTTTTTACTTGTTTGTATGTTTTCCTGTGTTGTCAAGATTTCTGCCCCATAGTGTGGTCACTGCTGTTAAAACATCTCATGAACAGATTTTGATTCATTACTAAACCTAACCCTTAGCTAAAATAGCACTTACCCTGCTTTCACCACTCCAGTGTTATTATAACTTCTAATTCTGTACCATAATCATAACAATACACAGGAACTCCAGCATGGCTATATTTATTCTGTCACTGTAGGAACATTTTGGGGGTATTGGCAGGAGATGTAACACTGCTCTTTAATTGATTTCTCCTGGAAGCTGATATGCGGCGGAAAAGTGCATCTTGCAAAAACAAATCTAGTGAGAGCTGCGCAAGCAACTACGGCGTTAAAATTGCTGACGCCACATCTACTCATCCCTGGAAGGTGTGAGATTCAAAAGGGTTGGAGGAAAGACGCTGCACGTGGCCTCTCCTGCCTCGAGGCTCGTCTCTTGTAGACATTGCAAATTGAGCCAAGTGATTCATAAATTTTGGGCAGAAGATAAGTAGGCTGCATTTTCATTGATCTGGATTCCTGAGTCTCAAACTGTAAATCCTACAAAAGTGGTACACGCCTTGTTAAATCAGGCAGTGCTGTAAAAGGTATGAAAGTAATTATGGCAGTTCCACAGTCAACAAATATAATACATTAAATAAAGATAGATAGATAGATGATTAAATATGAAGTTAAAGGTATCATTTATGTTCATCTGTGTTTATTTTAAAATGCAGAATGTTGTATTTTTTAGTTTTCAAGATCCCCTCTGATGGAAAATTATGGTTTAACCATTTTAATTTGTCCATATGGTGTTTTTTATATGGCAGATAACATATCATGAGGGAAATAAGGCATCATTACATCTTGTCATTGTGCAATGTAGAGTAGCTTTACAGAGTGAGCTGGTGTACTTGAGCTGCAGTGAGAGGAGGACGGGTGGGTGGAAACAAAGTAGGGGACTTCATAGATATTCATATTCTAAAGGAGGCAACTTATAAATATATCATTTTTAGAATCACATATTTGAAGGGGTTTAATCAATGTCAAGAGGGAGTGTTTTAATTAGTGCCATTCTACTAACAGATGACAAGCTTACAAAATTGTTTTAACTTTCTCGCAACTAGCAGGCGTAATCTTCGAAGAAACATACAAAATGCTTTAATACACTATTATTCCTTGAGTGACAAAAATTATAGAGCAGAAAAACTGCAACGGACAAAGAATTGAAACATTTTTATCTTTTAAATGAATGATAAAGGAGACAAAAACCAAGCTGCTGCACATGAATTGGAATCAGCACCACAGTGGACTGGACAGCTCCACCCAGTTAAACACTGTATAAAAGCAAGAAGAGAAGAGATTGTATTTGTAATGATTAGGAACTACATATGGTCTGTGTTAATGTAATATTCTAATGATATAAGGGTGATGTGAGGCTGCACCACTGTGGGTGCTAATTTGCTATAAAACCATCCATAAACATCAGCGTTCAGGGAAGCAAGTCCAACATTATTTATACACCACCTGAACTCCAAAGGAAGAAAAAAAAGTAGTGCAAAAGAATACGACTGTAGAGTGAAGTTATGTCAAAGTTTATTTCAAAAGAAAAAGTTGGATTCTGGGTCTCTAAACTCAAACTGGCATGTTCAGAGTGCAGGGTGTTGAAGTGGACTACAGCCTAAATGTGTAGGTCCATGAAGTTGCTTTGATGCCTTGTGGGGCACATCTGAAGATATGGAGCAACAGCATAGCAATGAGAGTGAGAGACTCCTCTATTCTAAAAACCAGCAGCCATTTCACTCAAGCTTTGCAAGGCATGAAATCCCATCCAAGTTTGTTTTTTTTTTCTTGCTCTCTGTGCTGCTGCACTCTGACCTCTTTATGTTGCCTGGAAGATCAATAAAGTATCACCTTGTTTTCACATTTTACTGAACGTGGACAGTTTTCAGCTGCCAGTAGGTAGGAGTAGAGGATGAAAGCTACTGAGCAAATTTTTGATCAGATACAACAGCAGAAAAGAGAATTGGGGGAGCCAAAGCAAGCATGAAACGCTGCTGTACAGCTGAGGAGAGACATGGATTTGAACTAGGAGTTGCATGGAGTGCAATCAAGACTCTGGTAAGGTTAGCTGGAGGACACCAGTTTCAAAAATCCGCCTGGAGAGACAGGAGTGAGAAGGACATAATCAGTGAGGTTACAAAAGTTTGTGGGAGAGTGGAAGAGGATCACGGTTGTGAATAAGTGCTTGGGATGTCATCAACCTTCTCTTCAAACTAGCTGACAAAATGCTCTGCTGAACAGAGAACAGCTTCCCGAAGGCACAAGAAGAGAATTGGGCATCTTTACTACCCAAGTGTCCACCACTTCAAAGGAACATAGCTGTGATTTTTTCCCCCCACATTTTCTAAATGTTTATATGATACAGATTGTCTCAGCGTACTGCCGTGTAGAGGGTTACAGCAGAAAATAACGTGCTGAGGAAGACAAAACTGAAGCATTACGGTGAAATAGAAAAATATAACATTCTTGGTGTACTCTTTAGAGATGGAAGAGACATTTTTCTGCCCTTTTTTATGACCGTGTACACGAACAATACACTATTTAGAATATTTAGAATATTGTCCTATTTGTAATCACTATTAAGCTGATAGCACCCCTGTGCATCACACCGAAGTGTGTAAAAGTGTATGACAATGCTTTGTAGGCACTTTTCAGGGAATTTTCAAAGTGCTTTACAGATACACCATGAAAGGGAAGCAAACATTATATCTACTACATGAAACGAAAGAAGTACAAAAGACTGCGGGGGGAAAAATCATTAAAAAAAGAACAAAGGAAGCACTTTGAAATGCATACTTAAAAACAAGATGGTAAAAGTGTGCTTTACACAATATTTCTGTGATGCAGGTAATTTTTAGATTTTGTATGCCATAGGTTTACCAGAGCAAGATGTTCAATAGACTCATTGTCTTAATAGCTTCACTGTCTGTGTCCTGGGGGTATAACCTGCTTCAGGTGAAGTTTAAATACATGAGAAGATTTAAACATTACTGCTAAGTTTGTAGAAACAGTGATTACAACCAGATTTTAATAGGCTTTTCAGGATTTCATGTTGTCTGACTTGGACCTTTTTGAAGAATTTGATCATTAGTGGTGATTCATTTCCATTTCTTACTGATATGTGTTTTTCTATCCACATGCCAGTGGTAAGATAGGCCACAATCCAGTTCAGCAGGACTTTTTTCAACATCAGTAGAAAAACACACTGGAAAAACCTTTAATTCAATAGGTGAGAATTTTGAGTTGTAAAAGGAAGCAGCTGCTACACATTAACCAGAAGCTGGAATTATAAAGCGTCGCTAAAATAGCACTCTTTGAAATGAGATAACCTAAGAAGTGACATGACAGTTGAACAGTAAGCCTGTCGTAATGCCGCACATCTTTAGTAAGTCTTCATTAAGGCCCTCAAATATGAAAAGCAGCTGATCTAGTGGGGCTGAAAAGAGTGACTACCTGTTCAGTGTATTCCTCAGATATCCTCTCAGCAATTACAGTAGCAGCTGCTGTAAAGACCTCTAAAAGTGTCAAGCATTTGAAAGCCGACAAGCGCACAAAGGGGAACTGAAGCATTAAATGTTAAAATAAACACCAACGGTATCATTTCATTCATCCTAGTGCCAAAACATGCGGTGCAGCTGATGATGTTAAATTGCCGGGCTTGGGAGTATATAAGTGCGTGTGCGTGTCTTTTGTGAAATACAAGGCCGAGGTGGATATAAGCTACTGGCAGATGCGATGTCCACACTGTGCATTTTCATCTCAGGCTGGACCAGTGAATTTAGGTTTCAAAATGGGATGTGGCAGCAGTGCTTTTATTGTGGTACCCTATCAGTATTTTTTATTTATTTATTTTTTTGGCTCGTTTCTCCAAAACACGGTGCTCAGAAGTTCATGGACTGTCCTGAGGGGCCTTCTGGCAGTATGTGGGGAGAATAGGGAGTGTGTGTGCAGGGGGGTTGATAGCAGACTAGACTGACACCAAGGGCTGATAGCACGACTAAAACCACTGACACACACACACTCTCACACACACACACACACACATACACACACACACACACACACACACACACACACACACACACACACACACACAGAGACACACACACACACAAAAGGGGCTGAAAGAAGGACAAAGCCTAAGGCTCTCAGTAGGGAATCCATCGTTCGAAAGATGGATTTCAAAGTGGCGGCACCTTGCTCTCTACCTTTCCTTTCCTTAATACCTTCTCTTTTTTTCATCGCTCTTTTAACACTGCAAGGGGAAAAAGAATGACCTGCTGCAATCTGCAACCAAGAAAATATGTCAACTTTGCATGCATGTATTTACACATGACTACATACAAGAAGTCACCACTTCTGTATTCCTTTTACTCTACCTCTATCAGGGGCATAATGACATGCTGTTAATGGCTATCATTAAGTATAGCTCCAAAATCCAGATTAAACAAACACTATTTGCTGCTGCAGTGGCAGAAAAAACAAGAAAACAGGATCAGGTAAGAAAGTGAAATGGCCTTCTATACATTCACGTCACCAACAAACCTGCTGCAAACACAAACACACACATTTATGCAAGAGAATCCTAATTATAGCCTTTAACAACAATGCTGGCAGCTCTCTAATTGCCAATTAACTCAGGGTCACTGCTGTTATCTCTCAATCGTGCCAGTCTCTCTGCTTTGCCCCTTAGTCTTCTTCCAGGAAAAAAAAGGGAGCTTCACTCATCCCCTTGCTCACTCCCCTCGTGTCCAGACCAAACCAAAGCAGGGTTTAATTTGTTGTAGTTCTTTTGAAAAGCTGTGCAATAAGCCAGGGACATGACAATAATGAAATGGTTATCGTTTAGTGTCAACACGACAGAATTGTCTGAGCTCCTGCTTCCTCTGGCTGGTCTGCATTCTGCTCGACTGCCACTAAATCACCTTAAACCTCTCCCAAGAACAAACACACACAGTAGCCCGTTACGAACACACACTCGTCAGCACACACATGCTCACACTCGCACACAGAGTAAGCCACTGAATCACAGAGAACAAATGTGACAGGATAGCTAATCTAACTGTAAACACATTTGCAGTTAATCCTGAAACAGAAAAAGCCCTTAGAAAATACATAATAGTAATGGGAAGAAAAAAAAACAAATTAATCTCTGGAGAGACAGAGAGCTTGAGGTGACAAAATGGATGTTTGGTTTAATTCAAAATATCCCAAACTCACATTTACACTCGCAAATATACACCTACACAAATGAACAAAACTGCATATTTAGCGGTCTGCAGCCTTATCACCACCCCAGCTATTCAGTAGCCTAAATAGATGCATAGTGTAGAAAAACACACATATACATGACCATGTAGTAGGTCCAAGGCTGTAATCTGAGGTCAGTTAACAGAACATGGCAACATCAATGCACCATTTTTATTCAACTATTAGCAGAAAGTATTGATTTAAGTGAACTTCCTTGGTGACAAACAAAGAAAAACACACAGCAAAGGAAAAAACACACTGGAGAGAAATAATAATGGAGAAATACGAAAGATGATTTGTAGCTAGATGTTACTCCTGATGTACAAGTAGAAAGTTGTAGCATTACACTAAGGGTGTAACAGTACACAAAAAACACAGCTATGCCTTGGTTTTGAAGTCACGGTTCACTTCATCTTGGGTACAGATTAGAAAACAAAAGAAACACCTGAAGTAGCATTGTTTTTATTTACTGTGGGAAAAAAATCATATTCTAAATTTAGATCAAAATTTTTGGACATAGCATAGTGCTGCCAAACTTTAGGTTTTACGTCTGTAAAATGGATAAATTATGGTGCCTATAAAAAGTGTTCATCCCCCTCTTGGAAGTTTTCCTTTTTTTCCTGCTTTTCAAGACTGAATCATGGTCAATTTAATTAGGCTCAAAAATAAGACTTTTCATATCAAAATGAAAACCAATTTCTACTAAGTAATGTAATAATGTATTGTAACATATAAAATGTAAATAAGTGATTGCTTAAGTATTCACCCCCTTTAAAGTGATTCACTTAATTCTACAAAGGCACAACTAATTGGTTCTAGAAGTCACCCAGTTAGTGAAATGGACATCATCTGTGTACAGTGAATGTGTCTCAAGTGTTTGTAGTATACAGACACCTGTACCTGGAAGGTAAAGTCATTGGTGAATTATTACTCTTGGCTACAACTGCAACATGAAGACAAAAGAGCACTCCAAGCAACACCTTGAAAAGGTTATTAAAATTAGTCAGTTGAAGGATACAAGAAAATTGCCAAGTCACTAAATATCTCTTGAGTTTTGTGGTCATCAGACTAGATACTATGTTTGGTAAACACCAAACTGTGTACATCATCCCAAACACAACAACGCCACTGTGAAGCATCTTGTTGTGGAGATGCTTCTCTGCAGCAGGCCCTGGAAGGCTTGTAAAGGTGGAAGGTAAAATGAATGCAGCGACTAGAATAACTGCAGAGTCGTGCAGTCTACAACAACTGTGCGACTTGGGAGAAGATTTGTTTTCCAGCATGACGACTCAAAGTGTACAGCTAAAATTTTTCTCAGTAAAGCCAAATTAAGTTGATCAATATTCAGTATTAATCAACAATAAAAGAGGAACACTTCCAAGGAGGTGAATAATTTTTGTCGGTGTGGTAACATCTACAGACATGAGTAGACCCTGTCGGGAACAAAGTTGCTTAGCAACTGTCAGTTGATAGCTAAAGGCAAATAAATGCCAATTGGATGATCAATACTCCATAATCCAAGAATCCTGTTTGATACAAAGCACTTTATGACCCATTTATGTGTTTAAAAGCCACACATCTCTCGTAAAAAAAAATATATAATAAAAGCCTGGTTTATTTTGATATTTGTAGCGTGGATCTCTGCAGCACCTACACACCACTTAAACACTGCTTGAAATAGCCACATTCACTTATTAAAGCGGAAGCAGCCACTCAATGAATGGTCTGCATATGTTATTTGTTCAGTGTACCCATAGGGTAATAGTTAGACACTCATATGCTACATACTGTCAGTAGAAAGAGAGTCTAACCTTTATACTTTCAAGCATAACAAATTTTATAAAATAAGCAAAATATGTCAATTAACACAACACATTCATTTCGAACCATTAAAGAAAGCTAATTTTCAGCTTTAGAAATGCACAAAGCAACCTTCCTTTCACACTTTACCGTGATGCTGAAGATCCAGCCATTTTGTCTATGTAGACTTTTTGGAATTGCCATTGGACAAAAGCGAGCAGCTTCGTGCTTATGTTCAGTGTGGCCTCTACTTGGTTGCCCATTGATTGACCCATACACGGTGAGAAGAGACATTTGCAAAAGGCTGATTAAGACGTGATGTGATAGTTAAAGTACATGGTGTGTCTGGCCAACTTTCAACACCAACTCTGCTGGTTTGCTGAAGCTGACCCAGATCACGGATACATTACCGTAAAACTGAATACCAGATTGCAAAGCGTTGTCTCATTTATTCAAATAAAAGCTGCTCAGAGGTGCATATGGCAAAAACACCCCTTTCTCTGTGAGGTATCAGCCACTTATTGTGTGTGGGAAAAATATGTGCCTCGTGATGAATGCAGAAGTTGTATGAACATGGTTTGGATAGTATGCCAAAATTGCCACATAGTGCAGAGCTGTTTCTAGGGACATGCCAAGGATGCAGGGGTGTAAAAAGAATCAACTGGTGCACTAACAAAACATTCGCAAGCAGACATTTTATTAACCTTTTGGATCACAGGACGTACCAAACTCCTGAATTCTCTTCCCCAACTGAACATGAAATACCAAATGGTAAGTGATGTTTGGTGCATGTGTTCATCCACAGTGAATAGCACAGCTGAGGATGAATACCATATATTCATTCCAAAGGCTGCTATATCCCTTGAATACACTGCAGTAACAACTGCTTTTTGACTTTTGCACATACATATTAATGTGTGTGTGTGTGTGTGTGTGTGTGTGCGTGGTTTATCACATTATTCTTCTTGAGTCAGACAGGAACAATAATAAGTCTTGTCCAAGCCATCATGCAGAAGTACAAAATGCCTTAAAGCCAAGGCCTAACAAGAAACATGATGGTAAATGTGGCAAAGTATTTTACTTTAAAGTGCTGCTTAGTATTTCAGAGGAGTTTTTTAAAGTCATTCCTGAGAAGAGACTGAATAGGAGGCTGAGTCATAGGAGGAAAGAGTGATGGGAGACTAAGCAAGTAAATCAGTGTAGGTGGAAGATTGGGCCGGAAGGTAAAAGGAAGCGTTAAGGGCAGTTATATCATAAAATGGCTTGCACTGAGGGGTAATGAGTAAATAGCTCTGTCTATATTAATTCTTCTCTACCCGTTTCTTTTTAAATGCATAAGCACATGGTCTCTTCCCTTGATCAGTGTCATTTGGCAGAGATGGGAAAGGTTAAAGGGATCAGTGATTTTATAGCTAACCCCTCTTTTCCATTACATAGGCTGTATTTACTATAATCCTGACCGGACAAATCACAGCAAATATCAAAGCTGTAATGACAAGGTTTATAAACCTTCACATGGCGTCAAAGTAATATTTCCGGATCATTGAAATTGCCCCCGTTAGTCTGTGCGATTAGCCTCGCCGATCTTGAGACCAAGTCTAGAGCGAATCAAAACAAAGGTCGCGTGTTATATTTGAGCATTTGTTGAACCGCAGAGGCAGGGGGAAAAAAAAAAAAAAAGCTCTTTCTGTGGACACACTAAAATTATCAGCCAGCAAAGACTATTCATGTCCTCCATGACAACAGACAGTTGCTGTGATTTTCACTGATCTCATTCAACTCAGATTATAAGCTCATAAATCAAAGTTTAATAGCAAGACCAACATAATTTAGAAGTAATTTGTGGTGTTATATGTATCAAAGATGATATTCAAGTCTGTCCGTTAGATGATCTTGTGTAATAGCAAGAAAACTATTTTATGAAGTCAATTTTTTAAAGCTAAGTGAGTGTTTAGTGTGAGTCGGATCAAGAAGAGTGTCAGCAGCATGTTCATAGAAGCCGCCAGAGACATGAACACATTCTTTTTTTGGAATCCAGCCAGTGATACCACACTCTCTAAGGATACTACTTCTTAGCAAAACACCCTATAATTTTTTGATGTATTTACATTATTGCACTAACATACGTGCACTTGGTACCAGTTCGCCCTTTTGTCTTTCTTTCAGTTAATTCATTCACAGTGGTGTATGGTGGCACATAAGCAGACTGGTAAGGAAACACTCCAGATGAATTCTAACCAGCCATAACAAAAGTCTGCATTACACATTTAATGCATTATTTGCAGATTGCCATTATGAGATGCACACTGTGCCCATGTTTCCACTATTAATAAGAGCACAATCAGGATTTCAGTCATAAACTCAAATATATTTATCTAAAACATTGGTTAATTTAGAAACTGTTGCAGCACTTTTGGTCATGGTCTTTATTAAACATCGAAGTAAATGTATATGGTCAGACTTCTACCATGTAGTAGAACTTGCATTGTCAAATAAGAATTTTGGCAAAATGTGGTTATATACTCTCTAAGCCAGTGTCTTGTGTTCATTTTGTGTAGACTATTCAAACTGTCAAAAATCTTTAAAAACCAGTCATCACTGTAACTTGATTGATGATGTTATGCGCACACACCTCAGTGTATTATTTTAACTGAAACCTACATCTTTGATTTACCAAGTCTTTAGTAGGTTATAAGACATTATACTAGTGGAATAAGTATGAGTGACCATCTCCTGAGGAGAATCAGTCATGTCATCTTCAGTATCCAGGGACTCATTGTGAGTCATTCCCTCAGCTTAAGATATTCCAGTAAGTTATCCTTGAACATGAACAGCTCTCTCACAAAGGCTGAAAGGGGCCAAAAACGCAAGAGTCTAATCTATAATGTCATATCAAAGCACAGCCTTGAGCAGCTCCATTGAAAATGAATGAAGCGCTGACTCTGTGGACACATAATATGCTTGTCTAAACTTTACTCTGTCTTCGTGTTTTGATTTTTTGTTGTCTCTGAAGTCTTTAGGGTGTCAATTTGTGCTTCACCTCCTCACTATCCCTGCTGACACAATACGATTTCATTTCTAATTGATTTGCCCTGTGTGTGTGCTATGATGAATTAAGTTTGTTAAACAATGAAATGAACTCATTTTAAAGTCCAAAGATAATAGTGACTTGCTGTTGCTAAAAAAAAAAAAATCATACAATGTTAAATCTAACATCATATCTTTGAAGAGGGTGCTCCTTTCAGTGGCTGCTCTGGTTCACGTATGGCTTGAGTCAGACTACTTGTTTGACTCACAAGATGTGGAGTATAAGCCTGCATTTGGTCACGCATTTCATCTGGTTTTTCCTCCCCTTCCATTATCTGTGTGTTACCATTTTCAAAATCCCCTTTACTAGGGGAAACAACAACATCCTTCAGGCAGCTACCTACCACACTGAAAATTTTAAGTTTCTATGAAAAGTTTGGATCATGAAATAAGACAAGCCAGCTAATTTGTTGGTAAATTATCCATATCCATTTTAATGACAGTGCTCACCTCCCTACATACAAACTCTCCACCAAACAACTCCACTGTCACTATTTTAAGGGGGGTACTGTGGCTTAGCACCACCCAAGATAGCTATGAATGATTTGAAGAAATACAATCAAGCCAGAGAATTTCTTTCCCCTATAGTAGACAGACAATAGATGATAATGAGACTATGCAAGGCTAGAAGTGTAGAGCATGGTAATTGTGAGAGAGATCGAGATTTTGTCATAATATAGAATAATTGCACTGATCTGCCACAACATTATAACCACTGGCATGCCAGGTGAATAACACTGATTATCTATTTACAATGGTGTGAAGTGCTAGAAAACCTTGGATCCTGACATTTGTGTGGATATTACTCTGACTCATACAATCCATCTAAACATTGTTGCTAACCAAGCACACCCACAATGGCAACAGCAGTCCCAGACGGCAGCGGCTTCCCCAGCAGGATAATACTGCCTGTCAAACAATGAAAACTGCTCAGGTATTGCTTGAAGAATATAACAAGGAGCTCAAGGTGTTGTCCTGGACCTCAAACTCTCCAGATCCCAAATAGATTAAGGATCTGTGGGATGTGTCAGAATGAGCCTGATCCACGAAGTCCCAAGGCACAATCCATAGAAACCACAGAATCCGTTGCCAACGTCTCAGTACCAAAGGTCTTTACTGTCTGACAAGTGAGAGTTATTTTGGTATGTGGGTGGTTGGTGTCTCACAACTTAAATGTGACTATGATTTAGCCCAATCAGGGTCACAAGTATTATTAGATTTTTTTTTTTGCTCTTACAGCAAAACAATAATGAGGTGTAACCAGACCATTCTAGTGCTGTGCCAAGGAGAATACTCTGGTACAATGTGAGACTCTTGTACTCCAAGATATATATATATATATATATATATATATATATATATATATATATATATATATATATATATATATATATATATATATATATATATATATATATATATATATATATATATATATATATATATTACTGTTTACATTTTTTTTAAAGCAAAAAAATAAAAATAACTGAAGCACAACAACCTGCCTAAACCCACGGACACACACCAACACCATCTGTTTTTTCTCCGATTTCTTCATTTAATTGTTTTGGAGTTCAGGTAGATCTAAGACATCGACCGAGCCACCCATTTTTAAGTGATCACTGTGCTGTCGAATGTGGTCCTCAGTCACGTCTCCAGTAACACTGCTGATGGACTAAATCAATTAGATGGACTAGATACTTGTTCCTCCCACCTTGGATGCGAAAGGGCACAGTGGGGCTTCCCTCTCTTCATCTGACACAGGTGACACACAAACACACACTCTCACACACATAAGCACTTTCGTCTATGTCTGATGTGAATAACAAGAGCTCAAGTGAGTTAAATCCCATGTTTTAGTATTCTGAAGCCCACAGTTTTCATTCCATCTGCACCCTCCAGGCTGATTTCAAAAGCTAAACCTAGGAATTGTTTATTAACTAACAAGCTCCAAACCAGCATATGAACACCGACTACCCAAACCTAGCCGGCCTACATGCATATGTGACAGGCACTCGTTTAGATATGCAAATGCCGCTGCAAACATGGTCTCCAAAACCGGCAGACCACAACAATAGCCCGCAAATAATGGAGATGTGTTCAAAGCCCTGTCGATATTTGTTCATAGATTTAATTTGCTATTCCTGTTCTGATTTATTAATTGCAGCATTCGTTGTGCATGGAGGCTTTGTTATTGTTGTTGTCCTTTGACTGTTTGTCTGGACCAATTATGGTTGATCCTCCCGGGAGCAGACTGGACTCTTCAGATGTCTGCTATAATCTATTGATTCCTTTCATCTCGGGTTGTTGTTGCTGGTGTGTGTGTGTTTGTGTGCGTGTGCGTGTGTGTGTGTGTGTGTGTGTGTGTGTGTGTGTGTGTGTGTGTGTGTGTGTGTGTGTGCATGGGGGCGTGTTTGTCAAAGACAGATGGGTGGGTGCTCGTGTCTATGTGTTGGAAATGAGTCGATCTCATTTACACTGGTCTCCTCACTCGACAAGGGAGGGAAGGTGCCTTGCACACGCATTTGTTGCCTCTGTTTTCTTCCTCTTCCTTTTACTCTCTGTTTTCTCACATATCCTGATAGCATTCTGTCATTATCACTCCCTGTCGCATTTGTCTCATGCTCTCGCTGTATCTGCCTTTGCCTGCTATCTTTACATTATAAATGTCTATCTTTGTCTGTCGATCTATGCCTGTTCTGCTGTTCAACCTCAATTTCTGTCTTTGGCTGTTTTCTACTATTCAGTCTATTTTTATTTCACTGTCATTCACTCAGAATCTGTTTTAATGACTTATTCACTCACTCTTTCTTCATAGTCTGGCTCCATCATGCGTTTTTTTTGTTGTTGTTGTTGTATAGCGTTAATTCAGAATCACAACATACTGGGCTATAGAAGACAAAGGACATTATTTTTTTGGACATGACATTCAAATTCAACATAGGTCAGTCATACAATTAAATTTTTTTCCTATCATGTCTAATAAGTAGCTGTTTGAATCTGTCAGACAACAAGAGAGGAGCTGCAGTGAAAATTATTCCACAGTAGATGTGAATTAGCTTCAACGCTCATAGTCACAGCGGCTTCGCTGAGCTGTGACAACGAAGGTCGGCTGCTAAACAAAAGGAAATGCTGTTGGAAAATATGTGGATTTGTCTAAGGTTATGTGAGTCTTGAAAGGTTTGGATGAATTCTCACTGTCACATATCTCAGTCTTATCCAAGAGTCACGAAGTGGCTTTACTAAATATGCAACTTGTGTGCAAATGTGTGTGTGAATTTCTACATCAGTCCATATTAACCAGTATGCAGCCACTTTTATGCACATCTCTCTTATGGAAAAAAAGAGATCATATCAAATACTAAATGCATTTTTAAAAAAATATATTCACACCTTTTAATTTTGCAGTCGTCCTGAAATAAAAAAAAACACTGAATTCTATTCCTCAGCCTCAGATATGGTAATAGCACCACCAATCATAAACATTTATCTTTCTGCCAGCAGGTAAAGACTCCACCTTCATATACAAGGCATGAAATCTTTTACATATGCTGTCCTGAATACTGTCGAAGTCTTTCAAGTCTAAGATGGTAATCTGGTAGGACATACTGCTTTCACACACTCAGATAGCACCGGAAAATCCCAATGTTTTCTGCTGTTGTTATACAGGTGACATATAGTGATACATTGTCACCATGTCTAATCATCTGCATTGGTATTAACAACTGTGGTTAATTAGTTGTTTTAGATGTAAACACACACAGTATGCAGATGCACAATTAGTGTTGTCTTTTCTCTCCATCTGTTTGAGCATTTCTGACGTGAGTGGATGGATTTTGCTGCTGCAGTAGATGATATGACTTTAAGTGATGAGCTCCCAGAGTGGCAAATCAAGCGCTGTCTGGTCTCTTTACCGTGGTCATGATCCCATCACCTCACACTCATTATACAATTTAGTGCAGCTATTTCGATCAATCACCACCCATTGTAGCATCACTGTAGCAACCTTGAGGCTTTCACAGCCTTGAGGCTTTCTAAATAACTGCCTTAGCGAGACAGAATAGAACCACAAGGATTCTGTCTTTCGAACATTTTCTCTCTGCAATTTTACATTTCTGTCTGCCCCTTCATGGCGAGTTTTCTTCCTTCAGCAACTGAAGGAACTGTCTGAGCAGTAACTATTTTCATCTATGTGCAGTCGCTGTTGCAGGGTTGACTGTGTTCAGCTAACACAGGTTCTTTATTTCACATTTTCTAACAAACATAGCGAGAAATGCAACATGATGAATTAGGCTACAAGTTTGCTATTTCTTCTACCTTCTCCGCACTTTTTTGTTTTCTCTCCCACTTTGTGACTTTCAGTTTCACTTAGAACTTGTCCTTGTTTTGTTAAGAAGCTGTACATTGCAAAGGAGCTGCCTGCTCAGATTTTGGCTTCTAAAGTTTCATGTTGAGATAAGTTGTTGTTATTGTTGGATACAAAACTGCATTAGCGGTAATTGCACAGAGCTGCTTTAAAAACAACCATTTTGTACGACTGTGTTGTTTCATTATGTTTTAAAGGCAAGTATAAAGCAAGAGGGAATCAAACACCTTGGGGCAGAACTTGCTTCTTAAGCAATAACAGTAAAAAAAGGCTTTGTCGTAAAGCAAAGAACCCTTTTTAGACTGCAATTAGGGAGACTTTAATCACTTCTGACTGCTCACACCATTTGTATTTGCAGGTGTATGTGCTTCTCTCCACCTTATGAAAACCAGCACACGACTTTCTGCTCTTTCTGTTGTTCATCATAAGCATCTGTTCATGCACATAAGTTTGTGTGCTTGCTGTTTCTCATATGATTTTTGTTGAGATTGATGAGATGCATGGTGCAGAATGATAAGATTTTAGTGGCACCTTTCAGTTGCTGCACTTCCTGTCAGCCTCTGAGAGTAAAGAGAAGGAAGAAGGAGATATACAATATCAGGGAAGATGAAGAACCAGCGCATTAGACGGGAAGGCCGTCCTCGATAAATGGAGATTACCCCTTATTTCAGGCAAAGTCAATGTTACAACAAATACAAGCAACAGTGAGGAAAAAGAGTCTCCATAAATCAAACAATATGATGCTGTTGTGATTCTGGTGGGCCCTCTTCGCTCTCAACATTCCTCCAGCTTGTTGGGTGCTTCATCATTTTGCCTATGAGATGTAGGAGGGATTAGAAGCAGAAGTGAGCAATGAAGGGGTTGTAAAGAAGTTTCTTCACACAACTAAAGTTCTAGCAGACATATCAAGCTACAGCAGACTCTGGCACACAGATGCCCCCAGAGAGTCCCTCGACTGCCCCGCTCAACAAGGTCAGGCTCGCTACTGATTACATTCTCCTCATGTCCCACTGTGCAGCATCTTCCCTCAACAGAGGGATACACAGTGGTGGCAAAGCGCCTCTGGGACAGAGTCAGTTATTTGGATGAGTCAGTCTCTCAAGGGTGTCTACTTCAGCAGTCACTCGAAGCCATTCAGGTAAAAATTGAGCAGAAGAAGGAGGAGCATCAGTCCCCACACAGCATCGTTCTGAGACGAGATGCAAACTCGGAGCAGCCAGTGGGTACCCATAAGACTGTCACCCCCACTAACACCTCCTGAGAGGTTAGCTCCATCTGTGAGTTTGGGCTCCCTGCCTGATAACCGGCACCCCAACCAGTCAACCACCGAGCCAGTTGGCTTGGAACATGGGTCCGCCCCCAGCTGACACAAGGTCTCAGGCTGCCAAAAGGAACAAACCTCACTAGTGGGTGGAGAGGGGCATCTGTTGTCACCGAAGATGCAACGTTCATGTACAGTGATTTTTAGGGGTCTGGTCCCTTAAGGCACTGTTGTTTTCCAAAACACCTTAGCGACTCCATTTTATACAACGCCCTCAGTTTTCTGCTGTATTTTGATTTGGACAACATCATCGTGGGTAATGTAGTGAAGCGACACTACATAAACAAAGATAAGGAAGCTCATCTTAATTATAGTTTTGTGGCAAATGAATATGGTCCACCACATGATGCTTGATAGGCGTTGTTTTTGGTGTGATTGTTAGTAAAAGTACTATATACATTTTGAGTTTCTTTGCTAAAGTTTTCCAGAGACTCCTGTAGGAAAAAAAACACTTCAATGCTGGTACAGTTTAGAATTTTTGATTCAGAATGACATTACAGTACAGGAGAAATATTCCACAATGGTTTTACCTTCTTTTCACATTCTCTACTACTGTACTTGTGAGCTATTTCACAGTGTCTGATAGATTTTATGAATATCTCTGCAACTGCTGTCTGCTCTTGTACCGGGATCTGACAAAGTGTGTGGCTCATCTCGGTTTTCTGATTGACAAGTCACTGAATGCAGAATTACTGACACTATACTCCTCAGATTACCTGCATCGCATGAGAAGAAACTTGAGTTAAACCACATGGTAGCAGATGAGGTGAGGTTTCTCATTTTCCCTATGAGTGACCACATCTGATTAATCCTTTTAAATGATGCCATACTGAAATTATGGCCAGCATACTCATGAGGTTCCAATCCAGAGTTTTAAAGGACTGACAGTGCTCCTTTCATTGTCGTTTCTGACTGAGATGAACACATTAGGATCATAACCTCCACGCCCTTCACTCTTAAAACCTCAAGCAGTTCCTGGGATTTTTTTTGCTCCTATAGGATTTTTATTCACTGTGGGCTCATTTTTCACAGCAATACAAAGCCCTACATCTCTATGGAAACACCACAACCATGGTTATAATAGAAGAGAACTCCAAAATGTCTTTCATTTACTAAATAAATCCTTAAGAAAGAAAAAAGGGAAGTTACATTTCTTTGATTATGCATTTTTCAAAAACATTTTTAATGACTCCATGCAATATTTTACTACTAACATTTTGAATTAGTTTCCAAACTTGTCCTCTATCTGATATGTAACACAGCCTGCAGTTCTTCCCAGATCTGCAAATAATGCTGCAATTTTTTTTACGTGACTGTTGGTCACAGCTGAGTCACTAAGGAGCATTGTGTTTTTTTACAGAATTTTAGACAAATTGTAATTTTAATTTTTAATTATTTTGAATGAGCCATGTAGAAAAAAATGATTGATAGGATGAATTATGTCACAAATATCATTATGTTAAACTTATTTATAAATTACATATTATTATTTATATATACACTACTGTTCAAAAGTTTAATTTAACTTAGAAATGTTCTTATTTTTGAAATAAAAGCTTTTTTCAATGAAGATAACATTAAATTATCCAGAAATACAATCTAGACTTTGTTAATGTGGTAAATGACTATTCCAGCTGGAAACGAGTGATTTTTAATGGAATATCTCCATAGGGGTACAGAGGAACATTTCCAGCAACCATCACTCCTGTGTTCTAATGCTACATTGTGTTAGCTAATGGTGTTGAAAGGCTAACTGATGATTAGAAAACCCTTGTGCAATTATGTTAGCACATGAATAAAAGTGTGAATTTTCATGGAAAACATGAAATTGCCTGGGTGACCCCAAACTTTTGAAAGGTATTGTATATAATTTGGTTATTTTTCCTGGCAGAATAGCACATCAAATATGATTAGTTCAAAGACCATCATAAAAATGAAATCCTGATTTTTTTTTCCAGTTTTTACATTTTCTGACCTTGACAAATCACGTTATTCTGGCTTTTTCCCTCTTTTTTTCCAAGATAGCATATAGCTGGTGGATTCTGGGTGTTAATGTCTCCAGGAGAACTTCAAAATGTTCAGTCTTTTGACAAGTAGTATGACAATAATACATAGACCTGAGCATCTCATTGTACTCCACATTGTCGCCTAACTATCAGCTAAAATTCACAAACAATGGATCAGCATATGAGCCTTTAGTATACAGAATCAGGTCAAAACAAAGAGGCATAGAAACAGTCTCGACTATCTAAAAGCAAGACACACCAGCTCAGGATATCAATGTCAGTAACTTCTAACACTAATGTCAATACTTGTGTGATGATGTGTATTACACAGATGTATTTCCCAGACATAGACTGTTTAGCAGTAGTTAATAATGTAACTGGGTATTGATGCCACGATTACATTCAGGTAGTGTGAGTGCATCTTTTAAGATTTTGCACATTGTCACATCTCTGCTTCTATCACCACCTTGTCCCATATTCCCCATCCCCTTCACTTCTTTGCAGGATTTTTTCCCCTCACCGTTGTCTGTGATACTTCTTCTTCCCTGTGATTCTGTTGCTCCCTCCATCCCTCCTCTGTCTAAGACGGCTTGGGCTGAGAACTCTGCTGTGGGATAACTTCATTACAAAGCAACCAGGGGAATCGAGGGAGGTTGAAAGAGAGGAAAAGGGGGGGAAAGCGAGATGAAGGAGATAAGTAGCAGTGTTGTTATAAAGCTGTCTTCCTTCTATGTCTTCATCTCATCTCTCTGCTCTTGTCCTTCACTAACAGAGAGACAGTCTGGCGTTAAATGAAGAGACGCTCACCTTCTCCAGGGTACTGCTACGGAAATCTTTGTTCGCTGCTTTCAAAAAATGGAATTTGCAGTAATGTGATTCATATTTTGAATCACTGTTGGTTCAGTATTTTACTGGTGGTGAATCTACAGTAGCGAGGATAGAATGCAAATGTGGGGAGTGCAAAGAGTTTTATGCCCCCAATACCATCTTCAAAGCTAATTAAAGCTTAAATACTGGGGACAATTTTGTCGTGGTGTGTACTTGCAATGTGTGTGTATAAAAATTTGTGTGACATTTTACCTTTCTGTTTTTTTTTTTGTTTTTTTTTTTTCGCGACTCAAACCTCCATTGGCTTAAAGGTAACTTAAGTCGCACAAATAACCAATCAACAGCTTGTGCTTTCTTCAAGTATTGTTTTTGTCGAAGAGCTAGTTAATCATTCTCTCCACCATTTGTTTTTCAGCACACTTGTCCTTCCCCTCCCCGCTTTCTGTTTCTGTCTATCTCACCCTTTGTGGTGCCCCGTTCCCCCTCCTAAGGCAACGTGTTATTAATGAAATATAATAGAGAAGAAGAGGATGTGTAAAGCTCAGCCCATTAGGCTATGAAGCAGTCATCCCAATATCACTTAAGTTTATTTAATTGAATCCCAAAAGGCAGACACAACTGTATGAAGTCAGTCTTTGGTCTGTGTGTGTCTGTGTGCATCTGTATGTGTGGAGTGAGGGTTTGGACGTATCTGTGTTCATGCATGTCAGTGTCTGTCTTGTAGCTGCCTAGTAATATCCTTCTCTTGCTGACAGATATAAAGGCTTTTGTAAACAAGAGGAGCTTGAAGACACTTTGCCCCAAGGCAGCAAGACTTACCATCACATGCACTTATGACTACATTCATCTTTTGGGGCTTATAGGGGCTCACAACAAAGAGTGACAGAGATGGAAGGTGGCAGTGTAATGAGATCATCCCTACATACTGTGCATTCAATTAAAATGTGTATTCTTGTTAAAGTGCTTTCTTGCTCTGACACATTAAGATGAATACAACTGATTACTTTTATCAAGTAGTGTTGTAGTGTTATCAACTGTTAACTGTGATTAAACCATGCATGAATTAAAGGCAAGATGAAGCAATTAATGCTGGGCTCCAGTTCTTAGATTTCTACATTTGATTCACAATGTGATTCCTAATTGAGAGAATCGTGCTGAGAAACACACACACTTAATATGCCTGGAAATGGAAATTATTGCAATTCAAAAATGTATTTTATACTTCAAATCATGTCCTTCTACTTCTGTAAACAAATAATGGTCAAATAATTCAGTGTTTTCTGCCTCAACGCTTCGGCTGCTGTGAAATCAAGCTTAGCTGTTTGTTGACACGTTGTGTCAGTGAGGTTTTGAAGCTCACAGTTAAAAAAGATGGGACAATTAAAACCAAAATGCCTCCCAGGCTAATCACTTCAAAATGCACAACCTGCATAAAAACACTTTCAGCAGCTCTGAGTTTGCAAAAAACAAAGTATACTTTAGTATCCCAAAAGGCACTATTTTTTGTTGCTTTTTTGCTTTTACAGTCTGTATCGATGCACTCAGCATCTAATGACATTCCCAAAATGGTCAGAGTGCAGCTTCCTACCAAGAGAAGATGGCATGGTAGAACATTTTTTTTTTGTGTAAACAGAAAATCCTCTACATGTTTTTTAATCATAGTAATTGTGTGGTTTCTTTGGGGGGGTGCTTTAGATTTGAAAAAAAAAATTACCTTCCTGCTATCCATGTCATGACATAGAATGGTCAGGTAACAAAAGAACAGTTTAGTATTTCAGCGTAGTTCTTTGTGTCTGTGGACATACACATGCGTATTGCAGAACTACAAGACACAGATGGGAGAAGCAAAGCAAACAAGAGAGAGGATGGGGATGGCATTGTGTAAGAGACCTTGAGAGCAGTAATGAAACACAGACAATGCGAACTAGGAGTACAAACATTTCATTAAAGCAAGTGTACTATTCCAGGTTCTCCTATTACTCGCGTCCTTGTCTCAATCTCCCTGCTGTCACTCATGAGCCATAAATGCACTCACACTCATGGCAGCTAAATAAAAGAAAATCTAAATTTCATTTCAATAGCCTTGGTTTGCTATAGACTTTGGACATTTTAGTCCAATAAAAAACCCCAAAAAACAGCATGCACGCAAAGTCTATCTGCTGTAATTTCACAGGAAGTAAATAACTGTTCAACTTCTTTTTACTTTTATACTTTTGCCTATGCTTCTCCCTGTACTTTGCTCTAAGCTCCCTGAAAGTTAGTGACCTGCGAGGAGGAGAGAAAAGCAGGATAAGAGAGGTGGTAATCAAATGCAGGTAATAATGGGTAATTGAGGTCTTGCAGCAGAAAGGGAATGTCCGCAAAGTCCCTCTGCTTTTCTCATTTATCCCCCAAAGTTCTCACATTCAACCCAACACTCTCACCTCTAAAAGAACGACACCTTTTTCCTTCAACCTTTCAGAGGGAAGACCTAATCTCATCCATTACAACTACTTTTTCCCTCCTTTCTGTGGCAGGGTTGAGCCTCATTCCTCTCCTCACTTCTCAAACTCTTCTCACACTTTCTCCAATTTTTAATACCCTCCTTCCCCTATATTATTTAGAGGATGTGCAGTCCTTGGGTGCACTACCAGTGCATGTTACCGTGTGCCTAAGCTGGAAGATAACTGCCTTCTTTAGCAAACTAAACTTCTGTACAGTAAAGTTCAAACCATACCTTGAGTAATACTTAACACAAGAAAGTGGGAACATTGTCATTATTCTTGCATATTCACATCCAGTTCACACATGTCATTCCATGGCATCTGAGGATATTATTTGATCTGATTTGCATGTACAGAAAAATATAGAAGGTAGAGAATCATGATTTCTTTGTCTTGCCTTAAAGTCTCTACAGACATGCCTATTCAGTCGGAGGGTTTAAGTGCTGTGCGCCTTCTGTGGCCATGTAGAGGCTGTTGAAAGGCCCCTGCTACTTGAAAAGAGACAGAGCCATTAATGTGCTTTCATCATCTCCACAAGCATTATTTGCCCAGTGCACATTCAGCTTGAGCATAATGATGACTGGGCTAATTCACTTAAGATAATTAAGTGAAGTGGGTTTGTTGTGTCATTTCAGTCATCCCTTGTCTTCTCCATCCCCTGCCTTTGCTTTTTATTTTGGTTTGACACAACCTTCCAGATTAACAAGTAGACAGGTGAGCCATTGAACAACACAGACGCTATCTATCCCTCTCCACCTCCAAACCTCTACATTTGGAGAAATTTATGTTTTAGTTGCTTTTTAAATGCCAGAAGGAAAACTTCTAAGGTTACCATGGAGATAAAAGCTCCACAAGCTGCATCTATGGCAACCATTTGTCCTCTCATCATGACAGCGCACTGTAGTATACCATGTGACATTCCTGCCTTTCTTAAAAACACCTTGTTATGTAGCCAGGTACTTTTTTCCTACTTCTTTCTCTTTCCTCATCTTATTTTCTGGACTAATTCTGCCCCCTACTGGGTCTAGTCATATTTTTCCCCCCGTTTTAATGTTATTCTAATTTTTCACTTTACAGCACAATAAGCAGCTGTTGAGTATATCTTTAAATATGCAACCTTGTCCTTAACAAGATCTCATGTCCTCATTCTGGGAAGCGTAGCCGCAGAACGTGCTGCTCATCTTCATAGTGTCCTTTCCTGTGTCATATTCTGTGAGGACGTAGCAGTAGTAGCCATCTGTTGTGACTTCACATGCGGATGCGATTTCACAGGCTGCTTTTATTGCCTTATACTATCCTGGCCTCCTCAGCCTGCCTTTATGAGGCACAGCAAGGACAACTAGCTAGTAAAGTGTGTTTGTGAATATGTGTGTGCGTGTGTTTGGGAGTGAGTGAGAGAGTGAGAGCGAGGGAGGGAGGCCACCATACCCCTGTAGCAGAGCAGCTCCTGTTAAATCGCCCAGCTGAATACTCATAAACACCGAAATGCATCATTTGCAGAGGTAGGCAGAGACATGACACCATTACTCTGTTCCAGCTACTTGACTAGATTTTTCAAATATTTGTCCTCTAAATAGCTTCACAAGATTATTTGTTGTGCTTTTCCAAGTATATATTGAATTAAATATATTGCGCTTCACAGAGCGTACTCTTTTGTCAGTGTAGCATTACATTAATTTGCCTTTAAGGCGCTTCGGGGGTGAAACTTTTAAAATGTTCTTGCACACCACAAACTTTTGACAGCAGGTGCACAGGACCAACTCGACTCTGTGGAGACGAAGAGTCAGACTCACTGCCAATCACTTGAACTCACTTCTTGCAAAATAATTGCAACATTTAATCAGTTGGCATTAATGTTCCGATCTAAGGTAAGTTCGTGCCTGTTAAAGTATTCCAACTAAATTTTAAGTAGAAACTGGATGGAGACACCATCTATAGAGTGTACTCCTTTGCATATTATGATGCAATAGGCAGTTTCTTTTCTTTTAAACCCCAAGAGCAAACACAAATGGCATCCATAATTGACAGAGGTATTGTATGTCACTACTCCAGAATTCTGAGGCAGATTACAGCTTAGAAATCTCATTAAGAGCTGAATTGAATAGAATCGAAGGATTCTGGCATCAGACTAGCCTCTCTGCTGACATCTTCACTCTGATGTTAATACCTCGTTCATGTCATATTGAATTTACCATAAATATGAGGAGCCAACTAGGAGAAAATGGGCATGTCAGCCTCCTAGTGCTAATTAAAAGCAGGATGTGTGGGAATTTTTGTTGGCTCCATCTCCCATTTGGCATTACAAACTGCAAAAAAGCTTGTCAGCTTGCAACCAGCGACAAAGCCATTGATATCAGCAATCCACAGTAATGTAAATTTAACTGATCAGTTATAATCACACTGATATAATCAACTCTACACTCAAAAAAGTCTACAATCTAAGTTAGTGCTACACTTAAATTCAGATAAACTGTGTTGAATTTAGTTAGTCCACAGTGGTACCTCCAATATCACATTCAAAACCTGAAAGGCCCATGAAAAAAAAAATAAATCCATTGTGTGCCAGAGTTAAAGAAATGGGGCAGTTGTAACTTAGGCATTAGCTATTGATTTGAGTTGAGTTTAGTGTTTGGGGAAATCTTGCTCCTTAATTGTTCCCATTTTAGAAATGCTCCTTGCTTGCTGATCCAATCCCATGTCCCTGAAATTACATTTCTGTAAAAGGTTCAATAGCAAATACATTTTGATAGAAACATAATTAGGACTGAATTACACTTTCCATCAAAATAATGAGGAAACATTGTTAATTAACATATTTGGCAAGTTTCAAACACTTTTATAGTGAATGTAGACTATCACTATTACTGACAGTATATTTTGTTCTTCCAAAATATCCAATCTTACACTGTAATATCCCCTTGTTAAGCCTTATTAAACTTTAATGGTCCCGGGGAAGTCGCAGTGTTTGTTTAAGGGTAGGGAAAGATCATTGTGTGCATTCACATAGAAAAAGTTCCGTTACAATGTGTTTATTTACATTTAATCAAAACCACAATCTTTCCCTAATTTGAACCAAAGTGCCTCTGTTGCCTAAACCTAACCACACACCTGAGTTTAGAGGCAAGTCTTGCTCTCCAGTGTGAGAGTTGAACACATTGAGCGGTTGGTTTGCACGTCCTCCTCCCCAACCACCTCCTGCCAGGTGCAGAGCAGCCATCAGGAAGTTTGGTGGGTCGATCTTGTGTGGGTATATCTTTTATCTTCTTCCAACCCTAGCATTATCTAGGATATATGTGACTATTCAATAGCTTAGCTACATGGCAGTACTGGTGAAATCTGTAAATGCAGGTAACAGTTGCCACCACAACTTGCCCAAAGCTCGGTCAGTTGGCGTCCAGCACTTGTTACTGATCCATGAAGGTGCACCAATAAAAATGCTTTGGTGGCTGACGCTGCAAGGTGTGTTAAGGTAACAGATTTATTTAAGCAGTCTGCAGGTGATGATGAGGACACTGGCAAAGAGGCGGAAACAACAGAGAGGAGTGAGCAGGGAGCGGGTGCTTTGTCATGCTTAGATGTTATATGCTGTGAACTAAATGAACTGACTAAAGAACAAAATGTTTTTGGTAACCTTGAGGTTTCAGTGCTGGAGTCTGGCTGCAGCTTTGACTATTTTCTTTAACTATTTTTTAAAGAAAATGTTATGCTGTGTGAGAAGAAATGTATTTGATTTTTTTTCTTGACTATTCTTCAATTCTTTTATACATTTTGCTTCCTATGAGGCATATAATATTCAATATCCAGCATATAATATTTACTGTACAACCCAAACAAGTAGGTAAAAATGGCTCCTAAGGCTAAGGATAGAGGACAAGGGATCAGCACAGATCAAATTAAATGTGCACAACTGAATGTAGTTGTGTGATGGTGAAGTAAATTAGAGCACAATACATCAATCATATGATCAGGCTGGACTACTTTATTCAAGTTGTTTATTGCTACTTTCCAAGAAAGAGAATGAAGGTTATGTGTATAGAAATATCGGGTGATCATTATATTAACTAAACCAAGGGGTTTTTTTTGTTTTCTGTACACATAATTGAAGAAAATCCTTGAAAACCTCTTTAATCATTTTACATTTAAACCTAACATAATAATAATAATGTACCATTTGTGTTGTTCGAACAACACAAATGGCAGATTATTATTATGAAATATTGTTATTATCAGTGGTTCGTTGATCAACATTCTGTGTCAGTTCAAATTTGGGTTATCAAATTTGGACCACCTGACAGCAAATTTCTGGGCTGCTTTTCGTTGCCAACACGCCTTTGCCTGCTACCGACTTCACTGATGTTCATAACTCAACTGGCATTTCACTCATCCAAAAAAAAAAAAAAAAGTCTCTGAACATAATTCAGCCAGCAATTACCTTGCACATAAATGTAATTGGAAAAACAGTTGAAACAATTTCTGCAAGGCAAGGGTGACTGATCATACTCAACGGGCGCAGACCAACACAAACAACTAAATGAATGGTTGTTCATACCTTCGCTTCAAGTCACACTCACATCTGACACCACAGGTCTCTCAGAAACACCCTGGCCATGATCTGCAGCTAGCATGAGATCACTTCAACTGGAGTTTTAAACTTGCATATCTGCACTGTGTGGTTTTGTTGTTTGTTTTGTTTTTCTTCCCGGTCTAATTGAAACAAACACAGCTACAATTACTACTACGTCCAGCTCACTTGCACGCTTCAGATCATGCACTATATCAGCAGATAAGCTCTGGACATGGTTCAGCAGTGTGACAGCTCTGACACAACTCCCTCGTGGCTGGGAAATGTTTTCAGTGTCAACTGGAAACACCACCCTGCATCTCTTGCATCTCACCCAAGACGGATCCACAATCATCCCTCTGGACATTATTAAAACAGTTGGTTGTTCTGACAGCGTCCTCTCTGAGCTGTTGTTTGCGTGAAACCATTGTTATTCATCATCTTCCTGTGTTTCATCACAGTTTATTTGTTTTTGTAATTTATTTGTTTTTACTTCTAAGCGTGAGTTCCATTTTTCAAAAACTATTCCCAGTCTGCAACAACAGAACTAAATGTGAACTAAACTGTGCATCATTTTTCATTGCTTTCGCATCAAATGCATTCAACAAGGACCTCACTTATTATATTCTCAAGCCTGACCACTGCCAAAGCTCATTCTTTCAGCCCCTCATGACTACAGGTGAGGGTTGAAACAGGGAACACATCATCACCGCAGCAGTCCGGTACACATTATTACTCACGCTGCACCAATCTGTCAGTCAGTCTCTTGCTCCACTTTATTCTAACTGATGAACAAGAAAGGCACATTGAGCAGAGGGTGGTTCATCAGCTATACTTGGCACCAGAGCACCGCAAGCGAAAGATCTATAAATGACTTTGTGGTTGTGTCATGAAGAGAGGAGAAAATCTGTCAAGTGATTACCACCTGGTGGTATCATTTAAAATACCAGCTACTAACCATCTCATTAGGAAAAATGCAGTAGAAGTAGGCTTTTCACAAGTCCTCAAATAAATTATTTTCCACCACTAACCACCCCAACCTCACCCCTTCTGCACAGATGTATACACTGATCAGCCACAACATTAAAACCACCTGCCTAATATTGTGGAAGTCCTTCTTATGCCACCTAAACAGCTCCTTTTGACCCCTGTGCGTTTCTGGTTGGTGCCTCCTTGATTCAGGCTCATTCAAACAAATGCTCAATTACATTTGGATCTGGGGAGTTTGAAGGCCAAATCAACGCCTCAGGCTCTTTATCATACTCCTCGAGTAATTCCTGAGTGAGTTTTGCTGTGTATTAGGGTGCATTGTCCTGCTGAGGGAGGCCTCATCAAGGACTGCTGTTGCTCCTGCTCTGGCATTGTTACAGATCAGAAACACTGCTGTGTCTGATCTGCAACGATGCTGAGGTGGGTGGTATGTGTCAAGCTCACATCCACATGAATGCCAGAACCCAAGGTTTCCCAGCAGAATGAATCAGATGTGATTCACCTCACCTGTCAGAGAGAGGAATCAGTAATGTTGTGGCCGATCGATGTAGAAGAGCTTTGGGATAATGTTTTCTGAACTCTGACTAACAGGAGACAAAGAGGAATCGTGCCTGTTGGTTTGCACCTCCAAGTGATATTAACCACTCATGCACAGACAAGCATTGTTTCTATTGCCCTAAGACTATCTGCACCTGCATTTGGTTTTATGTGACATTTGATGAGATACACATTATTTTTGATTGGTCAGGAGTTTCTGCAAATTCTGAGTTCATAAACATGTCATTTATTTGTAATGCCTGACTGCTGATAGATGTAATCATCGCTTAAGGAAAATAATAACCCTGATAATAAAATTCCTCATTACGTAAATTGACAGTGCCTGCAATGAACAGTGGTGCATTGCAGGAAGATTATAAGCATTTTAGATGCATAATCATCATAATTAACCCACAAAACATCATCAAGATAAACCTAAGAAAATTTCACTTAATAAATTGTCAGCCTCTTATTAACCATATAAGTGCCTCGTATCTCGAATCTCATTCATTTAAATATAGATAGTATGGTTTGCGAAAACAAATTGCACAACATTTCAGTCAGCTGTTCAAAGAAGAAGTAATTAGTATTTAAACAAAGAAGCATTTAGAGGTTAAAAACAACAGCTGTCTGCTCTCACTGCCTCCTGTCATCGACTGGGGCCTTCAGCATCACAAGATGATTCGACTCATCACACACTCTTCAGGAGGGGAAGGCTACCCCAGCGTCACGGGTGACTCACAACTTGTGTGTGTGTGATTGTGTGTCTGAAGCCCAGTGGGCATTTATTTGTGCTTTTCTTTGTGTGGCTACTTCCACCTTTCATTGCTTACAAAAGCACAGCCTCAGTGTGTCTGTTTGGGTGGTTCTGCTTTGTATTTTGTGGGTCTGATCTGTCTGGCTCACAGGAGTGAAAAGGATTTTTTATTTTTTTCCCCCCCCTCTCGGAAATGATTGATAGATAGTCATTCTTGTCCCAGGGGGAGATTTGTGTTCTCAATTCTGTCTACACAAAACATACAGATAACCACACCACAGCATACAACCTATAACTTTAATTCCCCTTCCCCCAGTCGATGCAGTCTGTGGCGAGGTCTCCTTAAACACACAGCACCAAAGAAGTCAATCTCTCTCTTTACCCCGCTCTCCTCCTCCTCTCTCCCACGTCCCTTTTGTTGGGCTCTGTAAATATCTGCTCAGTCTGACTGTACTTCCTGACCTTGATGGTGAACTCTCCAGCACTGGCTGAGAATTACAGGTGGCTGTTGAAAAAGGGAAGCCAAAAGCAGCAGAACACTGAGCTGCACACATTTAACCAGGGCAAGTGAGGGATTCTTTTTTGCAGGTGCTCTCTCTGCAATAATCCCGCAAGCACATAATGGAGCGCACAAGCAACAAGTAAAACATATAAAAAACGATTTCCTCAGAGGCAGGAACAGACACTGTGAAAGGCTTCTGTGATCTAAACTCGGGTGCTGCTCGACAATGACGGTGCTCGGCGCTGCTTGTGAATGACAGGTGAGTCCGTACTTGTCATCCGTGTTTCACATAAGATGAAAACAGAAGTAATTGTCGGTGTGGCGCCAATTTAAATGCGCCGTTGTATCAATTTGTTAGTGGACCAGTTAACAAAGTCCCAAAACAGTGAAGCTAATACGAAGCAGTGGATTCATTTTCCTTTCAAGTGATGTTGACAAAAGACTTAAAAAGATTGTATCCTATAAACACAGGAGCTCCAAGAGTGCCTGGTCATATATTGATAGAGTAGCTACTTACAGCCTTTGTAATATAATGCAAATATATACTGTCATCAACTGATTTCAACACTGCAGATGTGATATTTTATCATTTCATTATTACATGTGATATTACCTCATTTTAACTGCCAGCATTACTTTTAGCTATTCTATTCTAGTATTATTTTAGCGTACTTGTTTAATTTTAGTAATGTATTGTACTAATATCTTATTGCGTTCTACTTCTAGGCACTACATTTCTTATGTTATATAATTAGTTTTTTCTGAACATCATCTGGCACAAGTATTTCCTTTGGGATTAAAAAAGTTTTATCTGATTTTGTCTATTTCTGCCTGATTTAACTAACTTCTGTATTCTCTTCAGTAAAACTTCTAAGAAATTATCACTAATAAAGTCAAGGGTTCTCTTATGTTCTGTTAAAACGTATTACATAAATATCATGTGGATCGAGTCACTACATTTCAAAGGAAAAAAAAAAACTCATTAGCACCATGGCACAGCTAATCACTTCTTTCAATATGATACAAGGGCCCCATTCTTGCGTGTTTATGTGAATACATGAGCTGGCGATGTATTCAAAACATCCAAGGCTACATTCAATTCCTGTAGAATCACATAGAGTTAAAGGTATCCTGATTGCAGACATTGTTTCAGCTGATTGCTTGGGTTGAAAAAGTTCTGTCTTTTGCCTTTTGTGTACGTCTGAAGCCCAGTGGGTAAGTATTTATCTGTGCTTTTCTTTGTGCGAGTTCTTCCAGCTTTCACTGCGTACAAAAGAACAGACATAGGGTGTCTATTTTGGTGGCTCTGCTTTGTATTTGTGAGTCTGACCTGTCTGGCTCAGTGACAAGGATTTTTCAGAGATGTTGTTGGAGTAAACACACCATACTATGTTTCAGGTATTTTTGGAGATGACTTGACCAGCTTTGTGGAGCAAATCACTTCTAAAGACATCTTATATGGGTGCTTCATCACCTAATGTGAATACATCAGCTAGAGTATTATATAAACCCTAATGCAAAAAAGTGGATATATGGGATATTTAATAGCTATGCAGAGGTATGCAGAAGATCAGGGAGTTAGCCATCACATTACCCAAGTCAATATTGCGGCATTAATGCAAGGAGAAAAAAAAAAGAAATCTCACCTCCCTAAAGTGTTCCTGACAGCACTGCAGAAAGTTTTGAGGCTTTCAAGAAGTTTAAAGGTAAAGAAAATATCACTTTTTTTTCATTTTCCGACGGAGTTACTCTTTGTTTCAAGTTTGAACAGGGAAAAAAGTCACAGGCAGTTCAGTGTTTTTTGCTTTGTTAGCAAGTTAATAAACTTGTTATTTATGTGACTTTAATGTTTTGTAGTGGCTTCCCTGGCAATCATTATTTCTCTGACTGTCACAGTCTCTGACACACACACATGCACACACACAGCTGTCTATGAATCCCTGGAGACCAATTTGCTCCTGCAGCTGGCATACTGTAGGTGGTACAGGCCATGGGGCATTTACCCATTTACCAAAGTAATGAGGCTTACTACCATTCATGGGTCTCTTCCTCCTCCGCTTTAAAAAAGCTGAATGCTCCACCATTTTTCTCCCACACACAGTGAAGTGAAAGTTCTTTTTTTTTTTTTTAACTTCAGCTCAACCTTACTCGAAGACTTCCTATAGCAGACTAAAGTTAAATTTAACACCCCTTTAGAGCACAATGAGCCAAAGGAACAATTCATCAAACAGGGCCGTTACAGGGCAAGAACAACAACACTGCTGCAATCTTGGTCACCACACAATCACAACTGTGTGTAACCAAATGGCCTCGTGGAAAAAGAATGAGTGAAGCTCAGGAAAGTAACAAACTTTGCCAAAAGCAGGGAAAGAACTGAGAAGAAGAAGGTTAGCATTTGGAAAGAGCTTTAGAAACTTCATCATCTTTACAGCAGAACAGCTACCTGGCAGCAGCAAGTGCCAGAAAGCAGAAATCTTTCACTGTTGGAACTGATCACAGCAATTTCTTGAATTCATTTTTCTGTGGAGCTTTTAATGGACTTTGCATAAGTGGCAAGATTTAGGATCATAGTAGCAGCAAAAAGACACAAACTAGTGCAAATACCCCTCAGAACAGAAAGCAAGATTATTATTTGAGAGAAAAAAAATGACTGATAATTAAGAGATTGAGACCAGGCCTAAATTCTCTTTCTACTTGACCTATGACTGAAAGCTCTTTTTATCATAGAGAAAAAGCTATTAGTTATTTTAAATTCAAGTTTATTTTATAATAACTTAAAGACCCCTCTGTTGAAAATGTTTGTTTGGTTTTTTTTTTACCTCATTAACATGTTTATATTGTATATGCTACAAGACATGTCATGAACAAAGTAAAGAGTCAACACCATAAATCAGCATTTCCAGGGGTTTCATATGTAACACATCTAAAGAACCAATCTTATCAACTTTGTGGCTGGGCTTTCCAAATCATTCTTCTTCAGAATCCATTTGCAATTCAAACAGGCTGATATACTCCAATACTACAACTTGCCAATATGTAGTGCAGGGTAGTTTTACATTATTTTACCAGAATTGTAGGTGAACTGGTGTGCCTGAGTTGCAGAAAGTAATGGAGGGACCAGTGAAGATAGAGGTGGAGGATTTATAGATCTGCACATTCTACAGGAAACAGTGGAGAGTTACAGAAACTATTTTAAAGGATGAATTATTTTCACTGAAGAGTTTCTAAATATGTAACTTTCATTCACATAAATTAGTTTTTAGGGGTTTAATTAATGTACAGAGAAGGACTTTGAGGTGCAAAAAGGCAGCACATAAAAGACAGGAACCAAAAAGATCATAATATCATAATATTAAAAGACAGCTCATAGCAGATTAACATCAAACATGAGGGTAGATGCACAATTCCCCAATAAAAACTAAGGCGCAACAGTGGGCATCAGAACAACTGCAGGTCCCATCATGGAAAAAAACAACCCACATCCTGCTTTTCGCTTTCAAGGGACCAATAGCCATCAGCACAAATGAGTTCCTGTAGCTATTAATCACAGTAGTGGACAGTATAAAACAGGAACCGGTGGTAGGAGTTGAAACTTGTGCTGAAGTCAGGAAGAATTTATTATTGAGTAGGTGTGTGTTAAGACAGCCGAGAGAGAAAAGGGACTGGAAGATTCAAGCAGAGAAATGAAAGCAAGTTGCAGTCCCACCAGAGACTCCAGTAGCAGTCTAAGGTCTGAATCTGAATTACAGTCCAACACTCAGCCATTTGTTTACTTGGTAGAACTCACCCAGCTATGAGAGGAATGGTAGATGAGGGCAGAGTAACCTTTGTGGATATGTAAGCCACATGTAGATGAGTTTAGAGATTTGTGGAGAGGTCCGGAAAGGGCAACCAGTGACTCAGGCTGTGAAAAAAAAAGACAATACAAGTCAAAAATATGGTAATTATACAGCAAGTCAGAATTTAGTGTTGCAGTGGAAACATTGTGTTCACAGACTGGCAGGTGGTCAGACAATTACACAGCTCTGTCATTAGCCTCTGTCTTATAGAGTGGTGAGCATTTCAACAGTTGGGTGAAATATGGAATATAAGAACTTCTTAATATATTTGTGCAATAAAGATTGGAAGTTAATTTAATTTTGTGGTCTTGCATCTTGCCTTGTTCTGAGCTTCTAGTTGGCATTTCTTGGTAACTATGTCAGATTTTTACTATAAAAGGGCTTCTTGGATCACTGATACTTTAACAAATAATTTTGCATTCAGACCCTATAATGAATAGTCTGTTGCATGCACACTTGTGAAAGACACAACAAAATAAATACATGCAAATGTTCAACTAACTTTCATCTATTCCCAAGACTGAAACTAAGCCCGGTCTGTCTGCACACATTTCAGTAACACGCCTGTCCCACGGCAGTCCCATGGGTCATGTAGAATTCGGTTTTAATGTCAGTCTCTTTTGTAGATTATTAAAAGTCTGATCAGTGTTGATGATGGTTAAGATGACAGGCCCTTTTCAACAAAGTCTCATGGAGTTTGTGTGGGCTGTGCTTGAAGAAAGGAAAACAAAAATACAGATGATGAAAGTATCTGAAGTGGGAGGTGCCCACTTAATAACACCATGACACCATGAAGTCCCAGCTCTCATTTATCAACCGTCATCCCATCTCCAAACACCAAAGAAAGTTTCCTCTATCATCTTACACAGCGCAGTTGCATCAGACCGTGTGAACTGGCAAACGGTCATCTGTATTCTTCTTTATCTTCTCTGCCCTCTGTGCATGTTGCAAAAATGTCTGAATGTGAAATTTAAGCAGCATAAATGTCTCTCGACAAAGCAAAGTTCAAGTGAGAGCCGTGGGACTCAAAGTTCCCTTTTTTTTTTCAAAAATGACATTCTGGAGAGTTGTTGGGCTTTTTCTTTTCATCCGTTTCAACTTTTATCTAAAGGGAAGCTCTCACTGAAAGTCACATTTTCCATGGAGAATTCTAATTGTCAAGGAATAGACAAAAAAAATATTCATTGACAACTTATTTTTCATTAGGAAATTGAAAGATAAACTAAACAAAGGCCATGACAAAATGTTTTACATTCTTCATGAGCAAATAAAAACTAAATAATGTTAAAGACAAATTGACTAATGCACTAACTAATTTTTTAGTGCAAAACTTTATTATGTCTTGTTGGTATCAGAAAGAATGAGTAGTTTCGGGTTTAATGTTGACAATCCAAATTCTCTCATCGTTCACTAAAGCAATCCCTTTATTAATGTTTTCCTAGAGTAAACACTATTTTAGTGAACACGTGAGTGAAGCAAAACTGGCATCTCTGGTGTTGATGCTCATACAGTTGCTTGGAACAGAATGGACAGAAAGAGAGCATTCTTCTAAAACTGACTTAAGCTAATCCACATTTTAGCTAAAAAACTAAAACTAAATCAACATTTGGTGCCGAATTAACACTCATAAAATACTCAGAAGTTTTTGCTCGTTCCCTCATCCTCATCTTCCGTTTCTGTCATTACTTTTTAGCTGGAGAATTAATAAAATAAGCCTTAATGGTAGAGCAAAGGAATAAAAGTCAGTTAAGAATGAAGTCATGCATTGCATTTATGATGTATACAGCATGTAAACACATATTAATTATGTACGAGTTCATGTGGATAAATTATGGATTACAGCTCTCATTTTTCATATGAACTTAGTGTCAGTTCTCTACATTAGCTGCTACAGTATGTTGGTTTTAGATCATATCTTGTAGACAGCATTTTTATTCATCCTGCAGTGATTAACTGACAGCAGCATGACTTTTCTCTATTAGAAGTCTATTACTCCATCAGATTTATTCAGCGACAGTTTGTGTTGTGTGCTGCACTGGGGACGCCTTGTGCCTCCAGGTTCTGGCAGGTTGTGTGTGCATCCAGTGTGCTTGTCTGTGAGCCATAAATCAATTTTATCTCATTATGCCATGTTTGCATCACTCATCACTGGATATGAAGTAACTCAGACATGTTTAGAAAGCTATCAGTGGCACATTTACTCTTGGCTTTTAAAGGGGAAAAAAATCTCTGAAGCCTTCAGTGAAGTGATGTTGTCTGTGTCTTAACACAACTTTTCCCTCAGAGACACACATGATGCCACATTGTGAGATGATGCTTCCATTTCATATTCTTGTGGATGTCTGCAGCATAGAAGTTAGAACACATACAGACCTCATTATTGTTATTCAGTCCACTGAAGCCACAGTCATCTGCACAACACTATGAATGTATGAGCATCATCATCATCTCCCTCATATGTGTTGCTCCGACTGCATCTTCACTATTGTGTGGCAGCTTTACCTGGGCAACTTTCTGAGCTGAAGAAGCAGAGTTGGGGAGAATATTTTTACTCGGCACTGCTGCTGTTTGACAACCTAATTTTTGTTCTCGCCTAGGAGAAGCTAAGTAATTCGTACAAGACACAATGTGGCAGTTTCTTTGTCTCACGGTGCATGATTTTAATGCAAAGGTAACTTTTTCCCTGATTAAGATCTCACGCTGAAGTGTTGCACTAAGTTAATCAGTGTGCAGGAGTTTAACTGAAACTATAATTCCATTTAACTTTTAAAGCTTTCTCTCAGACATGATGTTGCTTTCTGCAGCACAGTGGGGTGTATTTGTGTTAGAAAGCTCCCTACCTGACCACATGCAGACCTTTTGTGCAGACAGGTGGATATGAACAACTCATCATCTTGTTTTTTCTGTTTACTTTTTTTGCTCCAGTGGCTACAAAGAAAATTGTGTTTCTTAAAGTTAAGTTTACTTGTCCGATTAAAGCGAGCAGCCTGTTAAAAAAGGCATAAAGTTTAAAGAAGTCCCCACCTGAGTTCCTTTCTTGCAGTGGCCATCTTGTCCTGGAGGTTAAACGGGGGCCACGCCTCCTAGAGCTGCTATTTTATTGGCTCAATGAGTAGGTGTGATCTCAAATCTGACTGAATTATAGATATGTCCTGATTGGCCAGTGTAAACTGGAAAGGCATGCCCCCTTCCTTATATGTATGAGTATAATTGGAGAGAAAGGAGAGTATGGTTTGTTTCAAAGGCAGTACATTGCAGAGCTGCTAACTGTTGAATGCAGTTTGTGAAAGTTTTCTACCTCTTGCTATTTTTATTTCTTTTTCTTCCTTTTGGAGATTTGCTGTTTGTTTGAAAACTTCATAAATCCTATTTTCCAGCGCATTTCTTTTTTTTTTTTTCTTTTTGCCAGCATGGTGTTTGTCCTCTACATGCCTCACAAGACTACCTACAACCGTCCTTGCAACAATTTCATTCAAAGAAATAAGTCAAATTTGTCAAATGTGATTTGTTTTCTTTTAGTGATTACCGTGATACACAGGATGAAAGTTAAAGGTATGTATATAGAGTTTACCCACTTCTCCAAATGTAAAATCGCATTCATGTCTGAATGAGGATAGTAATGTTATTTAACCATATTGAGCTTTTTACTGCTTTTCAGTAATGTAATTTGATAGCTGAAGCTAGTTTGACTGTAAACTCATAACTTATATTCACACATTATTAAGTCATGCTTTTAATCCATGCAGTAAGGGATGATATTTAAAAATTAAAAAGCATTTTTTTAAATCTGCAAATGCAGGTGTTTATTTTAACTTCAAACAAAGAAATTCCACATTAGTAGGTTTTCTAGGATTGGAAGTAATTCTTTGCTATCCATAAAGCAGAACAATAACTGAGTTTATGGTTTACCTAACCTGTTTTAAACAGCTACAGCACTGAGCACAAACCACAGAAACCAACTCACCTTTGTACAGACCAGATATCACTGACTTTGCAACCCTCATTATCACCCTCCCTCCTCATCTTTCCTCAGTCTCACCCCACAGCACGATGATTATCAGTCCTGTGCAATGCGATGAATATGATGATGGAGAGAAATATGATATTTTAATGGTGCTTTAACGGTGTTTGTTTTCAACTTCTCATCTCAGAGGTAATCTTTTGTTTCCTTTGACCCGTGTATTTTCATCGCATGTATCGCAACAGACCAAAACAGCCTGGTTACAACATTATGCAGAATATTAGTCAAAAACTTTTTCAGAATTTAAATTTTTTAGAAGTCACCTCTGTTTAAACACACATAAACACACACACTCTGTCTGTCCTTACACACCATTTCTTTCCCTCCTCTCCTCTTCATCCAGCTCTTCGCCGGCTCTCAAGTTGCCTGTGGCCCAGCAGCAGCAGCAGCAGTTTGTGTTGCCACAAACAGAGAGCAGGCAGGAGAAACCCACCATGACAGGCAGATAACAATGCTGCAACACCACACTAATTGGCCTGGGGCTTACAGGGAGAGTCTGCTGTTCAGCAGCCTGGTATTTTGGGATGTGAGAGCAGAAGGAGGGTAGGTGGGAAAGGATGGTGAGAGCGAGGCGGTGGGGAGGGGAGGCAGGAGGCTCGGAGTGTCAGTTTTGATTACGGATGAGTTGTGAGATAAGTTGAGTTAGGACACTGTTGTGCGAGGCGAAGAGAGTTATGTGTGTATGGGTGTGTGTGTGTGTGTACGTACAAGCCATCCATCTGCGACACAAAGCTCTAATCAAAGATAGATAATGATTTAGCACATTTTTTAATGTGCACTCAAAGTAGGCAATAATAGCACATTATAACGCAACCACTGCTAACTTTAATTAATTTACACATACACAACTGTGTGTGATGGTGTTTCTATAGTCTCCTATAGTAAAACTCACAATTGTACCAAGTGACACCTGCAGGTACTTGACAAACAAGCAGCAGCACACACATTTCCAGCATCAAGAAGAGCATTGTTTTCTCAAAAATGCATTATACCACCAGCAATTTAGGCTCATAAGTCAAGTATTTTTTTCTTGTGTCAACTTAATGTAATTTCACCCAGTACTTTTAAACTTTCTTTTAAGGCCTGGTAGCTGCTCAGGAAACAAACTGCACCATTAATCATAAGCTAAAGGGAAGGCTGACCTTTGTGACTTAAAACGGTCCACTCAGCAGCTCAAAAATTGAGTTGTATCAGAGACTGTAAGTTTAGTCATATACTGTAGCACAATAATAAACTTGATCGGGGAGTTTTGTCTGAGGTCTCAAGAATGAAAGTGCCTCAGTGGTTTGGGATTAGTGCCAATACAGTGCTAAGTTGAAAAAAAAGAAGCCCCTGGTTTTCTCATTTCTCACTCAATGATAAGTAATTTATATACTACGCTCAAGCTTTTGCTGTTGTGCGCTTTTTTTTTTCTTAACAATATCATTTGGACACAACCCGAGAGTTTGTCAGGGCTGTGTGAGTGGTCATGGCAGTGGATATGTGAGGTTCTAAAGGAAAAAAAACCTACAAAAATACAATACTTGATGTAATAATGACACCGCTCACTGTCTGTAGAGATACTAGACAATCCCATTTCATCCCATTACAACCTAAGTAGCTGCTTTTCCCAGGCTTCTTTTTATTTGTGTGCACCAACTGAGCAACAATGATTCTTTTAAGAATGTTGTCATGAAAAGTATTGTATTTTTTTTTTTTTTTTTTTTTTTTTTTAACATTGAGTGGCTTACCCTTGTTAATTTCTGCTGATCAACCTTTTACAGGTTCATATGCACACTCTGCACACTGGCATGTAATGTCAAACAAGGCAACAAAGTTAAATTGAGATATCTGAAAAGTTCTTCCTTTTTTCTTTCTGCCTGCTCTAAAGTCAAGATTAAATCCTCAACAAATACACAGTAATACAAGGTGAAAGCTTTTCAGATAAAAAAAAAAAAAAAACTGGAATAAAGGAAGACAGGGCTTCCATCTGGCCACTATTTCAATAATAAGCACAGGCTTCTTACATATGTCTCATATTTACATGTTCCTATCTTTCGAAACTGAAAATGTGTTCAGTTTCCCACCTTCGTTTCTTGCTATTTCCAGTTTCAAAACCACTATACATGCTCAAATGTGACACACATCACACAGCCACACTGTAGCCAGATTAATTGAAAGATGTCATAAGGAAAATGGATTTAGGGAAAATGAGGTGAGTGGGAATTGCAGGAGAGAATTTTAATGGCCTCACTGCACTTAAGGTATGTTTCTGTACATTCACGTGCATATGTTAATGTATTCTATAAGGGACGCATTACATACAGAGTGTATGTTTGCAAACCCTGTATCCAAACTGCAATGTCAGAGATGGTTGAGGTGATGGTGATTTATTGCAGAAAATCATTACTTTTTAAAAAGTTATATCTAATGTATGTCAACTCTGGACACTTTCAGAAAACCATGTGTTCATACTTCATTACAATGACTTGTTTTAAAGATTTTGAGCTTTTTATCATATTCCTGCAGAAGACTTTAGCTATATTGAGTTATGTCTACCAAAACAAAACGCCTTAAGACAGTCTTGAATCTCCCCTATTTTGGGTGCTGAGGGAAAAAGCTAAGAAATAAAATGACTCTGTCAAAATCCTAAAGGTCAGCGAGGGTTATCTCATCAGTCTTTGGAAGGCCAGACTCAGCAGCCTCCTCAAGACCTTTCAAGTAATGACAAGGCTTTGAAAATATATAAGCCTCTCTTATCCAATGACTGCACAAGATATTTATAATAAATAGAGATCTCTGCAGGGGTAGAGGCAGGAGACTCAGAGATATATCATATTTTAAAGAGCAATGCAATTTCAATGCAATTATTCAACTCACAGTTCTATTAGAGGTTCTATTACAAGTTTTATTAAATACCAGAACTTGTTGTGGGGATGATTTTGCAAGACAAGGGCTCAAATAAAATATGAATAACCCTGTGGAATGCTTTTGCTTTCTTCAAAACAACATGGAACGGAAAGTTTATCTTCCATCAACTTCCCCATTTTTACAGCTCTTTACTAGTCGGTTCTAAACTCTCAATTGTAGCAAAGGTCCGATTTTGTAAAGACCATCAAGATGTGTAAGTGGAAAACTGTGTTGACTTGCTGCACCCAGACTTTAATCTTCTCCATTCCATTGATCTACGCTTTTCTAACTATCTGAAATGCCATCAAGATTCCGAACAATGTCAAATGTTAAGACGAAAGAGGGAGAAGACTTGATTGGGGGGGAGACTGATTGCTTGAGTGAGTAGTATCCGTTTCTCCTTTTAAAAGTCTTCCAGGATCCTTTCGAGGGAAGTATGAGCTAATCAATAACCTGTCAGAGAGAAAGCCTTTTCACTTTTTGGCCAGTCCACCCGCTGCTGCTCAACTCAACTCAATCTAACTCTCCCCTTGTTTTCAGCCTTTCTCTCAGACTCGTTTTATTACCTTGACTCTATTGAGTGGGTCTGCCAGCTCAAAGAAACATTGTCCCCTCTTACGCTACTAGGACTCTTAATAAAAGAAGGGTCACGGTGTCAGAGATGCTCAGCAAATTGGATGGTGGGAAAACCACACATTATAGAGTCTGAATTTACTTCTGTAAAACCAAACCTCCACTTGTTTTTTTTTCAAGTGTGCCACTTTCCAGTGACTTTTGCTACACTGCTGGCTTTTGATTCTGTGAACTGAAGAGATTTTGTCACTTTAAGATTGATCGTCTAAACTCTAAAAAGGCTAACAGCGCACAGAGTAAATCAAACCTGTAAAGCCCCCATTTTCAGGAAAATTCAAGTACTGTGTATAAAGTACTAAAGTACTAAAAATAGAGTTATTTTTGGAACTTCATGCTCATTTTTCATTCATTTTATAAAACCGATGCATTTTAATGACCATATTTTGCCATTTTATCGTGTAGCTTAAACAAAAAAATGTAAAATCCTTTACTTTCTGTATCGAAAGTAAGGTCCAGTTTTGATTGAAACATAGGTTCAAAATTCACATTCAGTATGATAATAGTTTATGTTCTTGTATGTACTTTACCCTATGTGTTTCAATAATTATCACTTGTCAAGTAAAGAAATGACTCTACAATGCATTATGTTAGCTTCAAGCGGGTCTGAAACCATTGTATTATGAGAGTTGTGCACACAAATGTCAGTCCTGACATTTGTGTGCACAGAAACTGAGATATGAACAGTAACTTACAAGTTATAGTCAGAGAAATAGGTAATTGATCCCCTGCATACTTCATGCTTCTGGCCACACACAAAAATAAAACAAAACAAACAAACAAAAAACAAGCGGCCTATAATTTTAATGGTGGATTTATTTTACCTGTAAAAGCCAGAATTTCAACAAAAAAAATCTAGAAAAACATATTATCTGACAGTTCTTAATTAAGTATGAGTTGATCAAGGAAAATAAGTCAAGCATGAAATAGAACTTGGCAGATTAACCCTTGCTGGCAAGCACAGGCATCAGACGTCTCTTGAAGTTGGTCACCAGGTTTGCAACATCTCAGGAGGTATTTTAGACTACTCCTCTATGCAGATTCTGTACAGATCCTTAAGGTTCTGAGGCTGTTGCTTACAAACGCAAAGTTTCAGCACCCTCCATAGATTTTTGTATACGTTTAAGGCCTGGAGACTGGCATGATCGCTTCATGACTTTATGTGCTTCTTCTTGAGCAACTCCAAATACTCACTGGCAAACTTCAGATGGGCCTGTACATGTGATTTTCTTGAGCAACGGGACTTTGCAGACACTACAGGATTTCAAATCAAACGTATTACCAATGTTTTTCCTGGTGAATGTACTTCCAGCAGCCTGGGATTTTTCTTTACCTTTCTGATGATCATAGATACTGCACGAGTTGAGATCTTGCGTGGAGCTCCAGACCGAGAACGACTGATTGTTGTTTTGTCTTTCTTCCATTTGTGAATGACTGCACCGACAGTTGTTCCCTTCTCACCAAGTTGCTTGCTGATAATCTTGCAGCCTTTTCCAGCCTTGTGAAGCTCTGCAATCTTGTCTCTGACATCTTTGGATGCTCTTTGGTCTTTCCCATGGTGGTGAATTTGAGGATGCAAAGTGTGATTCTTTAGACGGGTTTCTTTCACGTGTACACATAACCAGTTCAGATTATTAGTTTCTGAAGCAGAATGGACTCATATACTATAAACAATCTGTGGGAGCCAGAATTCTTGCTGATAGGAATCAAATACTTATTTCCCTTGATCAACTGGAAATCAATTTCTAACTGCTAGATGTGTTTATCTGGATTTTTTGTTTATATTCTCTTATACTTAAAATAGACATACTATTAACATTTTAGACCACTCATTTTCTTGTATATGGCCAGAATCCTGAGACAAATAGGGGATCAAATATTTTCTGATAATAGTACAGCAAGACCAATAATATCAAGGGTTTTGTGAAATATATAAAGTATATTATGCAGTCAAGTGTGAACCATACAGAAAGATATCAATAGTAAGTCTTTAGAGATGAGTGGTGTGGTTATGAGAACACAACCAGATAACTGCTGTTCATCTTTTTCAAAAATAGCCTTGAGCAGATCCAGTCTATGCTGAATCCACAGGCTCATAAGACAGGAAGGCAAGGAATTGACTGTAGAGCTCTTCCAATGGATTCAGCTTTGCTAAATTTTAAAATACTGCAATAGTTTGTTTAGACACTATATTTAGACATAAACCTCTATATGCTCAATAGGAATCTGCTATAATTGAGGTTATCTAATAAAAGCTACAAATGCTGCTTGTAGGCGTACAGAGTCAAAGTTCAGAGACACAGCTGATCATTTTTAACAGTGGATTTTAATTTAATTCCTGTGGATTTATTTTCCTCTAGGTCCATCCCAAGCCATCTTGCAACCTGAAACCAACAAAGTAAAAGCCCCGGAGAGGTTTACCCGCAGGACCAGAAACACCCCCCCAGCTCAGGTAATCATCAGCTGTCAATTATCCATCACTCAGAGCCTGTCCGTACATGCCCATGGCTTCGTGTCATTTAGATGATTGATGACCAGTAGGGTTAAAAAAATAGTAGTCTTGCAATCCATTTCTCAGGGACTCTGCAGTTGTTGTTTTTTTTTGTGCACATATATGTACATGTGCACTCATGCATGAAAATAAACTACTGTAGTTGCACAAGGGAGCCTTTATGCCGCTCTGTGACACAATTAACCACTATTTAAACTATGTCTTAACACAGGCTTCGTATGATTTATGTCAGCAGATGGAAGAATGAGTGCAGATAGAGTTTTTAGGGAAGAATGAGCAGCTGAGAGAACATATTGTTTCCAGTCAGAAAATACCAGAAATTGTTCTCCCAAGCAGAAAGACAATCAACAAAGACACTCTCTTCCAGCCCCACCCCGTCTTCGTTTCATCAGAGGAACTGTGAGCCTAAAGACGCCTCCCTGTGTTCACATTACTCTCCTAGGCTCAAGCTTTCTTCTCTCTGCCGTTCCTGTTTGTTTATTTTTCTATTCCCTCTTGTGTTTCTTTCACTGTCCGTGTGAGTTCATGGTCACCCCCTTTTATTGTGCTCCCTCATCTCATCTGTTACTCTGTTTGACTGGCACCGATTCTCATTGTATGACTACACTTCCCTGTAGTCTGGCTGATAGAAATGGAGGAGAAAAAAAAACAATTGACAAATTACACAGCACGTTGGATTACTTAGAGCAATACAATAGAGTATAATGCAGGTGACTGCCACAGCGAACACAGCAAATCCACCAGTCCCACTTATGAGGAGCTCATTTGTTAAGTTCCATAAACACTTCATCACACAAATCACACAAACAAGGTCCAAAGTTATTTTACAGCATCTGCTGACTTAAATTTAGCTAAAATGCTTTTGAAAGATCATTCGGTGGGAGCTATGTGCCGTAAATGTGCCTGAAAATTGGGTTTCTTCACATACTCCAAACCCTGTACTTTAATGAATTGCTGAAGAGGAAAATGATAAACAATAACTGCCATCTGCCTATTTGTTTTCTAAGAATTCCGTTTGACTTTGTTCTCTTGCAAATAGATCAGAGACACTTTGTAAAACTCCTATATGGGCTTTTTTTCCCTTTTTCTACACAGCTCTCATTTCTGCTTTGATCCACACAGTGCGATGTGACAGACATTTAGGCTGCTGATTTTACGGTGCTCCCCACATTTTCTGCATATCCACACATATGATGTCTGTCTTCACATATGCAGCATGCCCATTTGTGCTCAGTCAAGTTCTTTCATCCACTTAGAATGTGAGATGAGTACACTCACCCTCATCATTATTGTCAGTGACTCACCATGCAGGCTGCACTTATTGGATTGTATGTATTTAACTCTCAGCAGTCTGCAAATAACAGTAGCACATTCATGGTGACTAATCAGCCTACGTAAATTTGTTTGCAAATGCACAAAGGGAATTACAACTGTGAAAACCAAAGAAAAACACTGTTCAGTGCTGGCTTGTTTTTTTTTCTTTCTTTTAAAAAAAGTGTTACAAAGGCCATCACCATTGAATCTGCTGATGTACAATTAACTGATCACTTGGAGCAATAAATATGTTAATGATTGCAATTATTGTAGTTCAAGCCGACTGAGCCATTGTGGTAGCCAGACATTAGTTTAGGCTTTTTTTTCCCCACAGATGTTTATACCATGTGGCGCAGCAGTTTTTCACCACCCTTTTATATGACAGAATGATTGCCAAGCACGGTCTCCTGAACTGAAGCCAACTTTTATGCTGGTTGTTGGGAGGCAGCCATTGGGTACAATGCAGCTTGGTAGCAAGGTCAACTTGTTTTAAAAGAGCTCAACCTTCCTCACAAGACAAAGTCTGATGCCCGGTGGCTTCACTCTGCCATGGTGATGCTGACGCTTTAGCTTTATGGATTGTAATTTTCAAAATATGCATTCACTTATCATGCACTAATGGCTGCACTTTCCTCGTGACATATATTTACAAAAATATGTCGATGCACACTGCATAAAATCATCTAATATATTACACTAACGCACACACACATCCTTATAAAAGGTGAGTGTTAAGCCAGGCACGTTCCTTCATCGACCCACGCAAAATGCCTGAAAGCACACTGACCGTGGTAGCCCAGTGGGACTGCAGAGTCAATATAAACCAACAGGAGCGATGATTGATTGATCCCCTGCTACCCTACTCTCCTTCTCTGCTCTGCCTCATCATGCCCTCCTTCCATGCCCAACCTTCCCTCTCCCTGCAGCCTCAGTGGGCTTGTTGAGATCTAGTGTCTTTAGTCTAGATGTATCCAAATTGGAACAAGATCCAGTAGGCATGGCCAGCAGTTCACACCTGGCATTAGAATGTGTCTCAATCTCAGTCCACACTAAGCAAGCTAAATCTGAAAACTCTTTTCCTGTGTTTTAGCCTTCTATCCACACTGAGCCAGTGTCATTCTGCCCTCCAAAATGAGATTTTCTGAATCATTTTTTTCAATAACCTGACTTCACCACCATAAAAGAGTGATTTGATTGTTGTCTCAGCGCAGCAGAGCAGTCAGACAACAAAGGGAATATATATGTAAATGAACATGAATATCTTGTTTGTTCATAAGTGATCATAGAGAGCAGGATGGGACATAATGGAGGTTTAACCAGCTGAGAGCTGAATAAGTAACAGGCCAGCACCTACCCACTCTTTAGATGGTGCCTGTGATGCACAGTTAGTCTGCATACCGAAAGAACAGGAAGAAGAAGAAATCTGGCTTCGCTCCTATTTTGTTCCATTGTACTTCTGTTGTATTACTTTACAAGTATGAATGCAGATCTTTAATAGAGCAGCCTGATTATTTCCACCCAAAAATAAACTTAGCTGACTTGGAGTGGATATTGTCTAGCTTGTGAGACCTCTTTTAGATATTAAATTTAAGAAGCAGAGTTTTAACTGCAAAAGTTACTGAGCAGAAAAAAAAACACATATATGTGTTTGGCTATACCATATTAGAAAAAGATATATTTGGCTATATTTGATATCTCTTTCTTTAATGCCAACTTCAAATTGTGAGATGTTAGGAATATTTGGACTAATTTTTTCACCTTGCAAATCTTTCAGTGCAGCCGAGGGTGTATTTTTGCTCACACTATATGTGTGGTCCCTGATCACTTTGAATACTGATTAGATGGTCTGATACCAGTGCATCTACAATACACTTTGCATTTGGAGCCACTTACAATGACATCATCAAAGACACGTTTTATTGCCAGGTGTGTACAGAGCCTACCTTCCATCCTTGATGTCGCTCCCAACCTCCTCAACCTTCTGTTTACACAGATTCCTCAGCTATTAAGGTTGAGAAACAGCTGCACATGTAGGATTCCATCTTTATTTATAGAGAGCACTGATTAAATAGCAAATTACAGGCACTGATTTGTATTACTATCTTTAATTTGACTGACAGTGATTCATATGCAGTTCTCACTCGTTTTTCATTATTTTATATTTGAGGGGACAAACTGAGGCGTATGTGTTTTAGGAGTATTATGATATGTGTTGGACTGGAACAGAAGTAGAATCAAGTGAACGCCCATCTGGACCCTTTATCAGGGTACATATTTTAATGAGCCAAACACAGAAAGACAGACAGGAAGCGAGGTCAGCTTTAAACACAGTGATTAGCAGTTCAAAGAGAGCAACTAGGGTTTCATCTACCTCTCCTCCTCTTGGCTGTCCCTCCCCTTACACTCAGTTCCTCTCATCTTCAAACAACCCGGGTGGAGGGTGGAGGCTGAGGGACGGCCTCTCCTGGGTCAACCTACAGGGAGCATTGATGGCAGGAGGATGGAAGGCTGGAGGGCAGCTTTGTTGCCTGCTTGGCCTCTCCCCTTGCTGGGCAGTGATTAAATCAAGGCCCTGGTGCGAGGCCTTCTGCTGGGGCAGCAGTGGGTTTCTACCCATGCTGAGCTTGGATGTGTCCCTGAGAGGAGGCGTTACAAAGTGCCTCTGTTGTTTGTTTTCTGAATTCACTGGAAGTTCTCTCAGGACTCTTTTATCCCCATCATGAACCACAAACATCACTCGTGTATGTGTCATGCCTGCCCAAAATCTCAAGTTGTTATTGTTAACCTGCTGGATATCAACCATAAGATCAGGTTGGATTTTGATGCTGTTGACTGATGTAGTTCACACAGCCCTTGGCCTTCAAGAACAAAAGGCTCTCTGTTAAGGTGACAGGAATAACAAAATATAATGAGTCAAAGGAGTAAAATTCTTAGGTTGTACATGCAGAGACAAGATCTGATTAAGAAATTTAGAGACTACAGAAGCATGGAAATGATGAAAAGTACCTTGAAGATTAGAAAAGTTTGTTTTGAACACCAGAGTTCAGGATTGACACTGAGCACCAGGTGAGAAAATCTGGGTCAGGTGTAAATGAGCTGTCCCTCTACAGCTATTACTGAAGTACCTATGAGCAATCCTGATTTGTTCCAGCGGAGCTTCTCAGTGGCAAACAGCAGAATGCGGTTGCCCTTGGCAACTCCCTGGTGGGAATCTAAGTAACTGTATGAATGTAACACAGTATGATGCTGATAAATAGCACTCACGTTAAAGCAAAGCCTCTGTAGAAATAACAATTCAGAAAGTTAATCGCTATGAAAAAAACATAGTGTGCGTGCGTGTGTAATATATATATAGAACTGTAACTCCCTCCTGCAGAGCATTTGTGAGTGATTGCTGTGCCTCAGGTCCCTTTCCTGTTTGCTTGACAGAAGAAGAAGGAATGCGCTCAGGGAGAATTACTCTTATGTAATAATTCTGCAATCAAGAAAAAAAAAAGATGCCTTTTTGTCTTTACATGTAAACTTTTGGAAGATTCTAACTCCCGCCTGCAGAGTAGTAGTGAGTGATTGCAATGCCCCAGGTCCTATTCCTGATGGGTTGACAGAAAAGAGGGAGAAATGCATTCAGGGAGAGTCATCATTTATCCTTATGTAATTACTCTGAAATCAACGTACTGAAATATGTGTACTCGGGCTGACAGAAGAAAAAGCCCCTGAAGGACTGTCTGAAACATACGCTGACTAGGAAATGAGTGGGCTGAGAAGAGACGCAAATCGGAGAAAGAAACATGAAATGAAGAGATGAGAGGGAAAGAAGTCGATACAAAGTCAAGCAGTTTTAAAGGAGATGGTCTAATGAGCAGTCAGATACAATGATTAATCAGCAGACAGCGATCAAGAGTGGAGTGGATAAGTATAAAAAAAAAAGACTATACTTTGTGTGAGTCAAACTCTCCTCAAATAGTTATTTTAAAATGCATGGAAATGAGTCTGTTTTTGTATCAAGATGATTTGTTCTATTTTAGGTGCTGTGAACTTGGTAAACGCAGGGTAGTAAACTAAACTGAGTTTCGATCTATTGTCTGTAATATCAAAAACTTTGCAGCAATCTTTGTTGGTTGGCCATGAAATGTCGAGTGGTAACATCTGCTGCTGATTGTGTGTATGTTTTTGAATGTGTCCAATTGTGTACAATGAAATACTTACTACTTTTTTATACTAAAATGTCATTGAAATTTCTCTCTCAATTAGCTCCCCTTTCATCTTCTAAACATCCGTATTGAAAATTCTCTCTATTCATTTTTTCCTGCAGTAATTCTCTCAAACAAGAGTCTCCTCACTCTCACTTCCCACCAAATGAGAAGTTTAGCTAACACATCCAGCACTAATCTCAGGACCATTATGGGCATTGTGGGGATGAAAGAATAGTAAGGGAGCTGATGAAAAGCTGTGAGGGCTTTCGCTTCTTCTCTGCTGTACTGTCCGCTGATGAGGAGGGGTGTTTGAGTTGATCATTAAGAGGAAAATAAATCCTGAATTCTCCTTCTCTTCTCTTCTCTTCTCTTCTCTTCTCTTTTCTTCTCGTCTCTTCTCTTCTCTTCTCCATGCACTTGAAGACGACAGTTTGTGAGCAACACATCTTTCTAATTCAACATGCATCTTTAAGACACACACGCTAAATCTTATATGCTGCACACACGCGCACTCAAGTGTGTGTGTGTGTGTGTGTGTGTGTGTGTGTGTGTGTACATGCGCGCGACTATGACAGGAAATGAATATTTAAGCATTGAGCCGCAGGTGTAGGAACTGCAGCCGTTTCTTGAGTCTTCTTGAGCACATCATTTATTTACCAGTTTGAGGCTTCAAAGTGGGTTTAAACATCATCATTTTCTCCCCGTGTTCTCTTTAATCAGGCGCATCATCTCCTCCACCCCTTTCCTCAACTTTAGTCTCCATCTGCTTCGCTCACAGGTGCTGTGGGGAAGATCTCACCGCAGAGTCTCTGAAAAGATGAGACTTTTTCACCCCCTTGTTAAGGGTTACAGATTAGGGTGCGCTGTTTTTTCGTAAATCTTCAATACAAATCTAATACTTACTTCCAAGGATACCCAAGAGGGGTGAAGTTGTCAGAAGAGGGACAGCATTTGAGATATATTTATGCAAAGCTGGAAGAGAAGTGTGGGTGTATGTGTATGCAAACGTACATGTGAGTAAAAGTCCTGATAGAGTTTTCTTGCCTGGACCGGATGTGTAACTTTGGCTAAGTCTCCCAGTGATTAGGCTTTGATGTTACCTTGAGTGATAGATGAGAGAGGGAGGAGGAGGGTTGGAGGAGAGGAAAGGTGATGTTGCTGACACAGTAGTTTGAGACAACTTTCTTCTACATACTTTAAGTCTTTGCCACTTTTCTATCTGCACTCCTTAAGCACGGCACAAAAAGAAAAAGAAGAAGAAAAAAACAACCGCTTCACTTAGAAGAAGAGTCGAAAAAAAAAAGAAAATGGGGGCAGAAGGGTGGCAGCCGAAGGGAAGGGTGAAAGGAAAGCTGAAAAGAAACGTGAAATGGGTAATGTCAGGTTTTATTCTAATGCATGAAGGAGGCAGTTGGAGGTCACTGCAGTATTCATGGCTGTGGGTTTGGCGCCTATAAGACAAACACTGCTGTAATCAACTCACAATGCCACATATAGTAAACTCTGCTATGTGACACGAGCAGCTAGAAGAGGCTGAAGGGAAATATTCTCAATGACACACTCAAACGGACCACATTCACACTAAACACATCGGCCAGAATGAGAGAATGGAGTAAAATTCATTGATCAAAACTCCTATTTTATCTTGTCTTTATGATTAAGCGTGGAAACAGTTTTTCCACACACGCCTGCTGTGTGTTCAAAAAGCTTGTGTCCCTGATAACGAAGCAGCTATGTTCTCGATTTTGTCTTGTGATTGGTAGTAAGATGGCCAGCATAGCCTGTAACCTTCCTGCTGGAGGAGAAATGATGGCACAAAGGATTCAGACAGTCTCCACAAATTACCTCAGTAAGTCCTGATCCCCTGTTAGTGATAACTAGGCTATAATTAGTTATCCACAGAAGTCACTTTTTGGCAGCTTTGTACATGTGTGCCTGTATCGCAACTTTAATCATCTATCTTTAAAGGGATGCTATTCCTGAGAGCACTGGGACATGTTTAAAAGGTAATTCAAAAAAATTCGATATCGGTATTTTTTTCAGAGAAAAATTACTTCATCTATTCTAAAAACACGTTTGCATTCATGCCAGCAAAATCACATAGGGATGGATTGTTTGTTTTAAAACTGGTGAATTTTGATGTTCTACTTTTGTCTGAACTAATATACACAGTCTGGCATTAATGGAAGTCCTCAGCAAGACAACTCCTGCTTTGGTCTCACTCTGTTGTTGTTACCTCTCGACACGCTCACACTGTCTATTTAATAAGCTCGGTTATTCAACCCTGATGTTTGTTCCATCAGTGCAAATGAAACCTTGGCTCCTATAACTTTGCTTTTACACTGACTGTATTGCAGGAGCAATTGAAGGCGGCATCACTCCTGCTGCACTGCTTAAAGAAGACAGACAATACTCTGCTTCCTTCCACCACAGCCACCCTGCGCACAAACTAAACGAGTATTGACGGATGTCTCACACAAATTAAAATGATTTTCCTCTCACGCCAACAGTCACCGGAAACGTTCACATAGCGACAGCCTCCTCTTAAATGTAAGAGGAATGACTTGATGAGAACCTTTGAGGAGCAGCATTGATGTCATCTATATTCATCCTGGTTTGTTTCAGATACTTTCACTGGATCAGGAAATGTCATTGTATTTCATTAGCATTTATACATGAGTGAACTATGTGCCTACCTTGGCCGCAAATGAGACCCAGCTTTTCTATTGCAAGGGGCTACACTGCCACCAAGTGGTTTTAGATGACCTGCATGCTCCTCCGTGGTTGAAAGCACAAAAGGACAATCAATCCCCATTTGTATGCCTAATTGTTTTGCCTCATGGACCAAGGCCAGGTTGTCTTACAAACATGGTTTCATCTGATAAGACTGCTCTATCTGTTGCTGATCATCAAGCATGTTATCAGTTCACCAGAGCATGTCTTCATAGATTTCAAATATCAGAATAAAGAAATTGAAGCATTTACAAAGTACAATTTAATGGAATATATTTAAGCAGTGGTGTTGCTTTTTCAAAATGCCTTACAAGTTTCTAAAAGTTCATCTTATGAGAACTTCAGTTGTTAAATTCCCATAATGATAAAAAAACAATGACAACCATAGCCACTGAAGATTATAGGTTGCCAACGTTTTTTATTCAGCATAATAGTATAATAATCCTGTGCCAAATATTGGTAAACCACTAGAAAATGCCCCTTTAATATGAAATGTATTAAGATTTACAGCTCTATTACAAGATTAGTAGCCTAATCTTGAGCAATGCAGTACATGTGCTGACTTTCCAACCTCATGACTATTTTTTCCTCAGGCATATTTACCCATAAATACAAGTAATTTCTCGATTAAGTAAAACTTTATCAAAGAAAATATATATTTTTTTGAAGAATAAATGCATTATAGCTCATCGTACAAACCACCTGAGCTTCATCAGCAGCAACTATTGCACTAGTATCACAATATAAGACTACGCTTCACGCTTCAGTGATGAAGGTGTGTGTGTTGTGTTGAAAAACGGGGCTCTGGGATGATAAAACTGAAATGCTACCCTTAATGGGAAGATATTTATCTCCAATTATCATTTTAATGGCAACGGGTCATCTTGTTGCAAATTAATCATAACATATCACTCCAGCTTCGTCTGTGGTGACACTTTAATTTCAGTAGTTATTATCACTGCTGCAGCGTCGACTACACTGTGTCTCTGTAATGGCTCTGTAATGACCCTCGCTAACTGCAGCTCGAATGTCTGGCATTTATTAAAGGAGCTGAACGCTGGTGAAGTTCAGAATACATATTATCTGTTCCTATCAGGAGAGACATATGCTCCTCTGGAGGCTTCCTTTGTCCATAATGTGTTAACATGCTGCCGTACATACTGCGGTAATCAGGTGCAATTTCAGAGGCACGTGTCTGGATCTTTCATCTTCTCCAGATTATTTACCAAAAAGCTGTTGGTACGTCAGGTAAGTAAGTAGGTGAAAGAAACAGCAAAGAGATAATGAAGGGAGAATGAAAGTGAGCTAGAATGAAAGGAGGCCATCTTTTAAGACAAGATTTGTGAGAAAAGAGCAGCAGTTTCAAACATATTATTTCGCTTATGATCTAGCTATCTATCTATCAGTCAGATTTTTATGTAAATAATTTAAAAATATTTGCAAACTAGTCACTATAGGAAATGCATCAGAAAAAACATCAATGATTTTTCTGTTGTATTCAAGTATCCCATGATCCCTTGCTTTCAACAGAACATTACCAGGACCCTGCAACCAAAGCAGTTAAATGGAATTCAGCCAACATTAAATTCATCATTCACGCCTGTACTTGTCCTGCTGTTAAAATGTCAGCTGTCAAAATGCCCACTGTATGACATAATGTTGTCATATGTCTCAGAACAGCAAGCTATAATTCTGTGTAGGCCACAATCCAGCCTCTAGACAGTTCTAACACGTGTGCTTTTTTAAAAATCCATCAACAAATGAGAAAACAGTAAAAGCATTTAGCCAGGATTACACGTAAAACACTTAAAATAGGCTAAATGATTCCTTGTGTACACTTTAATAGGAGAATGTCTGCACTAATTTCATTTTGTACCGGCCTATGATGACCACAGACTGTCATAATGACAAGCAGATAGCCCCACTTAACAATACAAATGTGCATGAAAAATGGAATTTATTCATTTTAGCCAAGGTCATGTCTCTTGTGGTCACACTAGTAGGAAAAAAATCTAATAAAATTAAAACCGACAATCCGTCAGTTCCAGGAATGCTATGATTACCACCTATGATTTCAGTGGCCAAAGAGACGACTCCACTGTCCTTCAAACAGGGACAGATGGGAAAACTGTAAGGTCTAGTGTTACTTAACTCCTCATGCAAATGACAGATGTGTAGAGTCATTCACATGATGGTGTCTCTTTTAATGCAGAGTTCCCACTTCCCTGACTATCATTGTAATGGTAATTTGATATTACACAAGTGGACATTCGAAACATGGAAAGAAACTGCTATTTGGTGAGTGGCATTAAGCCTAAAATGATATGTTTAATATTCTAAAATAAGTTATATAGAGTAGTATTGTGTTTTCCATGTAAAATTTTAAATTGAAAAGTACCCATCAGAAAAATTGGATGGAGTCAAACTACAATATTTTATTTAGAGTAGAGGTGGCTATAGGGGTAGAAATATAACCAGAAAAGGTAGAAAGCAACTGCATTTCCTTGTCTTGGTACTTGTAAGAACCCAATATAATATAGGAATAAATGAAAATAATGAAGTGAAGCACAAGTACCTTGTAGCTGTACTTTGGCACAGTGTTTAAATAAATGCATGCCATCACTTTTGAATACAGACAAACAGTTGTTTGTCTGTATTCAAAAGTGAACAGTGTGTTTGCTGACTGGCTTCAAGACTAGCTGATAACAGCAAGCAAATGAGAATAATCAGGCAAACAAACTTATATTATCAAATAGAGACTATATTAATAATTTCCCAGCTATCATCTCAAGCAAAGCAATGATTTAAAGCATCAAGACATAGGCTATTTAAAGACTCAAAGTGATATAATAAAAGTTATTTGCAATGCAACAGAAACAAATCAGCAGAATTTCCTAATTAGAGTAATGTCTGCAAATTAAATTGCAAAAGCTTTATTTGTCCCCTTATCTAGATAGATAGATAGATAGATAGATAGATAGATAGATAGATAGATAGATAGATAGATAGATAGATAGATAGATAGATAGATAGATAGATAGATAGATAGATAGAACCTTTATTGATCCTGCAGCGGGGAAATTTGCATCAACAAATGGGTAATTTAAACACACCTAATAAACCAAAGCTAAACTTTTAAAACTAATTATTTACATCCTAGTAGATACAGTGGATCATTTCCTGTCCTTGTATTTTGCATTTATCTAGTTATTTATTCATAGGTGTCACTTTTTGACCAGTTGGGGGCGGTATGATGCCGGTGTTGCTTTTGATCAACTTTCAATTCCGCAGACGAAAAAGAAACGAAGCCTCTCTGACAGAAAATGGCTGATATAGAGCGCGGCCACAACATCCCTAGGCTCCAAGCATAGTTTTAAGGTGTCCTACGTTTGAGCATGCACTATTACATTTAACAGTAGTACACAATGTTTAAAAAGGCGAAAAGAGCAAACTTTCGGCGGAGGAATGAGTCGGACGAGGATGAACAGGAGGAGAGTCAGCAGCACCCGCCGCTGGCGCCGACATCGTTCGGGCCTGTCGTGGAAATCCCGTTTATGGAGACTTCTAATAACAACGTTGCCGCAGCACCGAGTTGCACGGATACCTACCACAGTAACGGCTTTCAGGCTAACATTATGAGAGCTATCAAGAAGGAAAAGAAAACCAGAGAGGTAGCAATTTTACCTGTACCCACAAAGGCCAGTCTGCTGAGCTTCGACGATGATGAAGGTAACTTGGTAGCTAAATCTATGCTAAGTAAGCTAGCCGGTTAACGTTAGCTGGATGTTGTGCTTGCAGGTTTAAGTCGCTAATCTTACCCTTCCGTTTCTACTTAGGATACGGAAATGTTTATATGTGCAAAAAGCAACATCAGTCATTCATTCACATTCATTGACAGTGAATCATTCCTGTGTCCACCAACTTACCCTGGATGCTGACTTTCCCCTATGGTTTGTTTGTAAACAGAAGGATCCGAGGTGTTCAGAGTGAAGAAGTCCAACCACAGCAAGAAGATTGTCAAACAGCTAAAGAAGGAATACAAGGAGGATTTGGAGAGGTCTGGATGTGTCAAACAAGAGGTCAAATCAGGTATGTTAGCCTTCTTCCCATGTGGTATGTCATCTGATTGTCATCTAAAAGGATTCCCAGATGACTTTGGAGCCGTAGCTTTTTTTTTTTTTTTTTTTAAACCAAACATAAATCCGTTTAAAGTTGAACAGAGGCATGCCATTTGAGTTTTTCAACAAAAATAAAAATACAACTAGGCAAGATACCATATCTTAGCAAATATTTAAATTCTTAAAGACAAAATCTCATATGCACCTGCATCATCTGATTTTGGTATATCTCAGTGGAAAGGAAACAGACATTTTATATTTGCATTTAAGTTGAGACTACATTCGGTACAGATATTAAATAGTATATTCTGAAGACACATGTCAATGTCTGTCCATGGTATTAGTGCACGTCCACCATAGCTTGCCATGCTCAGTAAATACAGACGCTCTCTGAACATTGACTGAATAAAGAAACAGGCAAAAAGCCAGTCAAAGGATTTATTTAAGATGCCCTAAATTTGAGGCATTGCACTTAAGATTCAACTTATGCCAATAAATTTAAGTTGATGAAATATGATATAAGTTGCCTGGTAGTAAAAGGTACTTGGCCACAGTGTTAATGTAGTATATATTTGTAAGAGCTGCTCTGCAGTTGATGCATCTTTTTTTTGTTTGTTTTACCTAGATGGTCCACCTCAGCCTGCTGTTACCATTAAGGAAGACGTTACTAGCAGAGCAGGCAGTGAACAGGGGGAGGAAGAAATGGAGGTGGACAGTGCCGACGAACATGAGGAGGAGGCAAGAAGTCAAGGCGGTCAGACACAAAGTCAAGCATCCAGAAGCAACAATACCGGAGCATCGTTTAACACACTTTCTACCCTCGGAAGCTTGAGACCAGGTATAATGTAGACACTTTCAAACTGAAATGCTTGTGCAGTGTTTAATCTATCATTACTGGCACAATTGACAGACATAGGAGCACTTTCATATAGAATTCCTTGTCTATGTACTTTTCCTTAATGTAATGTAACAGGCAGTGAGTTAGGGTAATTTTTAAAAATGACCTCTGCTACTAATCGTAGCAGAGGTCACCCTTCTCTGAATGATCAGCCTTTTAATCTGCCATCATCTAAAAACTGCATACAGCACTGTGCTTCCAGAGCTAAATGTTTCTGTGTTTAGTTTTTTTTTTGTTGTTGTTGTTTTAATTTGTATGCTCAAGTGCTCAAGCCCTAAAGGAATACATGTTTATATTTACTTCAGGGGAGATCCCAGATGCAGCATTCATCCACGCTGCCAGAAAGCGCAGGCAACTGGCCAGAGAGCTGGGGGGTGAAACCCCTCTTGTAGAAACAGAGACTCCTAAGAAACGTCTGGTACGAGAAGACCAAGATGCCAGCGATGACGAAGACGAGGAAGAGAAGAGGATCCGCTTCAGTGGAGTCAGAAACAAAAGCCAGAGACAGAAGATAGCTGAAGAGATAGGTACTGTAGTAAACTGTACAGTGACTATCCATTGATGATATTCTTCTGCTCTCAATCAGTCATGTCTTAAAACATCAATATTCCCTTCACATGTGCAGGTATTGAGGGTAGTGATGATGAGGCCCTGGATGCAGGTCAGGATGAGGAAGTGAGCCGTTGGGAGCAGGAGCAGATTAGGAAAGGAATCAGCATACCCCAGGTAAGCTATACCGAGTTTCTGATCAACTGCAAGATGTTCTGCCTTCATGAAATAGATAACGCACAGACTTCTATAACTTTCTTTTCATCTGCTGGTACCATTGTATTACTTTGTAAAACTTTGAGATTTAATTTTAATGCAAGAGATTATTAGCATTGTTGGGATCTGAAACATTTAGTCAATTAAATAACTTAATCAGTAGACAGAATGTCCAACAGTTTTTATTGTTCATTAAGTCCTCACTCATTAGGCAAAACTGCCACAATATAATTGCTGGTTTCATTTTTTTGGGGGGGGGGGCATTCATATTATTTTGTACTGAGTAACTTTTGATTTGGGGGTCTGAGAAACAGGAAATTTTAAATGAAACCCTTTTAGTTGTGGAAAGTTTCAATAGGTATTTTTTCATTTCTGGTGTTTGATAGCTTAAACAGTTATTCAAATAAGTTATTAATAGATGAACTGTTAATAACACTCGTCATTAGTTGCAGCTATGAATAAGTTGTAGTTAAAGAGGAGCAGTCCTATTACTATTAAAGGAACTACATGTTTCTCTTGTTTTTAATGATTAGGTCCAGAGCAGTCAACCAGAGGACAACACAGTCTACTACCAGAACAGCTACGAGAGCCAGCCCTATGGCGCTTCCTACAGCATCCCTTTCACCTACAGTACGGTGGCCCCACAGATTGGCAAGCCAGCTGGCCGCGCCGACAATGGCTCTGTTCACTACGGGGCGGTTATTAGCGATCTAACCCCAGTATCCATTGATCTGGTAAAGAAACGCCTGCAGGATAGGTAGGTTCAGTGGAAGACTGCAACAACGTGTAATGTCCATCTCCCGCTCAGCTGCTGCCATCTCTGTGTGCTGTGGTCCTGAAGACCCAGCAAAAGCTACCTACTGATCTAAGGTTCAGAGGGGCAAATATGTCTCTGTATATCTTGTTTATTGTAGTGGGTGCACTTTAAAGCAATTATTAATTGCCTACAGTATGTTAATAATTAAAATTAGACAAGTTTTGTTTGTCCTTGGTCCCATCTAAGCTGTTCTTACTGTCTTTCTCTGTATGTCATGTGTTTGTAGGCTCAACCAAATGCATGCAGGCCACAACGCAAATACCAGGCGCTACAAACAGATCAAAGAAGAGTTAGCTGCTTCTGAGAGTACCATTCAGCAGCTGGAGGGTTCATCCAATGACAATGCAGATCAATATAAATTCTTGCAAGAGATGCGAGGGTATGTTGGAGACTTGCTTGAGTGTTTCAGTGAAAAGGTAAGGGAGAATTTATCTGCAGTCTGATTAGCTATTTGCTGTTTTGTGTCTGTGTGAACTCTGACCACTCTGTGATTTTCAAAGGCATACAATCGAGTATTAAGTCAGTATTGCACAGCAGTTCTGAGTTGCACAGCAATATTGACCTGATTTAGTTGTTGCTTAGTAGTTAATGTTTTAGAAATTATTATTTTCAATGGTACTTAACAGTGCCTACTAGCCAATTTGACTGCTATTAGTCACTTGGAGCACACCCCATGTATGTCCTTGTGTCTTTGCAACCGCTCCTCTTCTGGTTAGAAATAAAACTCCGATGTATTATCCCAGCAACATACTTTTAGAAGGGTTTTTGTGCAGAAACTAAGTGCTATTCCATCAAAATTTTTAGATACTTGCAAAATTAATTTACTGATAAATTATTGCATTTACTGGAGGTGAATTGGAGCCATAATAGAACCCAGTATATAAACTTAGATAAGTATCTCCAAGTGTTCTGGTTTAACAAAGAGAATGAGTACAATTGTGTAAAACATCTGAAATTACAACACAAACTACCTTTTTGTAAACCAGTAGCTACTCACCAAATGCTTGCCCAAACAGAATAATCTAGTCTTGAACCTACAGCAGCAGAGCAACTACATGGAAGGAAGAGAGAAGTGGCCCGCCAACTGCCAACATTTGTTTCTTCAACCAAACTAATCAGTGCACAGAACATTGTGATTGAAACAGGACACTAACCAACCACATTCAGCATGACTCAGTACAAAGTCCTTCAAGTCAACGTAAACACTGGAAACTGTTTATCATGAGTGTTGGGTAAAAATCTTTAATTCCTGTGCATTGACTATGCAACGAATGTACATCTGCTTTTAACTTAATTTGTCAGTATTTTCATATTAAACCATTTGCTGAACATAAGTTTATGATTTTCAAGCTTTCCTTCAAAGAAAATTGACATTTCAGAGATAACAAGTTTCCACCCGACACTTGTGATAATGTAGTTCCAGTGTTATATTGTCCATCATGCTCCTTTTATCCTTACAGCAAGACATCCCTGTGACTCCGAGTCCCACTTTTGTTGGGTCAGAGGTCACAGAAGGCATCATATCTTTCAGGTGCCTGCTGTCCTGGAGCTGGAGGCTGCCATGCACCAGTTACTAAGGCAACGGGCCTCACGACTTGTCCAGAGAAGACAGGATGATATTAAAGATGAATCGTCGGAGTTTGCAAGCCTTTCAAGTCAGTCCATCTTGAAGGTTTTTATGATTTATTTGAACGGCCTCGTTAGTTGTCTGTATGTGAGCGTGAGTGTATGTGTGGCTCATATTCTTGTGTCGCATTACGTCCATTATGATTCCCTCATAATTATAATTAAGGTTAACTGATGTGTAATTTTGCGGGAATGAGCATCCATGTATGTAAATGGGCAATGTTTTATTGGAGGAGCTGCTTCGGCTGCTCTTTGATGGCTGAGAGTCACAGTCAGCTGGATGGTTGTAATTCAACTCAAGCAATAAGTCACTAAGTAAAGATGACAAAAATGATCTGTTAGTGATTTGTCATCTGTCACTTTCACTGTAACATATCTGAAGCTGTCTCCAGGTAAGTGATCAGAAAATGTATGATACCAAAATTATTTTATCAAAGTGTGTCTTACTGCTAGTTGTACCTAATACGTTCTAAAGATCGGACAAATATTGTAACTCCTTTGAGAAATTTAATACAATCTTTTTACCCAGCAAATATTTTTAAGTATTTATTATTACTCTAAATTTTAACATTTTTGCCATTAGTTGAGATTCTAAGTTCCCAGAATAAGAATGAGGTTTTGGGTTACCTTAGCTTTTCAGTTCTGGTTCTGACATGACTCCTGTCTTTTGCAGATAAAGCTGTCATGGCTCCTAATCTAGACTCATTTGGTCGAGACCGTGCTGCATACCAAGAGCACAGTCGTCAGAGGAGGATAGCTGAAAGAGAAGCCAGACGGTATGAGGCTTACTTGTCCTTAAATGCATGTTTCCGAAGTATTTATCCTTGTACACACTGTCTAATGCTTCTCTTGGCCTACACAGTGCAAAAAAGCTAAATTTGTAGCTTAATTTATAAAGTACAGGTTTGTCATGCAAGAAGTCAAAGTTCTGAGGGAGTCATTTTAGGGCAAAGCTGGTAACAGGTTATCACAAATTTTGCTCTAGTTTCTAATTTGGCTGCCTTTGTGTTTGTGGATGCAGAACACGGCGGCGACAAGCTCGAGAGCAGAATGGCAAGAGGGCTGAGCATAACGAAGGCTTATCATCTGATGACGAGGAAACGTCTACTGACATCACCAGCTTCAACATGGAAAGAGGTACATCATGACATTGCTGAAAATGCTTATACTAACAACCATACTGAGGACAATTGGTTGATTATATGTTATTTAATATAGACATAACATTCTGCAGTTCATGCCTAACTAAAACCTGTCATGCCTTCCAGATCGTATCATCAGGGAATGTAAGAAGGTATTTGAGGACGTGGTGGAGGACTTTCATTCTCTAGACTGCATCAAATCTCATTTCGAAGTGTGGAGAAGAGAGTATGCCGACTGCTACAGAGATGCTTACATAGGCCTCTGTCTGCCCAAGCTCTTTAACCCATTAGTCCGTCTGCAGCTCATTGCGTGGAACCCTCTCGAGGTAGGACGTGCGTTTTCAATGTCACATTTTCCTATTTGAAAGGAAATTGAATGGCGATTTCAGATAACCATTTTTGTCTTTATTCACTGTGCAGGCGCAGTGTGCAAACTTTGAATACATGCTCTGGTTTGAGTCGCTGTTGTTTTACGGCTTTGAGGAGCACAGCACGTTGCAGAAAGGAGATGGGGATATCGGTTTGCTGCCTGCTATTGTGGAGAAGGTCATCCTCTCTAAACTGACAGGTAGAGAAACCCTCACGGCAGCACTGAGCACACTTACAAAGATCTCCTCGGGATACAAGCCAGTACAAAATATACTGCGTGTATTCATGTGTTGTTTGTTCATGTATGCCGCAGTGTTGGCGGAGCAAGTGTGGGACCCACTGTCAAGCAGTCAGACAGCCAGACTGGTGGGATTCATTCACAGACTAATGAAAGGTTATCCCACCGTGCTGCATGGGGACAACCAATACACACAGGTACCACCCACCCTAGAAGTACCTTCTTGCACATTATGCACTGTATCTGCAAAATACTTAAGCTTTTGTGTGGACCTTTTGTGTGGGTGTTAACTGTTGTCATTATCTTAACTTTCTTTGTTAGGAGCTTCTGAAAACAATTGTCCTACGGACCAGGCGGACTCTGGATGAAGATGTCTTCCTTCCACTCTACCCCAAAAAGTATGTTGAACAGTTGTTACTATTGGAAGTTCAGTTTCTTTATTATGTGTGAGAAGTACTCAAGAACTGATTTAACAGATTTTTTTTTCTGCTTTTGCTCAGTATATTGGAGAACAAGAATAGTGGTCCCTACTTGTTCTATCAGAGGCAGTTCTGGTCCTGTGTGAAGGTATGTGCAAAAGGGGATCAAATTATTTTTATATTCTTTTATAATTTTTTCATCTTTTTAGATACCAGTTGCACTGACAGTTACATTGCAATTAGGTCCTGATTGTTGTAGATCATACTTCACACAGAAAGAATTTGATTTGTAGAACTTGAAAGGTTTTTACAAATTCAATAACAGAAAATACAGGAAGAGACTAAGAAAACATTAGAAAACCACTGGGGTGCCTGGCTCACAGACCTCATATCTATAATATTGCTGAGTAGTGGATGATTTCTACAGTAACCACACATTGCAACTTTTGCAGCTGTAGCAGCCAAGACAGCTACTGTACCTTGACGATGATGTTAGAGTTCTTCTGTTCTGTATATATCAGTACAGTCTAACTCTTCTGTCCTCTGTGCCAAGCTGCTGGGAAACATCCTGCAGTGGGAATGTGTCTTATCCAGTTCCTGTCTGAGGGACCTGGCTTTGGACAGCACTGTCAATAGATACATCCTCTCTGCACTGCAGACCACGGATACAGCAGAGGAAAATGTTCAGAAGTGCCAGAAGGTATGACACATACACACACTTAGTTCTAAAAAGCTTAAGAATTAATTATGTTAGTATCATATATTATTAATCTGTACCTGCAAGATTAATGTACTTTCACTTTTCCGGGGTAGATCTCAAAGGCAACTTCATTATTTTGCTGTTGCCCCTTTGCACATTATATTGTAAGTAAAGAAAGCAATGTGAAGTCTTTATTTTCATAATTCTATCTGTGTAGAAGTCACAGAGTTGGTGTTACGTTTTATGTGTTGTTTCACTGACAAACATTGTTTACAAAATGTACAACCTGGCACATTTGACAAGTCTTTGACATGAGAGCAAGTCATCAAAAAACAGAGAAGCGATTTCCATGACACGCCATTTGTCATGTGTCTGCCCTATATTTTATATGTTTACATCCATGAGAATAAATTTAGTTTGAAAAAGCAACAAATTTTGAACAAGTACAAAGTGAAAGATGTTTAATTGGACAGAGGAGTCTCTTTAGTCAGCTGCTGTATGTTGCACTAAAACCTAGAAATACAAACTTCTGTATTAATTCCCCTAACTGTTTCCTTGCACAGGAGAGTGGATATTGTGGTTGATTCTTCTTTAATTACAGTTTGACATGGTGATTAAAATCCATTTAATTAGCCAGTTATTATTACATGATTGCAGCACTTATGTCAACAATGTAATTTCTTTAGCTTAATGAGAGTTTTATTTTAAATCCAGAGACGCTGCTGTCGCTGGTGTTTGAAGATATGCACCAGTAGGACAGTGAGTGGCGTAATTGAATGTCTATTTCCAAAAGTTTCACATGCTTATTTTGAGATAGGAGAAAATTACAGCTTGCAATAAAACTTAACTTTTTACAGGCTTTGACTGGTTTTACACATCTGTAAGTTTCAAATATATTCCTGACAAACACGTGAGGTGCTGTTGTGTCTAAAAAATGGCGTCTCTCCTTGATCTGACAATTTGATGAGAGGTGCTTGTATTTGATAATAAAGGCCTGTCTTGGCAGGTCAATGCGCTTGGCTGCTCTCCTCTTATCTGTGCCTTTTCACAGCTGGCAGCCTTAACTTGACAAATACACCCACTCAGTTTTGCCATTTGTGGCTCATTGAACAGGGTGACACACAGCTAGCGGTTTATTCTTTCTGGTGTCCTTCTCAGGTGGTGGAGTGTTTGCCAACGCATTGGTTCTCTGGACTGAAGGGCCAGCAGACGTTGCCTCAGTTGGAGCCATTCTGTCGCTACCTCACCCACCTGGCCAACTCAATGCACCGCAGCAGTTTGGGCGGGTCTGATATTGAGCGGCGCACTTCCAAGTAAGGCTCTGTGTATACAGCTTCAGATAGTTTGTCTAAATTGGGGAGCTTGAATTTAATTATAGCACCATCTGCTGGAATAGTATTAAAGTTGCTTTAAGCGGGTAGGGGTTGTTTTATCATATTACCTAGTAGCAATTTAGACTGGAAGCTGTGTTGAGATGTGATTGGTTTTGTCAGTATTATTTCTAATATATCCCACATTTGCCGACAGGGAGCAAATCAAAGAGGTTGTGAAGATGTTGGGACAGATGAACGCCCTGGACCACATCATCGCTGTGGCAGCAGAGCATGGCATTAAGGACATCAAACCACTGTTGGAAGCCAAATCATAGTGGACAAGATGGAAGCAACGTTTCACCCCCTTTTTTGTTGTGTTTGGAACATTTGAAGACATGGGATCACTAAGTCGGATTCCTGGAAAACGTGTGCATCAGTGGACTTGAAATAAAACTCAACAGTTGTTCCCGGACTGAAAATAGAAGACCTTGATGTAAATATTGTGAATATTGTACAGAAAGGTGTGTACATGCACCTGTTAACACAAGACTGATGCTGAATTGAGGCCTTGTATTGTCAGCCCTAAAAGACTTAAGACATGCTGGCAGTATTTTAAATGCATAATTTATTAGGAGTAAAAAAATTTGTTGACATGGTTTACTTTTTGGAAAATGTGTTATCTCTAAATTTACACTACGTTCACCCTAGCAGTCTGTAAAATCTGCTTTAGCATCTTCACTGCTCTCGCTTACCTTTTTTTTTTCCACGTGCCAAAAGGTAGAATCTTCCAGCAGACTGTAAGGCAGTTAAAATATTTGATCCCTGCTTCCTCCTGTAGTGCTCCTGTCACCTCCAAAATGCAACGATGACCTCACAGAATCTGTAAGAGATTTAGTAGTTTATTTGCCTGGGAATAAAATATACATTTGAATGCTCATTGCCTTTTTGAAAAGAAGTAACAGCAACCCAACCTCATGCAACGGTGCTACTATGTGTGTATCTACTATAACCATAAAAAGGACAGTGCTGCTATGAGCAGGTCTTTTACTGAGTCCTACATAGACCGAAAATAATCTCTATCACTGATTTCTTTTTTTTCCTGTGTGCTTGGTTTGTTTTTGACAGAAAAGGGAGCTTTAATGGACCTTCTGTGACTTTGCATTCTCCAAAAGTGCATATCATCAGTCCCCAAAACTTGTGGTAACGCTGTGAATATGAAATCATGAATTTCTTACTGGTTCCAGCCAGTTGAGCAGTTGTGACAAATGATCTTAGCGGCAGTTCAGCCTAATGGCTATTGCACAACTGTAATAGTAATGAGCGGGCGGAGCTGCTTGTTTGCCTCTGGATCCCCTCCTCCATCTGATCGCGCTAAACAGAGCGACCCAAAACCTTAAATTCCTCCTTGCCGCCTCTAAAGAAAGAGACACAACTTCTACTGACCAGTGTCGACGCAGTTTTTTTGGGTTCTGCAATTTCTAATTCTTAGATCTCAAAGTGGAAATTATATCTTGGACCACTTCCCTATGCGCTAACAGTGTTTTGATAAGGTAAAGTACTATAGTTTCAATTTTGCGATTCGCGAAAGGCGCATGCATGCAACTGATTGAACCGTGCGTAATTACGCGCTCGGCTGTATTTGTGTTCCAGGTTGGATGATTTTCGAGTTACGCACATCGGAACAGAGAGCTTTAGCGTACGTATGTGTTCGTGAATACAAACACACATGCTCTCTTGCTGTAAAGCACGTTTCACTCGGACCCCATTTTATTTCCTCTGCAGCTACTGCTGCATGCCTGTGTGCGGCTTTCAGAGCGGAAAACCCGCAGCTGAATTACATAAGCTCTTTTTCACGCAACTTTCATCAGCTTGCACAGTTAAAGTTGGTGTCTTACTACAGTTAGTGCAGGTTAATAAAATGCATTCTCTGTACAGTGAACGTGGAGACTGCATTTGCTCTATGTAGGGAAGGTTGCATGAGGGGAAGTTGGTGGCTGTGGGATTTTAAAGTGGTGATGCTACTGTGCTGGACTTAAGACTGGCCTGAAACCAGGAATGGGAGGTTTCCATCCTGGTGAGTGGGGGTGGGGTGATGGCACTCTTACATTGGAGTGAAAGCAGCAAGTGGTCACTGAGCAGACACTAGAAGTGGTGGGAAAAGGTCATGCTTAGAGTAAAATAAACGTACTGGGAGAAATAATTACACATATTTGAAATCCTTAAGAAAATTGATTAGTGACTTTAAAGTGTGACTTCTGTATTTTATAAAAATTGAAAAAAAACACGAATACCTCCCCACTCCCCTTAATCGCCTCATTAATGATTATGCTAAAATTAAGGGCTCCATAAAAACAATTTCAGGATAAATTCAAGAAAAACAATTCAGAACAGAAAATAAGAAATTATCAGAAAACCAAAACGTTAGGCAGATAGACTAAAATTCACAATAGAGAAATTTAAAATACAACTAAATTAGAAATGAAAATCTGGGGTAAAAAGCTATGTCTTGACTTTACTTTAACATAATAAATTTTTAAAAATTATATCATAAAAAATATACAGCAAACCACTGCCGCAACCAAGTTTTCAGGCAGACTGCCCCAGACACCACACTAAACCATATAAAAAGTAGAAAATCTGTGCTTCTGGACATGCCGATTATCACATATACAGTTTTAAGTGCCAGTACTAGTCCACCGTACTCCTACTTTCTTCTTCTGGAGAAGTGAACACGTTGACCATAAAGAATGAATGGGTCAGAGTTGACCTTTTAGATCTTCAGCTCCAAGCAGTCTAACTTTAGCTGTCCTGAAAGTGGGTCAGTAGTGGGCAACTTGCTGACCGCGGGCCTGTATATATCCCATACATTGCACAGAGTCTGGTGTGTGTGTGTGTGTGTGTGTGTGTGTGTGAGCAGAAGCTTTCCAGGTTCACTGAGGTTCTGGAGATGGTTTCAACATGCAAGAGGCTCATATTTCCCCTTTACTGCACCTCCAGCTTACATGTTTGGCTGCATGCACGCCTGTATAAACTCATATTTTCTCTGAATGGTACTTACAGGGAAGATGAAACAAGATGCGGCCGGTGGCTTCTGACTTTGACTTTGCAATGCGGTGTGCTAAATGTAAGTGACTAGTTGCAGTAAAAAAAAAAAAAAAAAAAGATTGTAGTGTTTACAAAACATGGATGAAGGGCTTATTACGATGTTGAGTAATACTAACACGCGCACATTGTGTATTCATGCTTACGGAAGCGATTAATTGCAGGAAATAGATTGAGATTCTGAGAACTTGTTTTCAGTGAGCAGTGATGCCTTTAACCAGCTTTTTAAATTGCCAACTACACTTGCATTGTGTTTTTATCAACTAATAATGTCCATGAAATATGCTGTCCATGTGGTAAACAACAAGATAAAAAGACACCATCACAGTACCAGGGCGCACGAATATGGCACATAAATAATACATTTACATATTTGTTGTTTATAATAGAAAAATCTGTAAATATGCTCTGAGATGAATCAGATTAGGAAGCAAAATAGTTTACAAATCTGTTTTTAGCTTTTAAAAAAATAGTAATATTGTATTGGTTGAAAGTGGGGAAACTGCTAAATGGGGTGACTGACACGTTTTTCTGGAAAAGTGAGCAGCAGCTATTGGCTGATTAGTCAATCAACAACAAACAACTGGTTTGACAATTGAGTAATTTTAGTTTTAGACATGTTTTGCTTTTTAAAGCCATCTTTCACTGATTCTGACCTCTGTAAGGTAAGGAATTGCTGCTTTTCTTTGTCATATATCTGTAAACTGAGTATCTTTTCATTTTTGTATTGCTGATCAAACAAAATAAGGCATCACCTTTCAATGTCCAAACATTATAGCGAGAATTTTTCAGATGTTTTATAGACAAAAAAGTAATTAAAATAATTGTCTGTCACATCCCTAAAAGCATACATTCACCATTCATCCAAGGGATGCAGTGTTAAGACAAGATAATACATTTTGCATTCTTTCATTTACTTATGTCTGCCTACGAAGCAAGGAGCCATCAGCGTTTTAGAATCATCGGTTTAACTTCAGCTAAGAACAGCATAGATGGGCTGGTTTCTGAATCCTGACCTATGAAATTTAACTTCCTCTGTAGTTGGACTCAATGGAGGTAAATGGTTAATCTTTTGTTTCCTAAAAATATAAGATTATATCTCTGTGCTGTGTCGAGGACAGGGTGACTGTTGGATTGTTATCTGTTCAAACAGGTGGAAGACATTTTGTCTGTCATTTTTCTTTTGTCAAAAGTTCCTCATTTTGTCTGTCATAAAGTTGGACTGTAAAGCAATATGTGGTTCTACACTTTGCTTGTGTCTTTCCAATTCATGTTGTGCAGTTGAATTTTAGCTTTTCATGTTTTTGAAGCAGGCTTTTCCTGTCAATATCTGTTTTTATAGCAAAGGTCAACTCTGTCCAGGCCTTGCAAAAGATTTTTTTGCTGTTCTGAGCCTCTTAAAATAAGCCTTATTATCATTTGGAAAAGCAACAAGATTGCAGAGATTACAGTTGTGGAAATGACGGCAGAACAGGTTGACTGAATGGTTTGTCAATGGTTGCCGGTTGTGATAATGGCCGCACAGAAAGAATGACGTCTAGCAGTGCAAAGGAGCTAGCCCATAGTGGTGGATAGTGAAAATTCATACCTTGTTCCTGATCCACCTGTTTTTTTGTTGATATGCTAAAAGATATCATGAGCAAAATAAGCAGTCACTGCCATGGATAAGCATTTTCATTGTATCAGTGTGCTGTTCTCTGATTCAGAATTCTGGGGATTCACATATAACAAACCAATCCTGCCAGCTTGCAGGGTGGGGCTTTACATATTATCATTCTCTCCATCATGCGTTTCTGGTTCAAACATGTATAATTTTTCTGACTTGCATTTGCATGGTGTAGAGTAGTTTTGCAGCATTTTAACAGAGTCATAGGTGAGCTCCTGTCCTGAAGCTGTAGTGAGCGATGGAGGGGTGGGTGGAGTATGAGGCGGGAACCTCATAGATCCACACATTCTAAAGGAGGCAAAGGTGTAGAGTTACATCTAAAGGCCGATTCATGCTTTCCAGTAGGTACGCTTAACAAAAAAAGACACAGGAGCCTCCCATGAATGTTTCTGAAAGTCTGGCTGTGACTTGGCACTTTTTACAGGACATAGCAGCCTTTGGGCTGTAGCACCGTGCAATTACTCCTGAGGTGTGTCGAGGACAGTGGGCAGACATTAACACCAGATTTCTGGAGAATTTAGAACTTTCCACTGTGTTTGGCCAGTGGTGATGGAAAGCACTTCTGAATTCTAAGCGCAGCTACTTCAGTGACAACTGTTCATCCTCCACGTATAGCCTCTTGTCTGAAGAAGCATTTGTCATATGCCTATCGTCACATAACTCTGCCGTGTTCCTTGGTGGAATAATGAATCTAACTTAGCTTCATTCTTTCAGTGCTCCAACAGATCTGGATGCAACAGTTTCCATCACAGTGATTTGTCTGGTCTGTGGTCTGCTCGTGTCAGCCGTTCTTCTGATATGTTTCGTGGTAGAAAAGTGTCTGCCAATTGATGATTTAAAAAAAAAAAAATTTTGTATTCCACCACAATATTGCACGGGTGTAAAACAGTTTACTTCCGCTTTGGTGAAGAAGATCAGAGAATTAATTGTTTTGCACAGTCTTCAGCAATAATTTTTGTTGGTAAATGAGTGACATTATAATGGGACATGTCTGCATCTTCAAGCCAAAAACAAGGAAGTGAATTAGATGACGTACGTGCATTACGTTTGCGCTGGGGACTGCTATGATTGGTGGAGCTCACGGGAGGCTGGCCAAAATTGCGGAAAAGTTGCGGTGATTGGACAAAATTGCAAGGTCGCGCAGAATTTGCGGAGATTGGTTGAATTCGCGTGAATTCGCGCGATCGCGACATCGCAAATTCCTGGAGGGACTGAAAATTTGTTTTCAGCACCATTTCTTGTAGCATGATAGTCGACAAGCTTGCGGTGTGGACAGTCCTCACGGTTACAAACTTTGGCCTGCATGCAGACTTGGGTGAATGACCCACATGTTCAAGGGACTTAGCACATGCAGAATGCATGAACTGGAATTTAAACATTTTAAGACAAGAAGAGATTATTTTCATGGAAAAACTTCTAAATATGCATGTTTTGAACACATCTTCCAGTTGTGGATTCTTTAAATGTCTTGCTATGGATATTTGTTTTTGAAATTTCCATTTGCTGCCACAATTTGCACACATCTTCCCACCATAATACTCTGCAACAGGTAGTGTACTGTGCACAAAAACATTTTCACATGCAACTGTCAAAGGTCAATCCCACCTACCTTGAGATTCCAAACTTTTAATTGGCTACCAGAAAACAATTAGCATTAGAAGCTGCTAAAAAAATAAATTAATGAATAAATAAAGCGTTTATTTGATTAAGTGGTGGTCAATCTGACATAGCCTGAGCCTATCCAGCCCTACACTTGGCAACGCTCTTGGTTGATGTTCACACAAATGATAGGTTCAAGGTGACCCAGTCAGGCACACTTTAAACCACATCCATCACGGTCAGTTTGACAGCAGCCAACACAACACTTTGTTTGCATCTGTTGCTGCAGACTAAGATAAAGACCTGTGTAAGTCAGCTAATTAAGATGACACCAGGACATTATTCCAAACATAAGTAATCGGGTGGAATGAATGCTTTTAGGCTGTTTGTAAGGTAATTATGATTTTAATACAGCCATGTTGATGTCACAGAGTTGAGTAGTATCATGTATACTCAAAGATACATGGGATGGAAACGGGTGGGTAATGTCAACAAGCAGCTGTCAACAATCCACTGTTGCATGCCGTTCTCTTTCCACAGTGAACCCACCTGCTACTGCAACACACTACTTTCGCTTGACACTCACAGTGAGTGTATCAGAACTTTTATTTGTTACTATGGTAAGATGAAACCATATCAATCAGTCCAACTTTTTTTTGCATATTTCTTACTGACATTGTTGACAGTGACAACAAGAGTGGGTGTTTGTTTAAATGCCCTCATGTTGTGGCGTAACTCGGGGAATCTGTCAAGCCAAATTGACCTTCTAGTTCTATAAATCAGCATATTTTTTGCCTTTTGTTCAATGTATTCCATCTAATTATTTCCCTGTAAATCCACTTGTCTAGTAGTATTGAAAATGACTGTTTCACCCATCGGATAGCTCTCCTAAATGTCAAGCAGTGTTGTATTTGTGGTGTTCGTTCATTGGTTCCGAAGGATCACATCCCCCTTTCCTGTGCAGCTACACCCACTCACGGTGGGGCATCACTCCTTTTTTATTTTAACTTCTCATCTACTGTACATTTTTAAACTGGCAGTGTGTCATGTTTGTGTGTGTGTGTGTGTGTGTGTGTGTGTGTGTGTGTGTGTGTGTGTGTGTGTGTGTGTGTGTGTGTGTGTGTGTGTCTGTATACGCACAGTAAGATAAGAAGGGCACGAGCTTTCTAAAACCTGTTTTTCTAACTTTAATCGCTTCAGCTCTGAACCCTTTGGTCTTTATTCCTGTGCGATCTCTATAGTAAAATAATCATTTTATTATAATAACTTTAAAGTATGCATATCTGTGCACTTGCATTTGTGAGTGGCACCAAACCAAAGCTTTTCTGACTGCAGCCACTTGTTGCTATTTCTGTTACAAAATTGCTGCACTTGTAGATAAACTCGGTTACTGTGTTTCTACGTATGCAACTGCAACAGTGTGATTATACAAGAGTCTACGCACATCTGCACTTAGTACTGTAAAAATGTAGTTCCTAAGATTGTCGTGGTCATCCAACTACGGCTGCATTTTGGCCGTGCTTGTGAGTGCATGTGTGTGCTGCTGGGAATAGCTGAGCCATGTGATTCTTCCAGGTTCTATTTCAGAACGCTGACCGTCAAACACTCGGCAGTCTTCACAGCAGCTTAAAGAATAATTAACAAATGTGCTGTCAATCCCTCTGTCTTTCATCTGAGTTCAAATTTTCATCCGAATCAACAGGTGAAGAGTATCTGTAGGTGCTTCCAGGTAAGTACTCGGGGTTTTGTGTTATTGTGCTATCGCAGGTGCAGGTTACTGCTATTTGGACATGCATGTTTCCTGTTTCAAACACACGAGGTTGTTTTAAATTGTCAGATTTCTTATATTTCAGTCAGGTCTGTTGTAATGACAGAAAACTTCTGCAGTTGCATAATCTGTGTAACCAGATCAGTATGGTGGCATGTGGTCCATATAGCTTCTTTCTTTTGTGTTTCTCTACATGTGTTTGTTTCTGTATTTACTCCTGGATATTTGAATAGTATTTCCATTCTGAGCTTTTATTTACGAACGTCCCCATTCGTACAATGCTGATACGTGCATGAGAGCTGCAGTAATAATCAGCAGCAATCTTATTCGTCTTGGCAGAATAACGCATAAGCATTAGCTCAGCAGTCTTAATGCCGCTGGTTTAGTCCAGTAATTTAATGGATTATTTGTGTTTTTGTTAACACCAAATTTGCTCAGGCAATGGTTTTGCTGCTGTGTCTGCATCTCCAGTCTTGCACATACATTTGGTGAATATGTGAAATGACTACTTGCATAATGTGTAAATGCATAGAATGCTGACTGTTTCTTTTTTTCCAGTGATTTGCCTCCTTTAGGTTTTCATTTAGGAAGTGTTTTAATGGGTGGTGATCATTTTCAAGAGACACCTGCAGGTCTTTCATTTCAGTACAATATGGCATATAGTATATGTCAGTAAGTGTTTAAAAAGAAGCCTGAACTGCAACAATTATCTTCATTATTGATGAATAAGGTGATTGTTTTCCATATTAATTGTTTATTTATTTATTTATTTATTATTATTATTATTTTTTTAAAATATTCATATTAATTGTTTAGACAATAAAAAGTTGAAAATGGAGCCTATCAGATGACAGCTTCAGATATCTGGTTTTGTCCAACTAACAGTCAAAAATTCCAAAATATTCACTTTTAAGTATCACAGAAGTCTAAGAAAATGTGAAAATGTTCATATTTCCTCAGTTTTGGTTTAATCCAACATCAAAATGATTGCTGATTGATTTCACTCCACTTAATAATCAATCATCCTATTGTTTCAGCTCATTAAAACATACTGAACACAGCTCCTAATGCAGGGCAATACCAGAGATGTGCATCTTTTTACGTCTTTCCCCACCAATTTTCAAAAACATCCAGCATGCGTCACTGCTGATGTGCAACACCACTTAAGATCAATACCACCGTGTAAACAATAGTGACCTTTACAACACAGCTGCATGTGGGAGAGACAGACTTTAATGTCTCCTGACGAGTGATTTCCACTTCATGATCATGGATGATCGGGTGTAGAATGAAACATGGTTGTTTTGTTGTGGCAAGATTTGATTTCAGCATCGAGCCATCATTCAGGAAAGTGTGTTTTTTTCATGTGTAAGACAAATTTACTTCTTTTGAAGGTTGTAGAGACTAGATTCAAGCTCAACCACATTATAATATTTTATAAGATTCTGTCTGGCTGGTTGCTTACGATTCAAAAGTTGTGTAAATTCTGGGATTTTAGTGATTCATCTTAGTCTGGTATAAAATTGTCCAATGCGTTTCGAGGAAAAGACAACATTGGAAAATTATCCTGCTGTAAAATTTAGCTTTTCTTGTATAAAGTTATATTTATGAGACATTATATAACATTTAAAACTTGGTGTATTTTTTCCACATGTGGTCTAATAGGTCAGGTTGGAAAATTGTCTTTGAGCCTGAATATTTCCTGAAGAAAAATAAAGTCGTCACCTTAGCTTACCCTTATGTGGAAATTTCCATGAGGTGTTGCATGACTGTTGCAGTGTCCACATGATCCACTATGGTTTATGTCCGCAGTTCAGTGGGTTCTGACAAGTTGGCGCTATCTACAAATATGTCATGGCACTACGCTGCTGCATGTCACTCACTCAATTCCGGTGCTTTTTTCCACCAGACACGCCATCACTTAACTTGCATCACCGCAGGACGCTGTTTATACCACCTCCCCTCTTTTTTCCGTTTTCCATTCCTCCATCTGCCCTACATAATGTTTTTTTTTTCTCCTTCCAAATATCAAGTATTCACTCAGTGTGTGAGCTAAGCACAGGGGAATGTGCATGAGATGTTGGACAGACTACTGACTCAGAGAATCTTCACAACAGCCACATAGGAGAGAAGTCTTGCAACTGTGCTTGACCTCTAGAGGGGAGACAGAAGGTTTCAAATTGTGCAGTCTGCTCATTGCTTCCTATTTTTAAAGATAGCAACAATAAAAAGAATAAGTGTAAGTGAGAAAACTCAAACACACTTCAGTTGAGAGTTTCAGCATCTTTAATGTGACCAGTGGCTGCACTGATTTTACACTTAAAATCCAGTCTACTGGTCACAAGCTGTGCTACTCAGTCTGTGAAAACAAATGTGTAATGTCTTCTGTGGCTCCAGAGAAACTGTCTCAGGTTTGGCTTTGGCTCGAGAGTTAAACTCTATAACAGAAAGTCTGTGTTAGAGACTGGAGGTGTGTCTTTGAAAGAAGAAATTTTGGGGCCACAGAGGATCCAATGAAAGACCTTAGTAACTTATTGACTCTTTGGGAATTGGAGAATCGAATGTTTTAAGCACTTGACTCACAATAAGAGGCAAAAAAGTCTACCTCCTTTTTATTATCTGTCTCATGACCCCCAAAACTGTGCAGAAATGAATAGTATAACTTCAATTTTACCACGCATTTAATGTCTTGTTTTCTACTAAAACACAAATAAATGTTTCTTTAAAATAAGCACATATGCTTATCAGCTATTAGATGCTCTGTTGACTTTCACCCAGCACAGATTGTAATTGTTTAGTATTCTGTTTCATTCAAGCAAAGATAAAAGGTGGTGGATTATCCTTGTTTGAACTGTATGTTCCCAAACAGGGGTAAACAGTAACAGTCGTGATCGCATCTGTTTCTGCAGCTATGAGCAGGAGTAACACAATGCAACGAATCTCCACAGCATGTATCACCACAAGGCTTCTGTGTCATGATTCTTTCTGTGTTGTACAGTCTGTTCAAATGCTTCTCCTCCTCTCCTGTGAGTTGAGTCACGTTATGTAACATATGTCAGCAACATATCCAGCAATAAGATGGATTATCCCTATAGGCCGCTAGTTTTTTGGCTAATAGTCACACATTGTGGATTTGGGTTGCGTTATGTAACGCAGCAGGAAACCATGTTCTACTTTCGACAAGTTTGGGAATTCACTTTAGCAGATCTGTAACACTCCACTGTGTTGCCGCTGTGCAGCCAGTATTTTTAGATGTGATTGCAACAGTAACTTCTATATACTCACACAGACACATGACTCACCACTGTAGCAGCGCGTCCCACTTTTGCTGTGTATTTTTGTTCGAATAATCTTAGATGTTTTCCTACACCAGTAAGAACAGGCTCTGCCTCAGCTAATGCAAAACCGTACAAAATATACAAAATAACAAAATAAGTCAGAAACTTATTTGGTTCCAATACTGACCTTCATCTTTTGCTGTCTCCATTAGGGTGCGTGGCCTCTCCCCTTCTCTCCCGTGACCTCCGAACCCCAGAAGATCTTCTCCCCATCGCCTCCCTGAGGCCGGACCGTTATCGATGGCGCTGGGGGCGTTTCTGCGCTTTGGGAAGCAGTTGCTGAGGGTGAAGGTGGTAAACTGCAACTCCGAGGACTCCCGTCTGTCCCGATGCCTCAACACCTTCGACCTGGTCGCCCTGGGCGTTGGCAGCACGTTGGGCGCTGGTGTTTATGTGCTAGCTGGTGCTGTTGCACGAGAGAATTCAGGTATCTTCATAGTACTGTAAATGTTGAAAAGATGTGCTATTAGACAAATCTTTTAACTTTATGCCCTCCATTTCCCTTTTTCTAGGTCCCGCTATTGTGCTGTCCTTCCTGATAGCAGCCTTAGCTTCAGTGTTGGCTGGTCTTTGCTATGCTGAGTTTGGAGCTCGTGTCCCCAAGACGGGCTCTGCTTATCTTTACTCGTATGTAACTGTAGGAGAGCTCTGGGCCTTCATTACTGGATGGAACCTCATCCTGTCCTATATAATTGGTAAACATAAAGCAACATTGCAATCTCCACTACATTGTTTCCTATTTGCCAAGTTTCGTTAAATGTCCAGAAAGTTTGTTTTCATATTAAGATGAAGAACAGGAAGAAATCAAATGCTCTCTCTTCATGTCAGGCACCTCCAGTGTGGCCCGTGCATGGAGCGCCACCTTCGATGAGTTGATAGGGAGGCGCATCGAGCAGTTCTGCAGAGAGTACATGTCCATGAATGCACCAGGAGTGCTGGCGGAGTATCCTGACATGTTTGCTGTTCTCATCATTATCACTCTTACAGGTAGCAAAACTTGTGGCGCCTTCTCTTTGCTTCACATTGAGAAAATTTTATCCTTGCTAACAAGCAGTTTCCTGTCATTGAACTTCTCACATTGATATGGCTACAGGAGTAGATGTTTACTATGGATACGTAGTTGCCACATTTTTTTGAGCTCAACTTTTGGAACACATTTTTCTCACCAAAGATTTCCTTTTCTTTTTCTCCGTCTTAATTTCAAAGGTCTGCTGGCGTTTGGGGTCAAAGAATCAGCAATGGTGAACAAGGTTTTTACATGTATCAACATCCTAGTGTTGTTGTTCATGGTGGTCTCTGGCCTGGTCAAAGGCACTATGAAGAACTGGCAGCTGGACCCTGAAGAGATCCTTCATGCCAATTATACAAGGAACTCCAGTCACAAGTAAGAATGTGTTCGCTAGCTGTTTTCACCTGTCCAGGTTCTTGTGAACAATATTTTTGTTTTATTTGATGCAATTTGCTTCACCTAAAGGGTCTCGGTTACTCTGAGCACGTAGCAACACTATGGTTTGGGTTTTGTAATTTGGGTGAAATGATCCTTTTAACTCTTAATCCCCAGTTTCTGAGCGTTATTTACCCCTGTCACATTTTTACTCACTGTAGGAATTTTTTTTTGCTGCAATATAAAGTCATGCACCTCTATGAAAACAGAAAAACCATGGCTGTGAGTTAAGAGAACACAGATGAGAAGAATAACATGGATGGATTGATTTTTAATTTGTTTCAATACTTGTCTGAATTTTGATGAAATATCACTATTTTAAATGTTGAAATTGAACTGTGCGACACACATGACTCATTCTGGTACTATTAGAAATTAGAAAATCTGACACTTTCTCTTTTTATTTTTTTCTGGTTCTGATTAACTGTGTAATTTTGGTGATTGTTTTTTAAAAATTATTATTCCTCTAAAGCTGCCAGTGGGTTATGAGGCTTAGGGGGTTAAAGAACACAATAATCCAATACAGTTTGTCTTGTTGTGTTATTGTTGTTAATAATCATATTTCTCTTCCTCTGTGCAGTCTGACAGACATTCTGCCATCCAAGGAGAGTTTAGGGGTTGGTGGCTTCATGCCGTTTGGCTTCACGGGTGTCCTGTCAGGAGCTGCTACCTGCTTCTATGCCTTTGTAGGATTCGACTGCATCGCCACCACAGGTCAGTGCTGGATAAAACCTGAAAACACTGTTGGTTCTGTTCTCACCGTGATGCACTTCTCATAACTCTTTGACTGCCTCATGGATATGTTTCAGTTTTCAAGGAGGGTGTAGCAGAATCTAGAGTTGGAACCGTTTCAGTCCCAGGCTTGTCCAAACATCCAGGATTATTCTAGAGGGGCAAAGCAGAAAGAAAAGATGCACTTTAGTAAATGTGGCCTATTTCTTCTTGGCTTTTGCTGCACTGTGCAGATCTCCACCTGTGAACACACGTGTGTCCTAGAGCACGGAGTTCTGTTAGATTGGTTCAAGCCTCTGGGTTGTCATAAGGGGAGAGTTTACAGATTTCTTCCAGCTTGCCTGCTCTCTGGCCCACAGGCTTTTCCCACCCCTCTTTTTCCTGAATTCTAACTGGCTAACATGACGTTAACCCTGAAATGTTTGCTTGGGTTTGGCCTGTATAGACATGCCTGTCACACACACTTGCGAGCACCCCTCAGTCATTATATCATCTATGTGCATGTGTGTGTGTTCTGGCTGGAGTTAAGTTGGCATGAAGCCATTCCCCCTTCCCCCTCCACACACACACACACACACACACACACACACACACAAATCCACACAACTGTTCCCGCTGTCATGGTTACGGCCTATTACCTTACAATTGGACCAGTTGCTAATCGTAGCCTTGTCCTCAAATCTACACGTCAGTCTCACACACACACACACACATCTTCGTAATGATGTGATTTCACTGCAGAACAAGACCTGAATGTTCGTCCAAGGACCTCTGTTGCATAATCGCCTGCAGCTGAACAGTTCAGTGTTTCAGTCTTGCCGGTCCACAGGGAAAATAAGCTACTTGTTGAATTTATTGCAAAATAACACACAAAATGTTTCCTAACATCTGTTGGCCCAGTTTTCAATGTCCACTGGAATTCAGCCAGTAGAGCCCTAAAAAAATGGCGTGTAATATTAGGAATCTGCTCAAACTTTGCAGTGACAGGTGAGTGGTAAGATTCCAAAAAAAAGCTACACAAAGCTACACAAATATCTATATGATAAAGTAAAAAGTGATATCTTTCAAAATCAAAATATCTGTTAAACTACAACTCATCACCAACAACTAAATGTTCAGTTACTTTTAATAAAAATCTTCCAAGTACTTCTCATGAGTGCAGTTTTCTGCAATATGTGACACTGAATAAAATGTGTCGTGGTGACCTAGCTGACTTGAGCAACTAGTTATCTGTTTGAGTACAGCGCATGTACCCTGCAGTCAAATAACAATGCAAAATTCTGAGTAGAAAGTAGCAAATTCTTCTACAATCTAATTATTTCACTTCTATCCTATAGAATGTGTGTATTGCATGTCTTAAAGTTTTGCAATTGCATTTGCAGCTGGATATTAAGGAGCATCTTTAAAAGCAGATTCTGCTCTGACAGCAAAAGTGTAGTTTTTACTTTTCTTCAGTTTATTGCAGTAAATTATTCAACATCATATGCTTTATCCTTTTCTATATCATCATCATCAATTATAGCATGTATTTGTAGTGCTTGTTGAGCTGTTTTTGCCTTGAAATTCCAATAGGCAGGAATTTTACCCTTTTAAAAAATCAAATGTAAGCCCAAACTATCTTTCAACGACAGCTTTTCCAGCACTTGGTGAAGTATTACATAAGTGAGGTTGCAATTTGTCCATTAACTGTGTGTGCTCTCTATCTGTTCTCTAGGTGAAGAGGTGAAGAACCCCCAGAGAGCCATTCCGATCGGCATTGTGTCCTCGCTGCTCATCTGCTTTGTAGCGTACTTCGGCGTTTCTGCCGCACTCACCCTCATGATGCCATACTACCTGCTGGACAGCAACAGTCCTCTGCCTGTAGCTTTCAAATATGTGGGCTGGGGAGGAGCCAAATATGCTGTAGCTGTAGGCTCTCTTTGTGCTCTGTCTACCAGGTAAGCACTTTACACTTGCACTGCTCTGCTGCTATGCGTAAAATGCAGGCTCATGGACTCAGGTTTATTCTTAGACCAACATGCACCCACACCCACACCCACACCCACACACACACACACACACACACACACACACACACACACACACACACACACACACACACACACACACACACACACAAGCGTTTCTGTAATTTTAGAAGGCATTCGATCCCTCGACCAAAAATAAAAGCACTACTTAGAATATAGTTGCACGATCAGTTGATGTAAGTGATTATGTAAGACAGACTCAAAAACATCCTACAAGCTGCATTTTTACTAATCTTCAGTTTTTAGTGACTCATGTGTATTATTTATGTTGGTATTAAGGTGTATATATACTTTTAATTTTTGTTTGATGAATGCATATATATATATGTATATATATATATATATATATATATATATATATATATATATATATATATATATATATATATATATATATATATATATATATAATAGATATGCTTGAATTGTATGCATTCTTAATTTGAATCATGCATAGTTAATCTGTTTTTAACGGATATGTGCTTTTACATTAACCCTCTGAACCCCAGCATTTTCTTGGCGTTTATTGCTCTTGGGCTCATTTTTCACTGTTCTGCAAACATTGCAACCAGAGTTGGAAGTAGAGAGGGTTAATTTTTTGCAGTATAACAAAGATATAAAGCCATAAATCAGAAAAAAAAAATTCTTTCAATATTTATGATATATTTTTAAAAAATGGAATGAACATGTTTAACATTTGTCCAAATGCCTTCAGGTGCTAGGAGTACTAGAATCTAAACACTATCGTTGTTTCACTACTTATGTTTTTCTTTTGTTTCATTATTTGACCGTGATTTGCTCTGTGTAAACACAGCAAACAAAATGACTTGCAGTTCAGCTCACTTCAGCCAAAACTTTCTTGATTTTTTGTCACATAACTATTGGTCACACTTGATCCACTAATGGTTTCTTGGTTACACAGATAATCAAAGACAGAATGTGGTTGGGGAAAATAATCTTTTTTTTGACCATGTGTTGAAGAAAACATGCCGAATAAAGTGATTATGATGAATTTTAAGCCAGATTTGCTGAAGCGTCCTGACAAAACGGCAAGATAATATGCCTCTTTAACCTGCTGGTGGGTTTTGGAGTTCAGAGGGTTAAACATGTTCCTACATGCACTTGTAGGCATTATGCTTAATATATAGTGCATTAAGTTCTAATGTTATGCTGTAATCTACTGTATGTTCACTGCATGGTGTCCCTTGTTTGTGTGAGCTGCTGTCTCTGTCCATGTATGTTTTTTATGGCATTCTCTTGGGTGTAAGTGTGGATACTATATATCCTCGTCTCCCCACATGGTAGCCTGCTGGGTGCTATGTTCCCTATGCCTCGTGTGCTCTGGGCTATGGCTGACGATGGGCTGCTTTTCAAGTTCATGGCCGAGATCAGCCCTCGTACCAAAACCCCGCTAATTGCAACCCTCACCTCTGGCGCAGGGGCAGGTGAGACACTAACACGCATGTCTCAAAACAGCATCCGTGTTCACCAGAGTTTCTTTTCATGCTACAGGGGCTGAGCTGTTCTGGGTTAAATGTCCTGTTGGAGATCCTTTTTTAAAGAAACTTGCCAGAAATCAGCACCAAAGCATGAAAAGGATGTCAATAAGTGTTTCTAATCCTGTCTTACATGTCTGGGTTTCTTTTTAGCTAACTGAGGCAGTTCAGGTTACTGTGTCTCTACTTTCTGATTCTTCTAACATGACTTAGTTTCTATGCATAGTGCTCCACGGTTAGGAAACTTAAGGGATTTTTTTTTTTATCTGCATCTTGGTGTTGTAAGGAGAAATATTTCAAACTAAACTGCATGGTTAAGTAACTAAATATTTTTACCATGGACCAACGGTAACAGCATGTGGAGCATATTTACTACTGAAGGGGGAGAAATTCTGCATTCTGACTTCAGAATACTCTTGGTCAGGCGTCATGCCTCTGTGCTGCCAGTCCTGTATCCTGTTTTGCACGATCTCCCACCCGAAATCTGGCCAAATCCTGCGACCCAATTACCCCTCCTTTGCTAATTCTTCCCTTACCGCTTCCATTTTTCCCCTTTTTTTTCCCTTGCCCCTCTGTCCTACACCTACAACTGATGTTTTCCCCCCTCACTCTACCCCAGTCTGTTGGGTTCCATGTTCCCCCTACCCCGTATCATCTTTGCCATGGCACGGGATGGCCTGCTCTTCTCCTTCTTGGCCCAAGTCAGCGAGAGGAAATCCCCCATAACGGCCACTTTTACCGCCGGGGTTTTGTCCGGTAAGATGAAGAGGAATTGTAATATAAGGGCGAAACAAGTGTCTGTATTTGAGTAGAGAAAGAATGAGGGTAATTAAGAGGGCATAGAGGGAGAAGGAAGAAGGTATGAGATGATGTGAAAGTTGAATTAAAAACAGTTAAGAGCAAAACAGGAGTGTCGCATGCATGGTTAGCTTTATACTCTGTCAGCAGGCATTACTGACTGCTAATTAGAGGTACAGGCGGCAGCAGAAAAAGAGCAGCTTAAGTATTCAACATAGATTTTTTTAAGTTTCCTCTCTACTTGAAAAGGTTTGTGATGTAGTAGAGGTAGCTACCAGTCCTGTTAATGTGTTTTCTGTGTATTGCACTAGTTGTTGCATATTTGATTTGCTTCCTACCTATGACAAACATGTTTCTGACCTTTATGCCGTAAACACTTTGTCTACACCCACGCTAGCAGTTGTGTGATGCTACACTGTCCTGCACTCCTTTGAGCTTAATGTTATTGTCAGCATTTCAGCACATTCACAATGACAGTGTTGACATTCTCATGTATAGCAGATATCATTTTAAGTTTTTTTTGGTGTGTTGACTTTTCTGAAATGTTTATGGAAAATCTGAGAATTTCTCAAAAGTTTTTAGAATTAAACAATCGTCTCATGTTTCCATCTTTTTTTTCTGTTTCTTGCACCTTGAAGCAATCATGGCATTTCTGTTCGACCTGAAGGACTTGGTGGACCTGATGTCAATAGGGACGCTGCTGGCCTACACACTGGTGGCAGCCTGTGTCCTGGTGCTCAGGTCAGTGAGGAGAATTTAAATGGGGCCAAGGGGGTTTGAACCTGTCCATACTTGGTCATGCATGAACGTGAGGTGGAAATCATGCTGGCAAGCAGCTGATTTTTATATTGAAGCTGCTGCAGCCTGAGGCCAAAACACTTCACAGTGTGATCCAGCCAGCACGTGTCCGTATCTGTTTTTAGCAACCAGCGAAACTCAATCATGCAATCCTGTTGCAAGCGATTTCATAATTTGTTCATTTACACTGCCGGAAAAATGACTGAATGAAACTGCTGTTGCTGCATTGTGACTGACTGAACTCCTAAGCAGGTTAATTGTGCATGAGTTTGCACTGTGTCCCTACTATCACAGTATTACCACTAACTATTTTCAGTGGTGTGAATACAGAGGAAAATTGCAAGGGTAAAACAACTTTGTGTTTTTTTTTCTGTTGTTTTTTTCAGATACCAGCCCGAGCAGCCCAGTCTGATGTATCAGATGGCTAATACTCAGGACGATGGGGAGCTGAGTGACGGCATCAGTGTCCCTAGTATGGGCATCCTGCCTGGTGTGGAGGAGAGGTTCAGCTTCAAGACACTGCTGTTCCCAGACAACCCTGAACCATCCACTTTGTCAGGCTTCAGCGTTAACATCTGTGCCTCTGCCTTGGGTAGGAGATCATACCAGGACTGCTTTAATGCAGTGATAAAGTACAATAAAGCATAATGGTAGGGCTTTTGAGCAGAGGTGCATGTGAAATAATAAAGCATACATCCTTGTGCAGGTTCTCTGATCCTGATATTCAGTATACTGGCAGTGCAGGGAGGCACTGCAGGGTGGAACATTGTAGCCCTCAGTGTCATCTTCATGGTGTGTCTCATCCTCGTCTTCATCATCTGGAGGCAGCCTGAAAGCAAGACGAAGCTCTCCTTTAAGGTTTGATTCCAGATATTTTTCTCTCTCCTTATATTTAATGTTTGCAAGGTGTTAACACAAAGTGTTTTCTCCTTCTGTGATTTTCCACTTTCAGGTTCCTCTGCTTCCCTTCATTCCAGTGATCAGCATGTTTGTCAATGTCTACTTGATGATGCAGCTGGACAGAGGCACCTGGATTAGATTTTCAGTCTGGATGGCTATAGGTAGTTATACACCATTACTGTCTATCTTGTCATCATTCAGAAATTGTTGTCTAAATCTGAAATAGTTTTTTGATTTGATGTCTTCCTTTCATCACAGTGATGTTTTACACTCAGTTTGCTGGCATAAGCTGCTTAAAATGTGCAGGCCGCTTTGTTTTGTCATCATGTGTAATCACAACTGCCAGCAGGGTCTTTTATGAAGCTTGCCTTTTGTGGTGCATTTGGAAGAACATCTGACACCATGTCTTGTGTGTTGGTGGGCAAATTGAAACATGAACTCTGGTTAAAACATAAAGTAAATGTGATAATCTTCTTTGCTAAAAACAAACCATTAAAGAACTCGAATGCATCACAATCCCTACTGGCAGTTTTTATTACCTGAGAGCTTACAAAATCAATAAAATAGATAGCTTATCTGAGACTTCAGGTCTTTAGGAGTTTTAAGTCTGCTAGTGTGAGCTGGCAAAACACCAGTGACTTTATTACGCTAACAGTGCTGTGTCTTGCTCTGCCTTTTCAGGTTTCGTGATCTACTTCTGCTACGGCATTCATCACAGCACCGAGGCAGCTGTTGCTCGCTCGTCTCCAGACACAGAGATGAACGGCTTCAAGCCAGACCAAGAATTAGAACCAATGTCACCAGAAAAGGAGGCCTTCCTGCACCATGGTGTTGCCACCAGGGAAGAGGATGATGGAGATCTGTAGGGAACTGCCTCAATGCCAAACAGCCCTGACACCAGTCTGTCTGTGTTGGAGTGTTTTTGACAGGAAAACTCCCAGTCCCTCACTGGCGGTACTCCCTTTGGAGGAAGGCAATGATAAATAACTTTGACTTAAAATTCACAAACCTCTGACTTTCCCCTTCGGCTGCTGAGTAGAACACAGACAACTGATGATAATACTCGTGCCAAAACAGACTTTAAAAGCCTCAACTGACTTGTTCTTTAATTTCAGTATTCCGCAAAAAGGTCGTTCCCCCCTTTAGCTTGGCCTTGAGATTCAACTGCTCATTATCGCTTGGCTGTCAGAGCGGGAGTCAGGTCGGAGACATGAAACATGTCAGTGTTTAAGGGAGGTTCCGAGATAGCAGGAGACCACATTATCTGTTTCTCTTCGTCCTGGGATGTAGTTACTGCTTTGGAGTGTGTCTGAGTTACATTGTTGCCAGTAGAACTATGAGCAAGAGCTGATGTCTGGGGGCAAAGAAGTCTTGCAGCAATGCGTTTTTGTACGGTTAAAACACAACTATGTATCTACATAATTCTAAAAATCTGATAACACGCGTCAGTATTAAATACACATTGGCACATTGTCTAAAACCTACCAGTTCTTATGTAACTAATTTTGAAATGCTGCTCTAACAGTTCTCCCTGATAAGATGGAGCTGGCTCAACGCACAATGCACAAACACACTTTGTGTGTCAGTGATGTAATACAGACATCAGTGGCTGTGTAAGTAGGGCAGCAGGGAGCTACATTTTACGTTTTCCACAAGTCCAGTTCTGAATCTCAAGGATTGCACTGATGCCATGTGAGGTCCAAGGTTTGGTCTGGTGTCCTGTTGTGGTTATACAGTTTTGTTTCACTGCAGGCATTTGATTTCTCAAGAAACCATCATGAGCCATCAACTTGCAAATTATAATGCAGAAACTGCTGTTACATCTGATGGGATGGTTCCTACTCTGAAATACAGAGGTTTAAAGGAAGTGATATGGCCTGAAGCCAAAAAAACATTACAAAAGGTCACACCATGTGTCTTATAATATTGAATATTATAATATTTTTAAATTCACTCTCTTTTATGGGATAATCAGATTTCTGAATTCTGAATGTTGAACATCGGGTAAAGACACTGACAGTTGCTGATAGTCATCATGTAACACTAGATGACAGCAGATTTTCACAGTGCTGGCTGCTGTGTTTTTGCATATGTAGCTTGTAGCATTTAATTTTCTCTTTTAAAAAGTAATATAGGCCACCTTTTCCCTAACAGTTTTTTTTTCTTAAAGCTTCTATTTGGTGGAATATATTTGTCATGAATTTTTTTAACACCTGTTCTCTTGTGTAGTGATGTGTTTTTATTACCCCCCTCTTAAAACAATAGCCAAATCTCTAGTGTGTTTTTTCAAACTATGAGTCTGATTCAGTTTAATATTTACAAGTCAATGAAAGCTTACAGAAAAATTCATGAGGCGGAATTTGACACACGTGCATTTATTTGCATCTTTTTTTTTTGCTTGTTGTCATTAAAGTATGAAATACTTTTAGACATTTTTACTCTCTTTTCATGAACTCAAAATATTAGACCACCAGTTTATCACTGAAGTGTAATAACATTGTGGGTTAACACAGTGAAGATAAGACAGTTATCAAAACTGATGCACTAGAATAAGAGGCATCCTTTTTTAAACTCCGTGCATTCTTTTTCCTTGCGTACATTACCCATGATGCAATTCCAGACAGACTGCGCAGCTCCCTCTGTCGCTACAAAAAACTGTACACAACTTTTGTTCCCAAACATGCCATAACAACAGCATACAGACTTCCATGTCTAAAATTAGCATCTCATCATTTAAATCCACAACCCTTAAGTGCATTCACTAATTTTTTTTGTTTTGTTTTTTTTTTTTTTACAACAAAGTAGCTGTCAATCAGCAGTAACATGTATAATCAAGATTGTGTATATAAGAAGTTGTGTATATTTCTTGCAGTAAATTATTTGTAAATTGGAGAAAAGGCTTTTTTGTTATTTTCAATGACTTTTGCATCTGTCTTTCAGTTCTTTGGTTTTGCTTCTCTGTTTGTGTCCAGTGTTGTGCTTCTTATGTTGTGTTTACATGATCAGTGCGACTGAAATTTTGTGCCCTCGGGTGATGAAGGCAGCAAAATTATCGGCTTCACCGTTCTTTTAACACGTGCCTTACATGTATTACTTATACGACAAAAAAGTTGACGTTACAAAACTAGAAACATGGGATACTGCCATGACCGTGGCAGTAACAAGTTGTGGGCTCACAGTGGGCTGAGTGTAATGTAGCTTTTCACAGTAGAGGTGTAATATAAAAAAGCTGTGACATCACATTATTACTGCAAATATCTCTACAAAGCTGTAGTTTTACTGCAACAGAGCATTAGCTTCTTTATTTTGTAATTCTTGAGTTACAAATAGGCAGTTTCACTAGCAGACAAAGCACACAAAAATATCCCCTTTCCTAGAATTGTACTTGTTTAAAAGCATTTACAGTATGCAAAAGAATCATGTGCATATTAAATCTATCTATGGATTGTGAAACCTCAGTGTTATTTCTGAAAAAATACCATGTGTATATACACATGTATAAATAGGTGATCATTGGATGCTGCTTCAAAACTTTGGCTTCTCCTTTTATGAGGCTTTTGATGTTTCACATCCATTGTCATTGTTGGACAACACGCTGCTTCATGTTCATGTCATCTTATTTCACTTTTATCAGACGTTTTTTTCTTGTTGTAGTTGTTATTGCTGGTAATGTTTTTGGTTATCGTTGGCTTCCAGTGTGCTTGAAATTAGAAGTAAATGTCTTTGTACTGGGTTCACATAAATGGGTCATTTATTATCATTTTGTTATTCATATTTGTAATTCAGTTTTCCCTTATTCAGCTTGCCCTATTGTTTTCCTCTAACTGCGTTTATGCACTAGTCTGCATCTTTCCAACAGCTGCCTCTCATCCTCATATCACTGCTGAGTGTGAAAGTTCACTCTTGGCCTTGCAAATATTTAGGTGCAGTTACCAGCTTATAGGCATCTCACAGTGTTCCTCGGCAAATGGAGATTTGCTCGGTTGTCATGGAAATAGCTGAGCTGTATCAGCGCTGACATGAACCAGGAGGTGGTCGAAGGTCCACACTCACTGTAGGTTAAGTGACAACGGTGCTAAATAACAACTGAAACTCCATCTGCCAAGAAAGACACTGATTTGTAAGCATTTAAAAAAGCAAGAAAGTGGAAGCTGAAGGAAGTATATTTGCAGTTACGCATGTAATCAGCCAGCATGAAGTGGCTTCAAGGTAGCTGTTAAACTGCATATTTCTAATGAAGATAATGAACACAGATGCTATAACCAATATTATGTCTCACATTTCTTTACTTTGGTGCCGTCTGATTGTACCATCAAAACTGATCCAACCTCGGCATTCACAGAATGAGACTTTTTTTGCCCACACGAACACACAGAAACTCTGATAACAGTGTCAAGATGTAAAGCGAACAGAAAGCATTCACCCCGATGAGTTTAAAATGCCTGAATAGTTTATTTTTTACTTGTCTCTGACTATGTCTTACTCATCATTTATGTAAATAAAAACAGCTTTTCAGAATCCAGAATGCTCTTCTGGATATCCATCCATCTATTATCTATACACTGCTTAATCCCCATTAGGATCACAGGATTCCTGAGCCGATACCAGCTGACTCTCTGGACAGGTCACCAGTCCATCACACTGCGGCACATAGAGACAAGCACTCTCACATTTGCACATAGGGACGATTTAGAATCACCAATTAACCTCAGCATATTTTTGGACTGTGGGAGGACCTGGTGAAAACACAGGGATAATGCGCAAACTCCACACAGTCCCAGATCCCAGGCCCAGGCCGGGACGCGAACCGGGGATCTTCTGGCTGTGAGGCAACAGTGCTAACCACCGGATTTACACACACGCACGCACGCACGCACGCACGCACGCACACACACACACACACACACACACACACACACACACACACACACTCACACACCTAGATGAGTTGTCCTGGAAAGTTTACCTTTTAAAAAAAAAAAAAAAAAACATTTGTAGCTTACCTTTTTCCACTGAAGAATGTGAAGATGCTTTGAGCAAATGTTAAAGTGATACCCGCCTCAGGCCCACTGGATTGCAGATGTTTTCTGCCTGATGCATCTGTTAACACAAGATTATAAAAAGAAAATTCCTTTGTTGAAATTGATGTTTTTCAAGGAGAATATTCCTGAACTTGTATCATATTTTGTCCTTTAGCTTGAAGCAGTGAATGACTTTAGGTGGCTGAAATCGTTAGACATCTCGTTTTATATATAATAAAAAATGTGTTGATTGGATGTCTTCAAGTTCAAAGGTATGTCATGCATTTTGTAGTAACCACACAAGTCACGTGTGGTTTTCTTTCTTTCAGCCCACTTCTTTGGATACTCTAGAAATCCTCCTCATGTACTTCTCCCATGATCCAGCAGGGAGCGTCAAAGTGTTGAAAGTGAGAGAAAAGCGTCAGAGCAGAAGGGATGCTCAGCCAGGTGTCGGCTGCAGCATCAGCACCGCTCCTCCTCCTCTTCCTCCTCCTCCTCCTCCTCCTCTCCGCATTACCTCTCTCTCTCTCTCTCTCTCTCTCTCTCTCTCCGTGCATCCACGGAAAATGAAGAGGGGAGTGGAGGAAAAAAACGCGCTTGTGTTTTGTTTTGCAGCTCCTGCATTCTGACCGACATTCTTCAGTGAATCAACACTGTAGAGAAACCAGGAGGTAAGTCACACTACTGAGAAAAAAAAAAAAGAAAAACAGACTGCGGGTGTGTTTGGCCACGATGCTTTATTTTGCAGGCCAGCATGAAGAAGAAGAAGTGTCGCACATATATTTAACGCTTGTAAGGATTTTGACTCAGCAGCTACAAATGGATGTGATCCATGTATTTATGCAGGCCTGGTTCAGTGCAGTTTGTGAGGGAAATTGTGGTCCTATTCAAGATTATTTTTATCCGATGAAGAAATGGCTGGAAGTTGACATGCAGATCCTAAGTGAGGTTTCAAAATAAGGTTGGAGAGAAAGTGAGGTGAGAAAGAAGAGCAGGTTGGTGTGATGGATGGAGCAGGTCAACTCTCTGTAGGTGCTGCTAATGATCCAGCATAGATTATAGGCTTTAGACTCTGTTCCAGCTATGATCCACTGTACTGAGAGGTGACATCAGATGTGGTTTGATGGAATTTGTATTCATTTAGTTAGAAATGCTATTTATTTTTTACACATTTTATAATTTTTGTGCAATGTTTTTGCTAGATTCCTAAAACCACAACCTTAACCATTCTTATTTTGTGTGAGAAAAAAGTGCCCAGATGGCTTTTGGTTTATAGTTCTGTGTTACACATGCTGTTGTATTTTTCATTTTTGATTTATTTGTGCTGCCTCAGACTTTAGCCATGCCAAGTTTAAAGTTTTTCCCCTCTAAGTGCATTACTTGCTACTTCTATACAAAGCCTGAGGAACCTCACACACAGTGGCAGTATTCTTATCACTGTAGTTACTTTTGCACTCACTGTTATGCTGCTTAGAGGCTGGAGAGCAGAGGAAAGGAAAGAAGCCATGGATCAAATAAAGGTGAGCAGAATGAGGGCAAGGTCTCCTTCACTCTGATGTCTCTGGTCCTGATTGATCGGTGTCTGATGATCAGCTTGTCCTTGAGACTGTGGGGGGCAGTTTTCCTGTCTTTGTTAGAGGCAGTCCCCTTTTTCTTTTTTTACTTGACTGCAGCTGTTGTTTTAATATTTTCAGCTGTGCAACTGTGTAAAAGTTGTTTAGAATTCGCCTTTAGTCGATATGATTCCACCCTGAGATGTTCTACATGAAATGTGTGGGAAGTGTGGTTTTTCTTTTTTAGTATTTATCGAGATTGTCTGCAGCCGATATTGATCCCAATATCAGAGACTTCCCACATTTATGGATCTTCCACTTCATTTGGCTAAATCTTGACAATCCCTCCCAGTCACGTTGATGGGGAGGTTGACACTGCATCAAAGCAGGGCAGCAGATCTCATGGCCTCAGCATGTAGCTGTGCGCTGTCTGCTGTAGTTGCTGTTCTAGATGCTGATGCATGTGTGATTGATTCATTACATCTGACCTCTGCTATGTCAGAACAGCAATCAATTCAGCAGATCTCTGCCAGGAAACCCACTCGCAGCAGTAGTGTGTGTGTGAGTTTGTGTCTTTTGTTGAAGTGCTTGGTTCCAGATACGTATGTACTATATGTGTGTGTGTGTGTGTGTGTGTGTGTGTGTGTGTGTGTGTTTCTGCAGGTAAGACAGTTTGTCACAAAGCCCAGGAGTGTAGCGCACCGGTGCGACCTTCAAGGTCATTTTATAGGACAGAACAGAGGGGAAGAAGGAGGAGAGGAGACAGAGAGGGTGAAAATAGAGAGCTGAAGGAGAGAAGGAAAAGAAAACTATGTCAGTATGCCTTTCAATTATAGGTTTTAGGTGTCAAGTTTAATTCATTTTCAATCATACATTGCTTTGTTTTCCACTCTAATTTATAGGACAGTGTTTTGCAAATGGATATGGTAGTGGCCTTTGAATATAAGAGGATAATTTGTCCTGAGCACTCCTAATTAAACAGTTCAGAGACGTCTTTGCTCAGTGTGAGAATGTATAGTGTTTGAGAGTCTATGTGCATGTGTGAATTCAGTGTGAATGAAGTGTCAACACACATGCAAACACACATTCTCAAATTCACACTGCTTTTGTCTGGAAGGTGGCGATGAGCTCGTTTTAGCTCCTCCCCTGCAGTCGCAGGCGAGATATCAGAGGGTGAACGGAGAGGCACGCCTCCGCTGATGACACACACACACACACACACACACACAAACACACACGCTTTTCCCTGTCCTGTGGGGCGCCAACATGAAAGACCCTTTTTACTTATGTGCATGTGTGTGCTTCCATTTGCTGAATATGTGCCACCAGTTCAAGGGAAGTGCTGCAGATGTTTATATTTTTTAATCTATTTTTGTGTTATAGGTCATTTTAATTATATCAGAAGTCTTATTCGGCAAATGAAGGCATTTCTATGAATGAACATGCAAGCGTGAGCAACAATGTTTTTACAAAGACAGAACCGCAGGAGCTGTAGTTGACTTCAGTGAAGTCCACAGCATTAATTTTTCTGGATACTTTTCCACACTCGTTCTTTTTTGAGCCATAAACGTGCTCCCAAAAATAAACTCCTCTATCAGAACAGCAGCTCATGTGCATCCTGCTCCCAAAGGAGCTCATTGCCCTGTCCTGTACTTTCTCACCTCCTTTTATTCACTGTATGGAAACAGACATTCCACTACCAAATATTGCTCTTTTTTTTGTTGTTGCGTATCACCACCCCTCTAAAATCCTCTTCTCGCCCTATTCTTTGCTCACCTCTCCCTGATCCTTTGCCGGTCCTCCCTCCCCCACACCCCTGGGGTTTGCCACTTGCACATTATATATGCATACACACATTTGCACATTACAATACTAACTAGAATCCTTCACATTCCCTTGCCTTCCACCCCCTCCTTGCTCTCTGCAGCATCATTTATTTCTATTAGTGTATTTCCCTAAAAATCAACAGAAGTGACTCAGCCTGTTTCAGTTCCACTCAGCTTTTCTTTGTCTGGGCCGTCTCACCTTTCCAGCCTTTATGTATGATGTATGACTGTCTACGCGTTTTTTGTGACCACCTTCCCTAGAGTCCCACAGAGAATTCCACTGCCATTGCAGTTTTTATCTGTGCAGCTTTGCATCTGAAATGAACTCCTCTCCTCTCCTCTTTGTCCTGCCTTGTACAGTTTCACCCACCAGCCATGCAAGAGTTAACGTTTTTTCTCTGCGACAGGGTAGTGGGTGGAGGGGCTTTGCTAATAACAATGCGGTGCTACCAGCTACCAGCAACCAGCGTGGACAGACAGCCTCTTTTCTCCTCTCTTTCATGCCACCCCTGTCTGGATCTATAATACATCTTCCTCCTTCTCCTAATTTTCTCCTCCAGCCCAGACGAGTCAGTTTGTTTCTAAACATGCTCATCAATCTCCCGACCGCTTCCTCCTTGTTTTTAACTTAATAACTCAACCCTGCTGTTGCTTCTCTTTCTTCTACTGCACATTTGTCTTCCCTTTATCCATCAAAACTACAGTCCATCCTTATGGACTGCACAGCACAGCAAAACCAGACAGTGAAGCAGGACCATGTCTGATTTAGTGGAGATTCATTTTCAGTACTTGCCAGAAGCAAGGCAGAAAAAATAACAATTAAAGAGATGGTAAATTCCATCACTGTGTGTGTTTGTGTGTGCAACAGACCTTTTTATTTACAAGCCACATTTCCTCCCAGTGAGACGCTGTCTCTTTGTCTCTGCTCCTGCTGCAGTGATAGTCACTGCCTAAATGTGTGTGTAGTTGTGTGTGAAGGTGATGCTCATGTTTGTTTGTGTCTAATTTTGCATGCACACAAGTTCATGGCTGAAGCTCACACTTAATCAGAAAGTGATAGTTTTAGTGGTTCTGGATGTTTTTTGCGATCAGCACAATACAGCACAGCTTGCCGTCATCTGTTTAAATAACGAGACAAATGTTGTGTGTGTCTGTGTGCGAACATGTTTTGAGCGCGTTTGGTCACTTTTCATTTCGCTCTGGCTAATAAATCCTATTACCAGCATATTGTGATTTTCTGTCGATTCCATAGCAGGTAGCAAACACTGCCAGCCTGCACGCAATAAGGAAATAAATCAGCTTTTATTGCTGATGATCTGATTTTCTCATTCTCCTTATTCAGTTAGGTATGACCACCCACTCTGACCCAAGATCCTGGAGAAATCCTGTTACAGTTCCCCTTATGATATAGAATGACTCCCCCTGGGGTGCAAAAAGGTGTCCAACTGTGTGCATGTGGAAGTGGAGTAGGAGAGAGAGACATGGGGGGGAGGGCTGAGAGGGGATTATTTGGGCAGATGTAGTCCACTGGTGTGCCATCCATAAGGATGGAAATAGGATTGATTACTTCATGCTGCCCCTATTAAGTGGTATTATTAAGGTGGAGGAGGGATTGGAGAGATGGAAAGGACAGGAGTAAGAGATGGAGACAAGAGAAAGCGATAAAACAGACGGGAATCACTGCTTGACTGAATACAATTGTGAACTATATTGTGTTGTAGTAAGCAGAGAAGCAAAGCTTGTTGATAAGGAGCAGCTCTGTTGTTGTTTTGGATGCACATCTATATAGAAAACCAGAGCAAAACAATAATCAAGAGACTGCAAGATGCTATTTCTGTGTATTTTGCGGTGTTGCTTGCTTCCCTGTTCCGATGGCAATCCGTTTTCTGTGCTCAGTGAGCTATTGCCTGGTTCACACATCCAAACACTCAGGCATACTTCAGTGAATCATCACTTGTGAAATTCTGTTTTCAGGGTGTCTATTGTGTCTTGTGAAAATGGAGCGTTTAGCTTATTTCGCTGCTATTTCTGTCTGTGTTGTGTCGCTGACGGGAGATGGGAGGAGAAGGGCTGGATGACTAAAGCTTAGCTTATTTCTGAATAGACTTTCTCACTAAGCTTTATCCTGCTAGATGATTCTATGTGAATGGCATGCAACATAAGGAACATGGTATTTTCTTTCCAAAATGGACAAGAGGATGATTGTTTTTGTGTCTGTTTATCATCAAATGTGCAGGACTCTTAAAATGCATGTTTTTAGACTCACACACGAGTTCATTTCAACCCCAATTTAGCCTTGGGAAACTGCACAAGGATACAGAAGGGTGATGTCATTAGAGATTAATTACATGCATGCAAAGACCCAGCATGGACTGCATTAGAGGAACAGGGTTTCATCTTTAAGGATAACTGCTTCACTGCATTTTAATGTAAATCGTGCACTAAATCTAATAATGTCACGTGGAAACATTCAGGATTCATAAATTACGGTTATGCATGTCATCGCTCTGCCCATTTAGGTTGCTTCTCCTGCTCTTTGGCTCCTGTTTCAATGTGTTGGAATTCACATCTCTGTGGAAATATGTATATGGATCCAGGGGAGCCATGGTGGGACAGGGGAGGGGATGCATATGTGTGAGTGTCGAGGTTCCCCTGGGACCACCGAGCTGTAAAACCTGTCTGCTCTCCAGTGGGGGAGGAGAGGAATAAAGCAAAGTGCCAAAGACAAATGGCTTCTGTAATAACCACATGTGCTGCTGGACCGACAACAAAGACGCCGAGGGAAGGCGTGCAGGCATGCGTTGATGTGTGTGACACTCTTTGTATTGCCACATGTGTACATATGTTTCTGAAAATGTAAACCAACTCATCAACGGAATACGAAATGTGCTTCCTACCTGGCTTACAAAGAGGAATGCATAAGATTCTGAAGTAAATTCCTTTGAAATGGGTTTTCTTCTCTGAATCTTTGATCCCCTGAATGAAAATAGGATTCGCAATCTGCCCTTCTTGACAGCTGTAAAACCCTCTGATATTTTGATTCACCATCATGGCCATCTCTATGAGGATGTGTATGAATGTTAGTGCTGTTGGAGCAACGCTGTTCTCCCAAAAATGATGCTCCTATACAGCTAAACTGCATTTTCAATTACTTGGAGAGGGAAATAAATCAATGTAACTTTTAACCAGGAGGAAGTCTCTTGTGGGACCATTATATTTATACTTAAGTTTGAGTGGTGGCTCAACAAGTAAGGATCTGGGCTACTGATCAGAAGGTCAGAGGTTCAAAACGCCAGTGCTGCCATTGTTGGGCCCTTGAGCAAGCTGACTCTGCACTCTGACCCCAACTTGGATATGTAAAAAAGAACATTTCACCATGCTGTAATGTTTGTAACATTTCATTTGACTTTCACTGTTTGGTCAGAACCGGACATCACAACAACTTGGGAAAATGTCACAATTTTCACCCTTTGTTTGAACATGTTTGAAGCTTCACCTCCACTTTCTGAGTTACCAGGATGACACACTCCTCCATCTAACATACGACTGGTTGGCTGGAAAGCAATTGAAGAGCAATTCAATAAAAGTCAAACGGTAATGTTGATTAGCTATGTATTAGATATACCACAAACTAATTTATTCTGAGACACAATACGTTTCCCTCAAAATGTAATCGAGAATGCAGTTGTACATTTTTGGAGAGGGAACTCGGTAGAGAGGAGGGCGGAATCTTATATTTCATTTTGTAAAAAGGAAAACCCTTCACATCATTTTTAATATTGTCTTTGGAGCCTCTGCTTCACCTAGAAAATCAGATTACACACCCTCATACCCATATCTCGGGATATTTATGGAAAATATAGCAATGTGTTGAATAATTCAGCCTCATTCTCTGTTTTGGAGTCAAGAGCAGTTAAACGAATTCCTCTTCTCTCTCTTCCTCAAAAGCGTTTTCGATGACTCATCTCTTCTAGCTTCTGTTTCAGTGTAACTTAATTAAAAACATCTTTCTGGTGTAACTATTTTAACTTTCATACAGTCCCTAAATGAGAAGCCTGGATGAGACAAGCCAGCTGCACCTCTTAGTCTGAGCTTACTTTTATCATGAGATTCACACGTCTACCTGGAGAACAGAAACTTATAAAATGCAAAAACATGTTCCCAGTTCCATCAATGAGCGTAATTCAGTACTAATTAGCATTCTATCTGGTGAGGGATTCACAATAATTATTTCACTCTCCTCTCTTGGGCTTCTCTCACCAAGTCACTTCAGAAATTTCAGGGCTCTATAGCTTATTCTATAGAGGTTTAGATGATGTATTCCCTTCAATCAGCCTAATTTAAAAAAAAAAAAAAAAGCTGCAGCCCTTCTGCAACAGCTCTCCTCTTCTCTGTATCCATCCGCTTGTCTCGTCTCACCCACCTTCAGGTTTGTCTCAGTCTCTCGCCCACACGGACTGATTCCTGCTCACATCCAGAGAAAAAAAACGAGGAAGAGGAAGGCCTGTCTCTCCTCTCAGTTGTACACCACTTTAGATTTTCACCTCCAGTTACATTGAGACCCCCATCACGTCATGTTCTCAGCTCGTCGTTTCTCCCCCTTCTCAGAAGAGCTTTTCACTGGTTAAATGCAGCACTTGATAGGTTAGGTGCCTGGTGAAAATCACAAATCCAAGTCCTTCACTGAACTTGATCACTGCTGAGATATCATCTTATCCTGCCCCATGCTCTCATCGCTTCAGCGATGCGTCCGTCTGCCCATTTTGCAGGGACGTGATTGCTCCTTCACTCAGCTATTTCTAGCAGTTGTGTATCTCATCTTCATCGCGCGTGGGTGTGAGTTCACGTGTGAAAGTGATGCACAGCAGAATGTATGCATGAGCTGTGAGGGTGAAAGCATAAAGCTGACCTTCAGAGCTGTGTTGTCTGTTTCCGACTGACCTTTTATCCCTGATGGAAGACGCAGGGGTCAGGACGCATACTCTCCCGTTCCCAGGGATATGGCATTTCCATGACAACAGAAGCAGGACTGTTCAATTTTTTCTTAGGTGTTGCTTCCTCCTGTTTTCCCGAGAGGGTTACAGACCGAACAGTTACCTCGAACTAGTCGATTTCACCATCAAGTGAAACAAAGCCCGCCTTCATTACAAATTCCAGCCCAGATCACCTCAGCATGCATATATGCATCGCTAATATCGGCATTGTCCTCGTTAGTATGCTCAGAAATCTATCTGAAGGTAAAAGCCAGTGTCATGCCGAAACAATTTAATTCTGAGAGAAGTTGCCATGTCATCACTGATAACTTGTTTATCCTTTGCGGATAACTAGTAAACAAATAAAAAAATAATGTAAATGAACTGTTTGCCTGCAGCACCGTTGGCAATAGTGCATACACAACTCAAGAAGCCAAAAATCATCCCTGTCTACTCAACTCTCTTATTTGCAGTATTTCCTATGATCAGACAGAAAAGGCCTGATGATCAAAGATATTTCTCTTCAAGTTCGTTACATTTGTAATTGCATAATTCATATTTCTGTCAAAGAAAAACATCAACTTATCTCCCGTCCAATTCTCACTCCCATGTGATCTTCTGTACTTACTGCATCCTTGTATGTATTTCACCAAAACAAGAGAGTGTGAACACAGAGACAACCTGCCAAGTGTTCCTTTTTTCCCTCTCTTTCTTAAATGCATGTTTCTTGCTTGTGCTTTTCATCATCACAACAGGTCATTTCTTCAAATACTCAGACAGGTTCTTCTGCTCTTTTTCTTTTTATGTTTAGGCTTTTGCCAGATTGATTTTGTCAGCCACGCTGTTGGGTGAGACGTAGCTTATTCTGGTTCAGCCACTGTGACCAAGCTTAGCGCTCAGCCTCCAAAGACTGCTGTCATCAGCACAAGCTGCGGCGCTACATCAGTGCCGTAATCGATCTGCCACCATGTCCTCTCGGAGAATTTGCTCACTCCATAACACAAGCCTCTGTCTCCCACTCTCATCCTTCTCCTTCCCCGCCTCTTTGAGTTTTTTTCTGTGTTTGCTTTCTAATTAGCTAATTATTTGATTATGTGCCCCAGTCATGGATAAATATTAGCAATGTACACACAGACTGACTGGGGCAGACAATGTGTGAATTGTCCTATGTGTTTGTCTGCTTGAATGAATTCCTCTGCATCTCTCAGTAATTTTTGATCCTGAGCAGAACACCGGTATAGAATAGAACTGCTTTATTTTAACGCTATCTGAAATTTTGGTTCCATAATTGCAAAGCTTAAGTCAAAGTGCCTTTTTAGCCATGCTCAGGTCACCGAGTTCCCCAAAGCTGATCTTCTTTTAACAGACTCCTCTCAAAACTGTGATGATATCTCCAAATTACTTTTAGGATGACCTTGAGGAAATTCAAATCACATTTGAATGTTTCCCTTTCCAGTGTAATTGGAAAGAATTTGGCTCTTCAAATTTTGAGTGCTGCCAAATGTGCCACAGGCAGTGGAAGCTGCCACCTTAGCAGTCAGCTCGCTTGCTGCCACAGGACACACAGAGAAGCCACCTGCTAATGAGAACAGACGCCCCTGCTGCAAACATAATTAGAAGGTGGGAAATCTATTCCAACTTTGGAAACTGCTCAAATATGCAGTGTGATGGTTTGAAGACATATATTTGACTCTAATGACCATCTTGGTCTAAATTTACAATATTCTCTGCCTACACAGATGATGGTGATAACTGAGCATGTGTACCTGACAGCTTTGATTGAATCTGATTGACATGTAATTCTTAGTATGTTGGAAACAGGCTTACAAACAAGTAACAAAGAATATTCTCCCTTCTGGGCAATAAAACTGAATCCATTAATATTCAGTGGGTGAAGGCAGAAAAAGAATTCCTCATAGAGCTCTTGCATAATTATGAAGAAATTTAAAGACACACCCAGAAGTCTTCACTGCGAAAGCAGAAATGTGACAATCGAGCCTCTCAGGCATTTGTCGAAGACGGATGTGTTTTTGTTCTGTACAACTAGATCGCGACATTGACTTAATCAGCCATATGGCATGTTGGAGAAGGCCTGTTGAGAGAAGAGTGCTAACCTCCTGCAGTGATCAGAAATATAGTGTGGATTTATTCCTCCTGAGCTGCTACTGGCTGTTGTTGTACATTCTATATAACCAAAATGGATGGAAGATGCTTTTTTTTTTTTAATTTTTGTGCAGATGGTTTCACCCAGTCCTACCTTCTATTTTTCAATGTCTCTTGGGAAGAAAAAAAAACGTTCATTACAAAACACTTCACACCCTTCTTCCTCTTTGCCTGTCTTCGTGAGGCATCCCCAGAGTGACTCCTTCACTTGATGCAAACACCAGCAGTCCTCTGCTTCTGTCTTCACTTATCTCTTTTCATCCAGCCCTCAACTGAACATCCATAGTCATTGTTCCTATTATTAATGCTGAAGCTGCTCATGCTGGTTAAAGCGTGAACATCAGTACTCCTGGAATGTATTCATTGACCTGCCACATCACATTGTACACTTAAACTAACATAGCTTTGTTTAAAATATAAATTAATGCAGCATCTGCTTGGAAAAATATGCCTTTAAGAACAACTGTCATTTTCTGTTATGCCTCTGATGTTTTTTTTGTCCAGCTGCTTTAATTTCATTTCAACTGACCATTCATGCATATGAGTTACACACATAAAGAGCACAAGGTGGCGTGTTATGAACACCGTTGATTTCACAAATTGCCGCCACCCGGATGAGACTAAATATAAAACCCCATAAGTGGCTCTGTGGGGGTTCAAAGAGGATGGTTTTTTTATGTGAAATGCGTGGTTGCATTTTAAGTACACCTGTTGCTCTTTCTAACAGCTTCCTTTGTTATCTTTTATTCCAGACTGAAGAGACATCCACCTCCCTGAAAAACCTTCAAATATAGCTTTGTTAAATCACAGTAAATGCAAGATACGTCGTGAGTTGCAGTAAAACAGATTTCATGAGATGACATTTTGTCCCTGGATTATTAAACTGAATGGCCATCATCACGTAGACCCTGAAGAGGAAAGACAGAGAAGGAAGCAACTCCAGTAACTCCATAAATGGCCTCAGCACCCTGCAGGTTTATTTGAGTGTGCCTACAAATATCAGTCGGACATGAGCGTTCCAAGTAGTTACCAGGGACTAAGGGTCAATGTTGACAGAGGAGAAAAGATTGGAAGTAAAACCCAGATCCAGTTCAGTCAGTCTGGGGATGATAACGCAAATCAATTGTCTTCAATCAGTAACCAAGAAGACAGAGATTCGATTGAGGACTCGGGGTACAGCGCAAGCTCCATTCCTCCTTTAGTTTCTCAGACTGAATCCCCAGACAAGTTAGTAATCTGGGGCTCAGAACAGCAATGCATGGAGCCTGAGCTCAGACAGTTTGAGATTTTGGATCGTCAGGAGATACACACATTCTTGGGAAACAGGAATCAGGAGGAAAATGAGGAGGAAGACGATGGGGGAAGTCTGAGAGATGAAAAAGATGAAGGTCCCATGTCCATTTCCTCCAGTTCAACTGCCAGCTCTGCTTCGACTGGCGTGCGGAGAAATGACAATGACAGCAACAAAGTGGAGAGCAGAATACAGAGGGGCAAAGAGGTGCAGAAACGAATCGGCTGTCATAGCACTGAAGAGCTTGACACACGTGTGACAAGCTCAATAGAGAAAAGGGACACCAGGTCAGGCAGGGAGAAACGAAAGGGAGGTCTGACGGAGTCCAAGTCTGAGACAAACGTGTTTGTCTCCAGTCTGTCAGCTGTAACTCTCAGTGGAAGCTTGTCTAGTGCTCTGGACAGTAGTGGAGAAGCAACTCTCATCTCTATGTCCAAGACCAACCCTTATCCCAATGCCAACAACACTACCTCAGCCCATACCAGAAGAAGGGAAGCCCCTGTGGTTACCAGTCAGAACTCCCCACCAATGCATCTTCAACAGAAACATGCTTGTCCTCAATACTGCAGCCAGGATCAGAGACACGAGGAGGGAAGTCATCACAGAAATGGATTGTCCTCTGATGGAGGGGTGGGCCAAAGGAGAAAGGCTGGATTTGATGACAGAGTTCTGCCCCCACGACGGCAACAGCTCGTCAGGCCCCTCTGTCAGACAGAGATGGGAAGATCGAGGAGCTTAGCAGAGACCCATTCTCATCAAACCGACACAGGGACACCCTCGACCCTTCACCATTCTCCAGATCCACACAGTAATGGGTCAAACAGAAAGTTTACAAAATCATCTTTACGTGAACCATCAGATTTCTCACATCTCTACAACACATCCGGTGTCTCCCAGCTTCAACAGCCCAGCCAGGCATCCGACAGGGAGGCTCCACCAGTGGAAAGACAGCAGGCCACAACTGTACGGCATAACTCCAGTCCATCAAACCCTTCCACCTTAGAGAAGAGACCCCAGACTCAGCTTACATACAGAAGAAACTGCTCCAGTCCCAACAGGACTGGGGTCGACTCCAGGTCATCTACCCCTCCCCACTCCCCTCTCAGGACACCCCAGGGCTCACCACGCAGGCAACCCTCCATGTACCTCATTTCCAGGAATGTCCCTGGAGTGGTTCGACACATCCCATCGGGATGCAACCCTGCTGTACCAACATCAGCTCAGGGCTATGGCAACAGTTGCTTGAGAGCACCAGTCAAAACTAATATAAGCACAAGTGGAATCCCTAAAGCGCCTCTTCACAACCAGCAGAGCTCCCCCAACTCTAGCCACAACTCCCCCAAAGAGAGCTCCCCGTCACCCAAACTGAAGCCTAAAGGAGTTCGCCCTAAAATCATTACCTATGTCCGAAAGAATCCTCAGTTTAAACCCCAGGCTTCTGACGGTCCTTATCAGGTATCTTCTCTACCATCCAGGCTCTCCACCTACCCCCACAGCCAAACACCCACATCTTTCAAAGACACACCTAAAGACCCCTCCAAGCCTGACGCAGAATCCAGAGGAGCCCCAGTACTTAGTGCCTCGAATCTGCTTTATGACAAGTACCGCCAAGAGATGCAAGTGAACAGTTTTCCATCAGGAATGATGAGCAGGAATATCAGGGCTCCTGGACACACAAACACTGTCCCCCCGACACATACACACAGCCACACTGCACCCCCAAAACTGGCCAGCAAAGCAGACAACTTCTACGGGACACCGTCAGAGGTGAGTAGTGTGTACAGGCTTTACGATCTGAGAGAAATATTTACCACAAGAGTGAAGCTTACATTTTCATGTCTATTGAAAATGGACTTCTGTGCTCAGTTTCAGTCAAAAAACATTGTCTGCCTTGCTGAGATCCAGTGCAACTCACCATCATGAGCACATTTATTCAAACAAGAAAAAAGAATTAACTTTTAATGGTTCCTGCATCAATAAGCATTAGCTAATTACTGCAAAATATACAGTGCACCGTATGCTGTACATTAAATGCAAAGTCAAACCCGTTCTATTAATTTTGTTGACTCTGTATATCAATTTCTCTGGCTGATGTCCATTCCTTATATCACAGCTCATGTATAATTGATCACAGATCTGCTGCATTTTATTCCCACTCTCAGAAGAGCCACTCATTATCACTTTCAAATCATTCCTTATTGATTCTGATTAAATAGCTTCATTTGGCATTCATATTCATATGCCATCAAACACGAACATGTGGAAATAAATAGTTAATGCTTGCTGAGGCACAAAGCCCACAGGGAGAAGACAATTCTCATTGCTTCATGTGACACTTCATGTATGTTAGCATTTTGCATAGTTACACAGTGAGGCTGTTGAGAGGCAGCGCTCTATTAAACAGTTTACATTATGGATCTCAGTTTCCCTGCAGGGCTGTATTGCATTTCCTTTCAGAGTTAATAAAATCTGACTTGTTGTGTTATATGTTCCACTCACAATGCAGCAGAGTTCAGAGCTAAAGAAAGAAATACTTGCTCTTTGTTTGTTGTTTGTTGTTAGATTACAGGGTGCATCAAATGTTTTGCACAAAATGAAACCCGTCATGGGAGTCAGACTTTGTTGTTAAACACATCAGCTTGTAAATAACTGGCAGAAGAAAAACCTTATCGGTTATAATTTTATACTCACTATTTATGGTGCCTCTAGAAAGTGTTCACCCCCATTGGCAGTTTTATCCTGTGTTTGCATTTCAACATTAAATCATGGTTAATTTAATTTGGCTTTTGTGAAAGCAATTTTCATAAAAAGACTCTTGCATGTGAAAGTGAAAGCAGATTTCTATAAAGTAACGTCACATAATTAAAAATAAAAAATGTCAAATAAGTGATAGCTATATAGAATAAGTATCGACCCCCTTTAAAGTGACTCATCTTATTCAACACAAGTGCAGCCAATTTGTGGTAGAAGTCACACAATTATTGAAATGGAGATCATCTGAGGGCACTGAATGTGTCTCTACTGATTGTAATATAAAGTCACCTGTATCTGGAAAGTCCAGTCACTGGTGAGTCAGTGAGTCAGTACTCCCTGCTGTAACTACGTAACAAAGACAAAAGAACACTCCAAACAACTCTGTGAAAAGATAATTGAAGAGCAAAAGTCAAGGTATGGATGGAAGAAACTGTGCAAGAAAGAGAGGAGTGAGGGAGGCCACCAAGACACCTATGACTCCTCTGAGTACATTTTTCTATATGCCTGTCAAAAAGCCAAAATAAATTGACCATCATTTAATGCTGAAAAACAATAAAATAAGAGAACATCTAAGAGATGTGATTACTTATAGATACTAAAAATCAGAAAAAACTTCAGGGTGTTTTTACAGTCATAGGGAAAGCTCACGCTTGTATTTTTAAAAATTGCATTTTTTGTATCACTGTAAAATTATAATACATACTTAAGATTTGCACTTTGCTCGAAATACTGTGTTTCTTTGGCCATAATGACAATTGACAGTCTCTTTAGTGTCATTTAACTGCACACAAATGACTTGTGTTTCAGTGCAAGAAATAAGATGGTACTTTCAAGTCATCATTTTGATTTCTAGGTGGGAAGATCCACTAGTTTTAAAGGGAGCTCCCCTGAGGACGCTCTTCAGTCAAGGACGGCTGCTCAGGCCGGAGGGAGCGGCAGCCTCCTGCGCTCTGGCCGAGGTCTGCGTCTGGGCCTCGGAGCTGTCACCAGGACGACTACAGGCTCAGCCAAGGGCAGAGGACCGGGTCAAGGTCAGAGGTCAACACTGGTCTTCAGCCAGCCAGTCCAACCTGTCAGTCCAGCGACCAGTCAGAAAGGCCAAGATAACACTGGTAAATTAAACATTTCCTCTTGTTCTGTTTGTTTACATCCCCACACAGATAGAATACCAGATGGAGATGGCTTCTTCTGAGCTACAGCCTGTGTCTGATTATATTTCAGCGACCCAAAATTTTACAAACTAGAGTGCAGGCTTATCTTTCTTCTCCTAGGCATCATCGAGCAGTTGTGGGACCTCCTTTCCCGCAACTTGGCCCGAGATGAAGGCGGCTCATTAAAATGCATTCTCTGAGATTAATTTTGGCTGATTTGATTGGAAGGCTTTAAGAGAACGTCTGAGGGGACTTTTTTTTTTTTTGTTGCTCCAGAAGGCTGCCATCTACAAAACAAAATAAATAAATAACTGCTCACATTTCTCTCTTCACACACTGCAGATTTCTAATTCAGATGATTCAGATACCACCTCTGACTGCTGAACTCAGATTTATGCTACGGCTCAATGGAATGCTGAAGTATGAAATTCTCTCATCACCCTGCACACTGCTGGAAGGCTATGCCATTTATCGCTTCCACACTTATTTGATCTGCTCTCTCCTTGAGTGTGGCGCTCACACGGACACACAGTAAAAATACACAGTGACATGTGCATATGTACACTTATATCTAGATATATACACACACACACACTTAGCCAAAAAACGCACATACAGAATTGATCAGCATGGTGTTATGATGTGCCAGGCTTCCTTATCATGATCCCCATTAAAACATATGCATAGTGTCTCCGTGCTGCTTGGCCCTCTGGGAACTGCAAGCTTTGAAGTGCAAAGCAATTAACGCTTAAGTAATGTCAGTATCTTCCTGCTGGAATCATCCTGAACCGCCACACATTGCATGGATAAACACCAGCTGAAATACTGTGTAAGTGTAGCATTGGTCAGCATTGTGTGCATCAGCGTCTATCCTTGTGTGTCTAGTAATTGAGGGATTTCCTGCTGGGTTTTTGTGTTGCAGTTTCTCTTCATTTCCGTTCTGTAGAAATCTGAGCTAAGCTTTATTTTTCTTTTGCTCTGTTCTCGACTGTGAATTACAACTTTTTAGCCTTTCAGGAGCATGAGCCACCTTTTATTTTTTTATACACACATTATAGCAATTACACTGTATAGCTATTGTACAGCTGTCAAACTGCTGTTACTGCTAACATAATTACAGAGTAGATTCGAAATTCTTCATTGTTATGATAATGAGCGCCGTCTATTTAAGTGACAGGACATTTGCATTGAATCTACAGCAACTTCTGCATGTTGAAGCTCTCATCCGCCCTTCTTCAGAACCCATGCTTTGCTCCAGTAGCGCTACAGCGATTGCAATGCAGTCGGGTATTACATTTAATAACATACAATTTAACACTTTGTGGAGGAAATCCATGCAGGCTCTCGCCGCTCACCTTGGCTGTGATTAAAATTGGTTGGTCATTATAGTACTGTCCCCAGCTGCCTGTCCCATTGACTTTTCTGGGCGTAATTTACATAATTAACCTAAAGTTAAGATGTTTTTGCATTTTATTAGAAACTTTGAAGCCAAAGAAAACACCTGCCTGTCATGGTTTGCGAAGGATTTTCAAATGTGGGCTTTTGAGAGCCACATGAATGTATAGTTGCAGAAGTATTGTATGGAATAAAAAAGAGACGGATATAAAAGAAAGCAGGAAGACAAAAAAAAGGAGAAAAGGTTTCGGTGGAATTCAAGACGAGAGAAGGGCGGCCAATGTCATTTTTTAGAAATCGTATCCTTGTTTCTTTTGTAGGTTGTTATGAATAATGTGCGTTTTCATTTAACAGGAGCCTGTGTCTGTATTATCTAGGCTAAAGTGGATGTTTGTCAGGCTCACTTCTCTCCCTCGGCTCTCTGAGGAGACACATGGAGGAAGGAGTGGGGGGTTGGAGGGGCCCGGATGGAAATGAGGACATTTATCTTTAATGATCCTGACCTTCTCACTCGAGAGGAGCAAGCTTCAATCTAATAAACAGACCATTCGGCACGCAGGCAGATACTGGAGGATGGAGGAAAGAGGTGATAAGTGTGAACAGCAGTGCTCATGATGCTGGAGGGGGGCTACACTGAAGACATTCTCCTCCCTCTTTCTGCCCCACTTTTTCCTCTCTCTGTACAAACAGAGCTTGCATTCTCCCCCTCAAAGTTTTTATTTTTTTCCTCCCGTCCTGATGTGGTGGGGACCCCATAGGATACACTGTAGCGCACAGCTGCGCCAAATGGAGAGGAAAGGACGGCTGCCTACCTTATCTCTGCAGCCAGCAGGGGATAATGCTCTGCTTCTGCCCAGGATCTAGACCTTGTACTGCAGGCTGGGGTAGCCAAGATGGGGCTTTTAGCCAAGGCCTGAAGATCTGCCCACTGCCCACTGTGTGCATGTGTGTGTGTGTGTGTGTGTGGCTTTGGTTGTTCATGCCTGCACATTTCATCTCTTTTGCTGTTGGAAACCATAGATTACTGAGTGGGAAGATTTCTCCCCGTTGCTCTCTGACAAAAGCTGCCACTATGGAGCTATGATTACTTTTTCATCCTCACTCTGTCCCTTTGACTCCTGATATTTTTTCTTTCTCTTTCTCTGTAGAGATGTTCTCTTCGCTTTTTCTCTCTCTTTTGTTCCATCTTTAAAGTCTGCATTGCAGGACCACAGCCAACTACAGTTACAATCATTATAATCACAGGGAATTACTAATAATGCGCTCAGCAAAAACACATGCAAACTGTGCATAAGAAAGCTTTACCACCCATGCCTTAAGCTGTAAGTGTCACACTGAATGTCACGGTGGTACTGGCGTTGGAGAAACTGCTGGCCACTAGCCCAGTCTAAAAGCACGAACAGAGCCAAACACAGCTGTTCACAGGTTGTTTGTGTGTACAGTTACTATATTTGTTTGCTGTAGCAGCCATAGTCATAACACAGCGAACTTCCTGGTGGCCACTGAGAGCTTAGTCAACACACGATGATGAACGACTCGCAGGGGAAATAAACATTATAGCTGTGCTGAATAATCTGCATAAATTTCGCTTAATGAGTAAAGTCGCCAAGAAGTAATCCTACTTCGTATACTTCCCATGTTATAGCTCAGACAAAAGGAGCGTGAATGCAGCTAATTACCAGATAAGGTGTTTACCATTGTTTGTCCGGTCAGCTGAGGATCCCATGTGTACACTTAACAGGAATATGACTTTTCGTGTTTTGCTTTCCCCTCAGATGACCAGGTCTTCATCCACCATGCCCCCGCTGCCCCTCCTCCTGCCCCGACAGCAGCAGCCCAGCCCCAGGCAGCAGCGTCCAGATCTATGCTTCCCAAAGCGAGTCAGTCAGGCCTACGTCCCCCCGGCTTCAGCTCCAGCCGCCTCCCCGCTGGCCGCCTGGCAGCTTTCGGCTTCGTCAGGAGCTCCAGCGTCTCCTCTGTCTCATCCGCCCACTCTGCTGACAGCACACAGAGTGACCCCTGCAGGACAGCTCACCGTGAGTTGTTTGTGGAATTGGATTCTTTCCCAACCGATTTTGGCTTTGTCTTCTGCAGCATCTTTTTGAAGGTGTACCGGGTCATAAATCATTATACTGTTCATATTGCCTTCTTCCACGATTTCCCCTCATGAATATAGTCTGCATAAACAGCCCCCTCCCACGTTCATTATGTTACAGTTTGCCTCCACTTTCTGAGCTCCACCCCACTTACAGTTTCTCTCTGTATTGAAGTGATTATCACCTGCAGAGCTGCAGTTTTGCATTTTCTATAGCAATTGTTATTTGCTGAGTGCTGTGATAAGACAAACTTTAAATGCATGTGTGTGTTTGATCATTCTTGACCCAAATAGTCAACTAAAATGATTACGATTTAAACTAGACTTCAAAACATTATGGCATTGTTGCTTAATTTGCTTATGGATGAAGGGTGATAACTTTTACCGTAACACTAATAATTCACTGATTCATACCTCCTCCGCTGAACAGCTCATCCTGTAACCACTTTCTCATCTCAAATATATGTAAAAATAACACATGACATCATTCCCCAGACTCATCAGTAATTTAACAGGCTCTTGACTGGGTCTGTGCTGCACGTTCTGTCAGCGTTAGCAGAGATAGCCGAATACTTGACTTGCATCGGTGCCGACTGAACTGGGGGGGCGAGGATTGCTTCGTTTTCACAGTTGCGGAGTTCTGGAAGTCTTTACAGTTGTGCTCTCCATGCTGCTTGGCAGGCTGGTCGGTTAGTTGGCTGAATTTTGTGGTAGCTGCATGTGTATTTAATGTGACCTACATAGAGAATGCTTGCTCTTCTGCTCCCAGTTACAGTCGACGTAAGCACCTCCACTCTCACGCACGTCAGGCCCCCCTGTTATGTCATCACTCCTTTCCCACGTTCCCCCCTTTTGTACTGATACTTGTTTTTCATCCTTCTTTTCTCTCTCCCATTGGTTGAAGATGAATGCAGACTGTGTGGTGTTGTGGGGGGAGGCACTGTTTCAGCTGCTGTGAAGTGGGGAAAACAGGAATCCCTTGGGTCCTTCTGAACAGAATGTGTATATTTTTAAAATAAATGGCATAAACATGGAAGCTTCATAAAAATAAATAAATAAAAAAAGCTTCTCATGTCTATTTCGGGCTTATACACTTATTCAATAGTTCCTTTTATTAATGGTTTCTCCATGCTTGGGAAAAACACAGCGGAAGTAAAAGAAAAATCTGTGAGTAGTGCTCTAATTGGAAAAAGTGTGTTGACGCACAAATGTGGAAAAGAAATTAGTAATTCTGTTGGTAATTCATGGATTGTTTAGGTTACGTTTTAAGCAAACTTTCCGACCACTGGGTAATCCATCCATCCATTTATCTATTTGCAAAGCCCCTTTTTTAACCCATGGAGGTTCACAGGAGTCTCTCCCAGCTAACAATGCATAAGAAGTAGAGTACAAACTGGTCAGGTCAGCAAAGAAAAAGATAACCAAGCACACTCACAATCATATCTATACAAGAAATTTAGAATCAACATTTAACCTATGACTTTAGGCTATGGCAAGAAGGCAGAAATAATTCATACAGACACAGGGAGAACATGCAAACTCCCCAGCAGGCCAGCAAGTTCCAAACAACAAAGCAATCCACTACCACTGTTCTGCCACCATCTAATTCCAGCTTCTTAAATGCTAATATCTGTCTTGTATCCCTCATAATCATATTAGACTGAATATTTTTGGACTTTTGAACATATGGTATGATGAGATAAAAGAAGCAATATAAAGCTGGGAGTTGGAGCTTTGGGAAACTGTGATTTGAAACAGTGCATGGTTAGGCTTTTGTGACCAAACAATCTATTAAATAATAATTATAATACATAATATCTATATAGTGCTTTTCAAGACACTCAGAAATACTTCACAAAGTAGACAAGAATGCAACAAATAAAAAAATGAAGATGAAGCTTATAGAAAAAGAGATTATGGGTTGTAAGCAGTGTTAAAAAAAATGTGTCTTTTTGAACGTCTTGAATATAGACAGAGGTCTGGATGGGGGTAGCTGATTTGTTTTTGATGAAAAAAAATGTGAGTTGCTGCATTAGTGTGCACCAATAGCAAGATGCAATGCCTGTCCTTCTTATCCTGTATTCTTTTTTTTCTGATGTTTTAGTTTTTATTTTTTTTCCTACACCAATCACCTACAAACGTGACACACATTTCAGCCACACTGAATTTTCCACCTACTTGAATTTTCAGTGAAACCTATTTTACAGTTTCCTCCTCCTTAATTGTAAACTTCTTACCTCCTACATAGCTTCACCAATTGCTCAAAGTGATACTGCTCTGCAGCATCAAAGTTAATCTCAGAGAAGCATATAGCAGAACAGAAATGTGCTGAAACACTTTGAAATGGTAGTATTTCACCAACTGCCCCTTAGAGCTATATACTGTGTTTAGGTTTTTCTGTATTGGGTTGTTGTTGGAGACAAATCCAACATAAACTTCAGTAATGAGTTTACTCCTTTGTGCAGTTCTTCTTCAAGTAAATGACCTCAGAAATATTAATATCATGAATCACTGAAATGAGATGAAGTCTCTACTGCACCATTCTGGCTCAGAATCACAAGTTAATTTTCAGCAGCACACATCAGACTTAATTTTACTGTAACAACTGCAACCACTCAATCATCAAAATAAGCATTCACAGTGTAACTGTTTTTTGCCAGCAGACTGTGTATTTCAGAAGCTGGCAATATTAGTGTACCGATTTACTCCAGCAGCCTATCACCGGCAGTTTAAAAGTCCATGGGCAGTTGGACCACTTTATAAATATTACACATGCAAACACACACACTCACAAAGCACGGGGAGACCTGCCAATACAGCACCGAAGACTAAAAGTTTTTTAAAGTAATGCCTGTAGCAGAATGTTCCTCCTCCTGCTGTTGAAGCTGCTGCTGCTGCTCAGAGCACGGTGGAACCAAAATGGAATCAAGGATGATAGACATGAGAGGGAAAAGATTAAGCGCCTTTGATGTTCATTTCATTGTGTGTGTGTGTGTGTGTGTGTGTGTGTGTGTGTGTGTGTGTGTGTGTGTGTGTGTGTGTGTGTGTGTGTCAGACAGTGAGAGAGGCAGGAGGGGTAAAGCAGGAACATTTACTTCCACTTTTGACTCTATGTGGTGCCTGTGACCTTTATCGGTGAGGTATTTGAACTCTTTGCTCAGCTTGAACCTTCCTGACTAAATTGGGCTTGACTGTAGATCCTTCCCTGTCTGTTTCCCGCTGTGTGAGCACTTGATGAGCTTTAAACAGAAGGTTGTCTGATGTATTTTTTGTCTAATCTTTCTTTAGGATATTGGGAAAACTTTTAAAGTCATACCAGCGCTTGTCTCTTTTGGACCCGGATTGAGTTGTCATGCGTTTGACGTGCTCAGATTGTTCCCTGCAACCATTACTATGTATGGGATGTCCAACATTATTCAGAGCCGTAGCCTCAAAGTTTGCATGATGAGTTATTTTTTAAAATTTTTATAAAGCTAACAAAATAAGTGTGGCATTTCCTTTAAAGTTAAGCCTTTCCCTGATTTCAATCTTAGATGTTGTCAATTTTCCTTCAAAATAATTGCATTTTCATTTCTGGATATATCCCAAAGCACTGCGTGAAACATTTGAATGTTGCGATGTGTGTTTGCGATACCTGATTTCCCTCTTCTACCTCTGGGATCTTTGCCCCCTCTCGCTACGCTCTGACTTGGATTAAAGAACAGACAGACTGACAGATGAGTTTTCACATCCTTCCATCACGGATGTCAGGGGAGCCACGGCAACCCGGCACCTACTTGTGCTAGAGAGAAGAAAGGCTGAGCTCAGTTGCTCGTTTTCCCCATTGATCAGCAAGCAAAACGGACTCCATTAGAGCTCTGGATGGTACAGATAGAAGAAATCATTAAAGAGTAGAGCAACGGGGAGGAAATGATTGCAAGGCTCCGGTAAAGTGGGTTATAGAGAAATCCCAAGAGTTTATGCTTCCCACTATTGTAGTTTGTCAGCCCTGCTCTGATCATGGGGTTACGGGTGTGCATTGTGCGTATGTAAAAGAAATAAATCAATAAAGCAGCTGACAGCTTATTCTGCTCCACACTGTGAACACCAAAAACCATTCAACTGCACTGTATTGGAAAGGAGGAAGAAATGTTTGGGCAAATGATAATGAAAACCACAATTATTTGAATATTTTTTGCATATTTTTGCAATTATTTACAATAAGTGAGGATACAGTGTACATGTCTGTGTTTAGAATCACACAACATGCACACACTGAGGTCACATTGAGTCAAAAGGTTGTGTTGGTTGATTCTTATCATGTGTTTGCATTGTGTAAGTGTGTGTGTAAGCCTTGCGTCTAGGGGCAGCTATGGGATTCCTCTATATGACATTGATTAGCCATTAGCCCAGGTGCTGACATGAGGTGCCTCATGGATGTAAGTGTGTGCACATTACAGAGCATGGATGCTCTCATGCATGTAAGATGCAGGGTGTGATTGACAGACTGTGCTACATAGCTGAGAGGAGAATCCAGCAGGAGGAGGCTGATGAAGTCTGTGCTTTTGAGCCACACTGCCTCCATGATGGAAACTCAATCGCCAAAGCAAACAGAGTATTATCACCTCTGTTTGTCTTTTTTTATAAAGGTGATAGTGTAATAAGGGAGGAAATCAAATGAAGCAAAGGGAGAACTGGGCAGACAGCAGAGTGGAGACGAAGAGCTGAAAGGAGATGTAGCGATAAAACCAAAATTCAGTGAGTGAAAATGAGCAAAGGGGAGAGAGGAAGGGCGAATGTGAAAAGGGGAGAAAAAAACGAGCGGAAAGAGAGGCATGGAGAGATCGGCACGGGAAGGAGAGTCGATGCCATGGCTCAGATCTGGTCTGTGACTCATGCTAGCTCACCATGAACAGATGGTTTCTGCGGTGCATGTGCGCACACAGCTATGCACAAATGTGTACGCATCCACACACAAACACACACTGAAGTAGAGCAGCAAATTAGACGGGCCAATTAGATATGGCTGCCATTCTGTGGCTGAGAAGAGGGAAAACTAACATGGCAGAAGCTTATTGAAGCAGTGGAGCTGTGACAGTGAGGACGGGCTCAATGGGCCTGTTCATTAACTGATAAACTCACAATGTATTTCATCCAGCTCCTTGTTAATCATATTCATGAGCTTAACTGATGGTCTAGACTGACAAAAACAGGTACACTGGAATCAGATGAACTTTTACATGCTCAAAGACAGGGGTCACCAACCTTTTTGAACCTGAGAGCAACTTCAAGGGTACTGAGTAGTATGAAGGGCACCTTGTTTGATACAAACTTCCTCAATAGCAAACTTGCACCATCATCTTTAAACAGTAATAATAATGATGAAAATAATATGTAAAAAGACTGTCTGATCACATTTATGTTACTTATTCCTTACAATAATTATTAACAACAATTTCCACAACAATGACAGTAGGAAACACACACACACACACACACACACATATATATGGAAATGTGTTCCAATATTTAAAAGTCAGAGATATCCCATCTCTGAAACTTTGGTAAATATCTTTCTTGGCAGTTTTGTATGAATCAGCATATTTGCAGTATTTTGTTCAAAATCACACCAGTTACATTTCTATGCAAATTGTCACTTCTAACATTTTTAGGAAATTATTAACTGTCATCAAATCATACTTCATTTGTGCAAACCACTACCTTTGTAACATTTTTTGAACAATTCAAGAACTCTGTCCCATGTTTGTACAAATTATCAGTTATGTAAGAAAAAAGATCAACTCTTTCACATTTTGAAATGAATCCTATCACATTAGTACTAATCACCAGCATTTTTCACCAACATTGCAACATTTTTAACAGATCATAACAACAAATCATTACGTTTTCAACTAATTATTTTTTATATATTTGTGTAATGGCACAGTGTTTTGAATGACAACATGTTACCTCTTTCTTTGTCTGTAAATGTGTGTTAGTGAGAAGCCTGGCATTGCAGAGCTTATCATGTCTTACCTTTACTTTGCAGCTCACAGTTCAGATGGTTCAGTTTCCCAGTGATGTCCGTTAAAAATGCAAAGGCAAGAATCCACTCAGTGTCCCCCAGCAGCAAGGTGTCCCCTTTGGACTGCATGAACTTTTTGATTTCGGCCAACAGTGACAAAAAACGCTGCAAAACTGGTCCCCTGCTGATCCATGGGGTTTCTGTGTGTAGTAACAGGTCACAATGTTCAGCTGACAGCTCCTCCAGCAGCACCTTCAATGTCCTGGTTGTTTGGCTTTGGAGCCATTTATGATCTTCATGACACGAGTCATCACATGATTAAATCCGGCCACTTTTGTACATACATATGTCCTGCTGGTGAATGATGCAGTGGTAATGTAGGAATGTTGGGAAGTCTGGATCACCTCTGCATCGTACAATGAAGCCTGCATGGCGACGCGTCATGGAGGAGCCCCATGCGTCGTCAATAAAACAAGCTTTTCTAATGGTACATTTTTCTCCACGAAGAAACTTTTCGCCGCGAAGTAGACGTCAAAGCTGCCTTGGGGCTTTTCCTGTCCGTAATGCGCATACAGTCTATGTGTGTTACCAGGTGGCTAGTTAGCATGGAAGCTTTTGCGGTGGGTAAAGTAGCGTCTCTCCACATTGTGCCGCTTTGCCGACGCAATAGTCGCCCCGCAAATAGGACACATACATTTATCTTTCACTGTCGTGAAAAAGAACTCTTCCTCCAAGTCATCGTGAAAATAGTGCTTTCTCTTTCACTTCTCTGTCATGTTTTGGGGGTAAAAACCACATCTAACTTCCCAAAGTGTCTGCGCCCGGACGCTTCCGCAGAGTGACGTGGTGGTTTGACATGCGCAGTGAACTTTGACTCGGACAAGGTGAAAGTTCATTTACACCGAAGACATTTTTGTTTTTTAAAAAAATTATAATAAATATTGTAATTTAAAATCTGCATTAATGTAGGTATTTTGATTTAAAAAGAACAGCAACTATAATTTTTATAATGAATTTCATGGTGAGTCGTGTTATTTTTAGAACATGTGGTGGGGGGCAAGTCACATGGTCCCTGCGGGCAACCAGGCGCCCCCGGGCACCGTGTTGGCTACCCCTGGTCTAAGCTTTCACTAAGTCTTCATCTCGACCACTGAGTGTAGTTGGTTAGCTTACAGGTTTAGTTTTAATTAAAATAGTCTTAATCTTCCACGTTTTTCTCATGTCTTATAATTATTCAGGAGACAGAATCCTTGTTCTTCATCCGCTTTCCGTCAGAGCAACCCTCATTACTGTCTACATTGTCATGCTCTTTTTTCTTCATCATCATCATGTAGAGGCTTTTCTCCCTTGCTTCTATAATACTCAGTCTGGTGTTTTCTTCGAACAAAGAGCAGAAGAATTGTTTTCATTCTGCTCACATTTAGCTTCCGCATTGGCTCTCACCGTTTCCAATTATTTCCCACTTTGCTTCAGTTTATGCACTGCTGTCTTCCTAAGAACGAGCAGGTAGCTTCTGTAAATATCCTTTTAATGGGATAATTGTGGGAGAACATCGGTAATGCTGTGCAAAGGGGAAACATTTTGGCATAATGAAATATCAAATGAGGATACACCGTTTTGACAAGACATGACTCTCATGAAGGTAAATTGTTGGGAACATTTGACGCCTCATGCTGTATTCGCAACATGTTTGCACCTGCTGTTTCTGTTTTGTTATTGGACATCTTTACTTACATTTTGTTCACTGTTTTTGTCCCATAGATTTTTTAGATTCCTCACAGCTCATGGAACTGCACTGTTACAAGTCTCAAAAAGGAAAAAAAAAAGAAAACACTCAAAAAGTAATTTATTTGAGATCATTCGTTACTTTAAGGATGAGCAGGAGCAGAAATCTAAATGTTGATGCAATCAGATGCTGTAGTAACTTGCATCACCTGTAGGATACAGTTGCATTTTGTGTGTCTGTGTGCATGCATGTGTGTTTATATGTTCCTGAATAATATTAAAAAATTAAAATGGAACCTAATAGTGTAATTCTACCCATATGTAAATTGTCAATACTCAAAGGGAAATGCAATTCAGCCTGCAAGCTGGAAAACACCAAATGTAAGCTTTTGAAGATGCCGTAAATTAACATTTATATTTATTCTCTTTTCTAAACATCCATTGGCCATGCTTTGTTCTTTAATTAGAATTAAGGTGGCTCCTTAATGTTATATCCAAAGCCTTGGTAACAGTGCTAAATTTACTACAGTATGTCTCATCATTTGCTCAGGTCATGTTTGTGTGAAAATCTGTTTTCAGAAGGCAGATGCACATTTATACCGCAAACAGGATTGTGGTTGAAAAAAACATGTATTAACGTGTTTTATAGAAAGTGTAGTGGCTGGAGAAAGCGTGCAGATATCCTCTTTTCACTTTCTGGGTAGCAGTTGTGTAGCCTTATTGAAGGAGATGATCATTTTGTGCAGCTTTGTGAGCATAAATTGAAAGAAAGACGCAGCATAAAGCTGAGCTTTTATTGGAGTCTTCTGTAAATCTGGCCTCTGGTGCCTCGTTCACAGACACTTCAGCAGAGATGATTCTGGCTGTCGCTGGGTTTTGAACAGCTCATTTTTCTGCCATCTCTCTTCATCCCAGAAATTCAGCTAATTCATACTTCCCTCATTCTTTCCTGATTTTATTTAATCATTTCACAAGTTCTCTTCTGTTCCTGGGTCTCTCCTTAGTACAGATACTTTGCTTAAAACCCAGAGCCTGGTAGCAGTATCATATTTTTATTGTATGTCCTTAAAATTGAACTTTATCTGCCATAAAAATCGCCATTTGACTGGTTCTAGTAAATGCTTGTTTCTTTACAGAGAAACATGACACGCTTGTTGACCACAAAAGGAGAGATACTTCACATGTGCTTCTAGTCGGAATGGACCTTTAATCTCTTGACATCTGGGTCCTAAGGGAGTAGAAGAGGCCTGACGCTGCTTCAGCCTCAGTGTTATCATCTAATCTATCTCTCTCTTGTGTCCACAACTCAGGTCCTGCCTCTGCAGTGCCATTAGTTTGAGCTTTATGTATTCAGATTTAACCTTGACTTTGACACACAACACCGCAGATACACAATTGTGTACTTTTCATTCCCTGAGTGTGTGCAGTGCTGTAATAAGGGACTGAAGTGTGAATGATGTGTCTGTGTGTACCATTTGCATTTGCAGATCTTTGTAGCTGCCAGAAGATATTTGGTGAAAGGCTGCAGTTATTCACAGGTTTTGAGTTAAGATATCTGAAGATTAGTTCCAGAGGATATAAACTTTAATGTTACAGTAGATGATTTTTTTAATAACAAAGCTTTCCACATCAGTTCCTACAATTTGTGCCGGAGCCCAAAATGTGTCCACTTTAATTAAAAGTAATATTTTAACCCTGCTCTACCAAATCTGAATTTTATTTTTAATGTTAAGAGAAATATTGCTTCAGACAGATTTTCATATTTCTCTTTACAGCCTCAATTAACATGCAGCCTCTGAGCAAAGCAAATATTTCAACGATCACAAGAAGACTGATTTATACTGAATACAGTAACCTGTACCTTATGACTGGTGGCAGATATTTCAGATATTTCAAAACCAGCCTCAAACAAATGGCAGGAAGCAACAATTAATAAGCAGAACAAATCATAGGCTCTGGTGAATACAATCTTCAAGCTTAATTACACACTTCTTTTGTGCTGCACAGCACTGAATGAAGCTGACATCTGTCTGTGAGAACATGTGGACTAATTAAAAAAGCAAAAAATAAAAGGGTCCTATTATGCTCATTTCCAGCTCTATTTCTTTTTAAATTCTGTGTCTCCACTAGAGTAGCTTTGTATGATTCACAGCGCACAAAAATCCTCATTTATCTTAGACTGGCCCTTTATGCAGCGCTACAGTTCAGTTACTGCATGAAACCAGCACCGCCTCGTCCTCTACAGAGGTTCTGAGAGCAAACTGTAAAATAATTGAGTATTTAGTATTTCAGTCACAAACAATTTTCTGTGTATGCCCTTGGTAATATGGGATAAATGTGTGAAATGCACTAAACAACCATCTGAAGTGGAAGACGTCTACTGTCACGAACTACCTAACGGTGACACAGCTAGGATGTCGCCAAATGACATATAGAATTTTCCTGCATTGTTGGTTATTTGTATCATTGTTAGACATCAAATTCAACTACAGCACTTTCTATAAACGACTGAACATTTCTGTGTCGGATCAAATTACTTAAGTTTCAAATTCTAATTCCATTCATATACATGATATATATGAAAATACATATCACTTATTAAAATGAATTTCATTCAAATCAGTTTCTCTTAACCTTTCTCAATAAAGTGCATAAGTGCATAAACCTAGTACTTCTACCCAAAAACTTAACCTAAGTAACATTTGTCGATTTAAGCACCCTATATATGTCCATAGAGGGACATTAGCTCAACTTCGACTATACAAGACTGATTCCATGATAATGCAGCATGAAAAATCTGATAATTTGGTATCTTATCATTCTGTTTACTGCATATATGGTAGTACTTTATTGTTTGGAGCAAATTCTGCCAATAACATTTTTCAGTACAGGGCATGAAATACAGTATTTCTACAATGTGAATCTAAGTGCCTAAGATTTAGTTGGTATAGCACATAAAATATAAATCAGGAACTACATAACTTCTCTCTACCTCCACAGCTAACCCAGCTTATCGGCCATCCCCTATACACCTCAGTAAGTCTGTACCAGGTGCTACTGTTTCCTTTAGCATATAATACAATTCAGATTATCCCCCTATTTCCCAGGAGGTGCAGGTTTTGAAGAATAAGACGTATTTCTTCAGTACGTCAGCAGTGCTGTGCAGCAGGTTCTCTTGTATGTGCACCTGGATGCGAGCTGCTTGTGCCTCAAACCTGGATAGACTTGATCGATTCCTTCAGGACAGCAGCAGTATTTCTTTAGCAGAATGTGAATGTGCTGATTTAGCTGACAAGCACAGAACAGTTTATGCTAGAGTCAAATGAAACTGATCCAGGGTCACAATTTGGCCATTTTGCTGTCAAATTAAAACTGATAGAATAGCAGTTTTCACACCAAGTGAAAACTGTAATGCACACGGCTTAATTTTTATTTTGTTGCTACAGTATCTGTTTCCTCCACAGTCAGAGAGGACCCAGAAATGACAGTCAGCGTTATTCTGCTGGTATTAGTTTTGCTCTGAAGGGCAAGCTGCTCCAATAAAATGGCCTCCAACTGAGCTGGAAAAAGCCTGCTGTCTTTTGTTCTCATGTGTTTCCTCTTGTCCACAGTCCCTTTTTAATATCTTTGGTATTTTCCATCCGTCTTCATAATATTCTAAGCTTGCTGCCGGCTCCTTTGTAGCTCCATCCATTTTATTCCTCTTTGTAGCTCTTTTTATATCCCTTTTGTTAGCTTCCTCCTCATCCCATGCAGCCAGCCTTCCTTACTTCTTCCTCTGTTATCCATCATCAGCTGGCATTTTGCCAATCAGTGATGCATATCAGCTGGCTTTTACCGATAATGAAACACATCCCTGTTTCTCTCTTTCTCTAAGCCCCTGAATTTTAGTCTCCATCTTATCATCACCTATAGGATGCTGACGGCAGTAATTGCAGCGCTCCATGACGGTAGTGTAACGCTCTTACCAAGATCATATCTATTGTGGACACATTGCTTATGTCCTATATTGGTTAATGAGGAGGAAATACTGTAAGAAGCCTCAGTAATCAGGACCTGGAGGAGCTCTGGGATGACAGTGAAGTTTTGGAAATGCACCATACATCAGTAGCATGGTGACATGGCAATTCGAACAGCTGAAGTATAAAAGCAAATTTTATTTATGAATGTATTTTACAGTTTTTAATGTACATATATGAACAATGAATAGAAAGGAAGATGGGAAAGAAAAAAGAAAAACATATTTCTGCTGCATCTGTTATCAAAGATACTTGCTCAACTGGTCACAATTCACAGACTCGTACAACCAGTTCTGAGGGGTAACAAAGAAGATAATGTTTTAGCCTGCCGCAAGCCAAAAATGCTAATCATTGCATGTGTACAACATAAATCTGCTTATATTTTCTCCAAACATTCCCCGTATAGCTCAGGTCCTTAGAGACTCATTCCTATTAAACACAGACTGAACTACAATTTAAAATAACATTGCTTGTGATATTTTTCAAACATTACCCTGAAAGTATTTATTGACCAAAATGAATGTAGTAGTCTGGCAGTGGGTCTAATATGGTCTCTAATTACCCGAGGTATGTGACTCCCCACACATGCACCCAGTAGTCATTTTGTTGTGTTAATCATTAGTAGAGCAAGTCATTAGTCAGAAGTTGAAAAATATATTATTGGATTTTACAGTAATATGTGGACCAGTGTTGTGTCCCTGGCCACACTGTATGTACATTTACCTTTCTGTTCACTGTCTTTTGCAAGAACTGACAAGGGTATCTTTACATGTTCATTTATATTACACCATATTGATACAATCCAACAAATGCTAGAGACAACGCATAAAATATATTCGAGTTTGTGTGTATATTGTGTGTGTACAGTGGGAGACAGAGTACTTTGGTCACCAAAACAATCCCCACCCATGGCGAAGCTGCTCCTCTGAGTAGATGAGACTCCCTGCAGTGGACTATTTTAATCCTTGATGCCTAAGGGGCTTGGCACAGCATAAGACAGTGCGGACCAAAAGAAACTCTCGATATCTAATTTGTCCCAGCATTTTTTTTTTGTTTTTGTTTCGTTTTGTTTTCCTAAATTTACTAATGGGTGTGCTATATGGCTGAATCACCATCTCATTGGTTGTTCATCCCTGTTTGTCACATAAAGAAGGTGGAGAGGTGCAGGCAATCTGTTGTGCCATTACTGATCGGGAATCTGGAGATGAGCAGATTGTGTGTTAACTACCCACCACTCTTGAGACAGATTATAGGTGCACTAAAGGCCAGGATGAGAAGTGATTGTTGCATGTGGTATGTGTGAGTGTGCATTGTGTTTTCTTTTGTATGTGCACACATGGAGGATATGTGTAAACGTGTGTGCCAGGCTCAGTGTGTGTGTGTGTGTGTGTCTGTGTGTGTGGGGGGTTACCCTCCAGGTTAACGAAGAGAAGATTGAGAGCACTAGCAGTGAGACCCAGAGGTTACAAACCATTTCTCAGTCCAGTGAACCTAAATCCAGACATAACACAACCCTCAAAGACTGTAGAAGAAAAACGTTTGACTGTAAAAGGAAGAAATGGATGGCAATTTAGATACAGAAAATCTGAAATGGATCTTTGACTGTTTTTCTAACATACCCACTATATATATTTAGAAACCTATAGATGATAAGCCTTTTATAAAAGAAGTGAAACGTGATGTGTTCCAGGTCTGAGTGTGAGCGAGGAGCCTCCTCTTCATAGGGTGACCACAGGCACTGCGCCAACAGATCACCAGAGAGGGGCACCATGTCGCAGCAACAGCCTCCAGCCTCCCTCCACCCCGGCCCTGCCGCGACGCTACCTGCCCCCGCAGCCAAGAAGCTCTCCTGTAGGTCAGTACATGAGTGTGTGTAAGAATAGAGCATGATTTATAGATTCTCGGTCTTGCAGCAGAATTAATTTGCTTGATGGAAGTGAAAATAATCGTTTCTGCATGGATACACATAAGTCAAGACCCACTGTCTGAAAAATTGAGATCTTCCAAAACTTGGGCTTTAGTGTATTCAGATCTGTGATGAAGAGAATAAAATGGTTTATCTTGTTACAATGACACATGTAAAGAGGTGACATATATTAATATAATAGACAAGTGAACAGTAAACTGATGACTAGACGACTGGGTCAGATCATCTCTAAGATAGCAGGTCTCGTGGGGTATTCTGGTATGCAATGGTTAGTACCTATGAAAGTGATCCAAGAAAGGAAAGCCAGTGAATTGGAAACAGTGTCATAAGCACCCAAGGCTTATTTAATGCACACTGGGACTGAAGGCTTGCCCCTGTGGTCTGGTCCCACAGAAAACCTACTGTCACACAAACTGTCAGAAAACCTTGATGCTACTATTATTGACAGGTGTCAGAACACACAGTGCATCACAGCTTGCTGTGTATTGTGCTGCATAACTCAGAGTTTTCATGTTGACACCTGTCCACTGCCAAAAGTGGCAAAAATAGAAACTGAACCATGGAGTGATGAAAGAAGACGGCCTGGTTTGATGAATCACTTTTTCTTTTACCTCATGTGGACCATATGCATTATCCAGGGAAGAGATGGCAGCTGGATGCACTATGGAAAATCAGGCAAGACAATGGGGACAGTGTGATGTTCCGGACAATGTTCTTAGGAGACCTGGGAAACAATGGCTCCTGGCTTGCATGTTAATGTTACTTTAACATGTACCACCATTGATGCAGTCTGTGCACATCCTTCCATGTCAAATACATTTCCTGACGACAACAGCCTCTTTCTGCAGAATATGGCTCCCTGCCACACATTGTTCAGGAATAGTTTGAGGAACATGTAAAAGGAGTCCAAGGTGCTGGCTTTTCCTGCAAATTCTCCAGATCTTACTTCAATGGAGCATCTGTGAAATGACCTATACAAATCGAATCAGAATTTTGACACCCCAACCTGCAGCTTGCAGGGCATAGACGATCTGCTGCCAACTTCTTGGTGGTACCACAGGGCATCTTCACAGGTCTTGTGGAGTCCGGGCCTCAGTGGGTCAATTCTGTTTAAGCAACATGAGCGGGACATACACAGTGTTAGGCAGTTGGTTTCAATGTTGCGGTCAATGTATGTAGGAAATGTATAATGTATATACAAATTACAGCTCCATGCATGAGAAACAGCTTGTGTTTTATTGCTGCATGTTGTCACATAATCAGACACAATGCTGTGCACAAATGGCAAATTCTGCCTCTTGATCCAGATTTGTACCCAACTAAGAATGAGATCCTGCTCTCTGGGGTTGTTGACAGTAATTTTTGGCAATACTTGCAAACACTAATGTAACACTTGAGCACTTCACTTCACTCTCAACTCACAGAATGCACTGAATAGATTTAGAGACGCCAAAGGGTGTGATTGTCTTGTGGGTTTCAGCCAGTGAATTCCAGCGTACTTCTATTCATAATGACAGCATTTCCTCATGTCCTAGGAAATATTAACATACATCCAAGAGCTTAAAATACCCTTATAGCTTTTTAAGCTGAAGTGTACTGAAATACAAGCATTACATATTTGGGATGTTCATCTTAGTCTTCTGCCTATAAATGTGATGATCTTGTTGGATCACGCCTGACATGGTTAACACCAGCGTGACAAGCACAGCTCTTGTAATACTTTTCACACATGGGGAGTATTTTCACACATGGAACTAACACTAGAAGCACTAGTGTATCACACTTCAGTGAGTCACATTTATTGGATGTCTTTAAACTTTTAGTGTCCTGTAGAATGAAGGACAAAGATCTCTGCCATGTTGGGATGCAGACAGTGCAGCGGCAGTGACAGCATTTCTCTAACCTGCGTGTCCTTTAAACGTGCTGTAAGTTGCAGTTGAAACAATTCGCTGTCAACCTGCAAGTCCTGCACAGACACTACTTCTTACAAAAATGATATATTTAAACATCTCAGCCGTTCAACAGAGTACAGACCTGTTAGACACACACTCATCTTCTCAACAGACTCCTGATGAACACCTAGAAAGTCTTAGATAAAATCCTGTGCAGACATCCTACAGCAAGCTTTTACTTGAGAGTCACACATATGTCCACAAAAGAGGTACTCATCATTTGCATAGCACTCGCAGTACTGGCCAGACAAGCAGATCTGTATTCCTGTCCACATAACACAGCCTGCACCTTAAAGGTACAATCTGTGATCCAAATATCAACAAAGCAGGGCCTCAAAATTCAACGTGATCTGAATGCGCTCTTATTTTCAAATTGATTGTCACATTTTTTTTCCTTTAAAGAAAAACTCTGTTGTTCTAATCTAAGACAGTTCTTGTCAAATTAAGTGAATGTGTCTTTCCGGTCTGCCATCTGTGCACTGTGCATGTGCACCGGAAAAATAGTGGTTTTCAAACACAACCCTGGCTCTGTAAATGGGGAATAAACACAGTATGTTGGACTAAGAAGTACAGTGTCTACCAGCATATGGAAACAAACCCTACAGGCATGTTAACAAGGTAAAAATGTAATTTTCACCTTTAGAGTTTACATGGCAGCAAGCATCAAGCAAAATGTGCAAGCATGATGTGCCACAGAGGAAAGTTATCAAAGGAAAATGCAGCTCTGCTATGTTAAACAGCTGGTCAAGTGATAACAGTGCTTATTAGCCCTTTGGTTTTCCACTAGCACATAGTTCATCTAAATTTAAACACAAAATCAACACAGTCTCACTGGGTTTTTGTAACAGTACAGTGGTAAGACGTGACGTTTCTGTGCACTCGCAGTAATGAGTCACTCCGAGAGCCACATTTGCATTGCTGCACCAAAACATGCATAGCGAACACACACATACAGACAACACACACACACAGTGTCTCTGCAGGCCTGAAGTATCTCTCTAGGGTTATATGGGGATTTGTTCAGGATCAGAGGCTTCTCTCACATAACAGGCCTAATTAGCTTCTTTTCAAGGCCTCTCCCCTGCTCTCCTCTCAGCTTCACAACAGACTCTCTGCTAACCTCTTCAAACTTCCTTTCTTTCTACTCTCTTATTCACCTTTTTTTTTGTTTGTTTCTACACAAGGTTTTACTCTCTGGTTTTCATCATTCTGAGCTTCTGCGTAACACATCTCACGTTTAATTATTTCAAATTCAGCTACTCGCTTCACACTCGTACAGTGCACTAGCTCAGCAACAGATTTAAACTGTTAAAACAGGAGAACATGTGCGAGCACAGGAACAATATCAATCAAATATTCTACATTCATGATTGTTTCCCATCTCAACTACAAAGTGCGTAATGTCACAGAGAGCAACGAGGTGATGGGCACATCTTCCCTCATAGGCTTCTGCTTCTCCTTGGCCCACAGTCCTGTGGGACATAGTTATACTACACAGCAGGAGGGAGATAGCTGGAGATGAAAGCAGAAGAGTAACAGAAAGATTGAAAAAAAAGTTAGGAGACGAGGGAAAAAAATCAGCAAAGAAATGGAAAAGAAGAAAATGAGAGAGTGCGTCAGGGAAGGATGGTCGGCTTGAGGATTGTGTGTGTGCGTGTGTGCGGATGCTTGATTGACAGTATGCGTTAGCCAAATGTCTTTGTGTGATGTTCGAGGCTAATTAACACCTACTGATTTGTTGGTCTTGGTTTAATAACAGTTGGCAGGAAGGAGTTTCAGAGGAGTTCAGAGGTCACACGTTCCCTCCCGTCATCCCCGAAGAGGCTGGCGGTGGTTCCTCCCAAACCTCAGTCCCCGGGTGAGTTTTTTTTTCCACAAAAAATATGAAAATACACGCACTGTACATAATGGAGGAGCAGTTTTTTTCCCCCACAGGTGTGTAGTGATGATGCAAGTGAACACTGAAAATCTGTCAGACTTTCTCACACAGACATTTCCAGATAAATAATTGGATTTTTTCGCTGGTGTCATCATTAATATTATTAGTAACAACTCTTCTTTTCCTACTCTGACAGGTATTCATATCAGCTGCATATGTGTCTGACAAGTATAAAAAAAATCTGTCTATTAGGTGCAGTCCTCTTCTAATTTAACTGCTCGGCTCTCTACAGCTACTTCTCCCCTTCCAGCTCTCCTTATCATTTACTTTTCCAAATCTTTTTTCATATTTATGCTCTGTCCTTAATCCATCCACAGCCAGGAGCGGCTTGCACTCATTTCAAACGTCTAGTGCTGGTCGTTCGATGCTTCCAAAGGAGATTTGCAAAGCTTCGCACTTTCTTCTATGTTGTGATTTGATCTATGCAGTCTGGACTTTGCTTCCACTCAGCTCTGCAGCGGTAGAATCATTTTCTTGTGGGATTTCTGAGCGGCCTCCAAATGTTTCCTCGCAGAGCTGATGCACATCTCCTCAGGCCTCTCTTTTTTTCTCACTAAAGTGCTGCTTTTCACCCCTCTCTGTACTGCGTCTTGCTTGCTCTCCTTGGACCTTGTTTCCTCCCACACAGTCACAAATAAAACCATTCTTCTTCTTTTAATTCTCAGCACCATCGTTTTTTCTCTCGTTTCCTGAGATTTACAGGTATTGACCGTCGCTGGTGTTGCTCCGACTTGAAGATGCTCTGGACAGCGTGCCTGCAAAAAGCCAGCGTGTTGAAATGAAACTGATATTCACCCCATCAATAACTCAGCCTGAGTGAATTTTATGACACCCTATAAAACACACGTAGATACCCTCTTAGAGTCTATGCTTTTCACAAGGTTCGCCCTCACCTTTTCTCATCATTACTCCTCATCCATCAGCCCCTCTGTTGTCATCTGCATGCAGCCTTCACACTCACCCATACAAACTCATTAAGTATTCACTATCCTCTCTCAAAACCTTTCAAGTAGAACCCACAGATGTCTACGTATGTCTGTGTCTGCAAAAGGTAAAAAGATATTATTTGCAGGGAAAAGAGAAATATATCGAAGCAAAGTCTGGCTTATTGGATGGCATAAACGCACGCCTACGTTTCTGAGTTTAGTTCTTACATTTTTCACAGAGAAAATCCCCCGTCTATGTGTTCAGTTTATACCTTTAGCTCTTCTCTTTTCTCTAAATTGGTTCTACACGTCCATCACCAATGCAGTCACTGAGTATCTGCAGGTAACCCCCACGATCCTTCACCTTTCCCCTGCCCCTCACTGAATTCATTGTCTGTCAACACCTTTCTCTCTGAGCCTTCCCTTCATTTTATCCGCCCCACCCCACGTCTACCTCCCTCTGAACGATTCTTCACTCATTACCTGGGACCCTGCACCCCAAACCCAGCCACACGTTGTCATGGAGACGACTCCCCATGCTTCAGTAGGCCTGAATGATATGGTGGAGGCAGGCGATGTGGAGCTGCAGTGATTGCATTTTTTAGTGGTGTGTGTGTGTGTGTGTGTAGACATTGGCGCACACAGGTTAGTTTGGATTTTATATGAATTTTGCATGTATCCCCATATATAGTCTAATATATATACACATTGCATGACAAGGTGACTGCTACAGTGGTTAGTCAGCTTGCCTGTATGTCAGCTACAACTTAATGGTTCTGCCCCTCCAAGGGAAAACGGGCTTGTTCTTGGTTGTCCAGCCTTTAAATTGCTGCCATCGTTAATGAGTGAAGCCTTTACTTAAATGTGCCCTCATGTTTTTACACAAACACTTGAAAATAATACACCTACATATTTAAACTGCAACAGTGTCTATAAATTATTACTAGTACAATTCAATCATTACGTGAAAGCGATCACATTTATCATAAGATTAGATGGTCCATCACCAGGAACACCAGTGTAGGAACTACCCCAAGGCTTCCTGTGTAGAAAAGATTCAATTAACTTACCGCCATTTATCATGTGAACACAGTCATTAGCAATAGGTCAGGTCAAATCTCCTCTGATTTAATACTCATCCGTCTCATTGTTAGGGATAGATGTGTCTTTTCTAGATTTGAGAATTGGTACATGACTAATTAAGGACTCGCGCCACATGCCATATGATGGGATATTTCCGCGTCATATGTCTTCATGTGTGTTTTTCCTAGAACACATGCTTAACTTTCCGTTTGTATTGTCTTTCATCCCTGCAGTCCAGTCTGGGCAGCGGCCTGCAGCAGCAGTGCGAGGGTCAGCTCCCCTGGGATCCCCTCGCCGTGTGGCCCCCCTGAGGCTACAGCAAGAACAGCAGGAGAACCTGCAGAGAGAGAAGGAGGAGGCTCAACAGAAAGAGAGAGAAAGGCAAGCAGAGGAGAGAGAAAAGGAAGAGCAAAGGGAAGAGGTGAGTTACTGAGGAAATCTGCAGGCAGCACGACTTGGAGTTTGCTCTCTTCTATTCTGTTGTATTTGATTCTTTGTCACTTAGGTTCAGAGGCTGCAGGGACGCTGTGACAGGCAGGAGAGGCAGCTGAAAGCACTACGAGATGAACTCAGGAAGACTTCTCTGGGTTTAGAAGCCTTCATCATTACCACTCAGCATTATTGCCTCAAGGTAGCGAGCTGGAATGTTACAGTGCATAAACCATAATAACCCCACTAAACCGCCATAACAACAGTGCTGACCTGATCGGCAGCACCTGCTCTGCATAGAATGTACTTGGTCTGAAATGGCCACATACTCCTCGTTGGACAGTACACTCCATCATCATCATCATCATCATCATCATCATCATCATCATCATCATCATCATCATCATCTTCGTTTCTTCCACAGTGCAACCTCTGAATAACAGGAGATCATTTAAAGGTTCACCTGTGATCCTGTATAGATTGACAACATAGTGCCTCAACCTTTTCATTTACTCCAAGCCGGGATGGTGTGACACACACACACACGGTGCACATACAGGTCACATACAGTATTCACAGCATGGTCAATGAGCAGCACGATGAGCAAGAGTGATGGTGACTGTGGAGAGGGTCTACCAGAGTTCAGTGTGTCACCGAGCTGGTTTCATCCAGCTGATGGTGTCTGATGGAATGATTTAGCCTCGGCGGTGCTGCAGCTGTAATACTGCTGCCAGACTGTCGAGGGACTGTCTGACTTCTTTATGGTCATTGTCTGAGTGCTGCTAGCACTGGCCCACAGTGCAGATATAGAATCCAGGAATGGTGCAAGAGTTGGCCAGACTAAATGGGTTTGAGCTCCCTCTGCTGGCATCAGTCAGTCAACAACATACAGAATACAACTGCATGCATGTTCTTTGTGCTTTGCATGTTTACTGGTATCAGTAAGCGACATCTACGTTAGTATTTTGCTCAGGCAGCTCTGGGAGGTTACATTACAGGATTTTCTGGTTTACTGTCTTTTGTGGTTGACAGATAAACATGAATTCAAATCATAAACCATGACGGAAACCAAAAAAGCAGGTTTTGTTTTTCCGAAATGGTTTTTCTATGGTCTGACTTTAGCACACGACTTTATCAGTTTTCCCCATCAACCTCAGCTGTAGCCTAAACAAACTGTAATGGAAAAAATGATAAACCTGGTAAGCGTTAGGGTAAGCATGTTAGTATAGTGATGATGAGCATGTCAGGTAATGATATGGCCTAACAGAACCTCACAAAGCCTCTAGCATTGCTTTCGGTTGTTTATCCAGCAGTTATCACGTGTTTAATCACTGTGTCACCTTGAATTGTTTAAATGATACTTGGATCCTGCACTGTATCAAAATGATGTTCATTTCCAATTTTCAGAATAAAACTACAGAAGAAAATCAAAGACAGCTGTCCTTGGAAATGCAAAAGATCAGAGATGAAATGGGTGAGTGCCAATGGAAATTTGATCAAGCAAATTAAATACATAAACAATCAAATAAAAAATATCACACTGGACTTTAACACCACTTACTCTGACCTGTCATTGTATCACTGTAATCATTAACCCTGACTGTGTTGTGTGCACATGATTTTATGACAGTGAGCCATCCAACATATTCCAACTCAAAAAGTGTGTAAAGCTGAAGCAGCTACATGCAATTTAGTAGTTATTCATTAGTTTTATTTGATTTTTTATGTGCTTTTCATATTATTATTGTTATTATTAATCAAGTTATTTAAAAAGGGACCATATACAATATTAATCATAAATGTTGCCATTTGATGTATTGCACCAGAATTAGCTTTAAGCTAATTTCCATCTGCACTCTCTTGGTGGGTCACAATGAAAACATCACAATATTAAAATGTCACAAGACAGCTGGACACGCACACACACACTCTTAAAAGCACACACAGACACATACAGTGACACGTTAATGTGTCTTCAGTGAAAGCCTATTTATTCTGTGATTTAATCTTTTTTTTGTTTATTTGAAACACATTCAACATGAAGTAAATGCTGTCATTGACTTCCAAATAGAAATGCTGGCTTTAAATTTTCTACATGGCACAAACTTTGAATTATCCGCATTGTCTAACAAGATAATATCGTACGATGCAATCTACTCCATACACAGCATCTAATTCAGTGCGTTGGGAGAGACTCCAGCGGGAAAAAACAGCACTTGAGGTGGCGTTTGAGCGAGAACTACAAGAGCTCCAGCTGCAGCAGGAGACTGAGCTGGCTGCCGTGGAGGAAGGACTTCGGAAGTGTCACTCAGCAGAGACAGAGCACCTAAAGGCAGAGCACCAGTCAGAGATGGAGGAGCTGAGGACTCACCAGCAGGAGCAGGTGAGAGGAAGGCATGATTGGATGAAAGCTGATATCTCATATGTAATGAGATCTGCTGTAAGTCGACTTTATTGTGTATATGAACGTGTTAGGTGGAGGAGATGACAGTTGGCCACCAGGCAGCCATTCAGGAGCTCAGAGACATGCATAACATCACCATGGCAACACTGCATGAGGAGCACGCCCGCACAATGAGAGGTATAATTTTAGGCCTCATTTAGAAAGCACAACATGATGCAGGCAAAGCATCAACTTTCCTTTTTTATGGTGCTTCTTAGATCTGAGGAAAGCTCATGAACAACAGAAGATGCTTCTAGAGGAGGACTTTGAGAAACTCAGACTTTCTCTACAGGTATGATTGCATAAAAAAGATACTTGCTTTTTTCGATTTGTTTTGGTTTACACATAAAAATGATGCAGAGTATGACTTTGCATTTCTGTGTGTGTCCCTGTTCAGGATCAAGTGGATACTCTTACATTTCAAAACCAGAGTCTGAGGGACAAAGCCAAACGCTTTGAGGAGGCTTTGAGGAGGAGTACGGATGAACAGATAGTTGTGAGTGTAAATATATATAATAAATAACCAAAATGGGAACTCAAGCTACAATTCTGAGAATATAAGTGCCATCATTCTAAATCACAGCTATCATTCTCAGTCTTTCTTGCTTTCTTATTGTCTTTTTGTTGCACATGTAGGATGCTTTAGCTCCATATCAGCACATTGAGCAAGACCTGAAGAGCTTGAAAGAGGTCGTGGAAATGAAGAACCAGCAGATACACCAGCAAGAGAAGAAGATCTCGGACCTGGAGAAAGTGGTAGGCTCAAATAAGCCATCATAACACCACCTACTTTACACAAACACACACATGCACCCTGGTCTAGGAACACATGTTTGGCCAGTGTGTCTGGTGAATGAAAGATTGCGCTGTGGTTGTATTGTGCCTTTGAGCAGGCCCAAAAGAATGTGTTCCTCGAGGAGAAGGTCCAGGTTCTGCAGCAGCAGAATGAAGATCTGAAGGCTCGTATTGAAATGAACCTGGCCTTGTCCAGGTAAGACACATCCTGTCATCATCGGTGTCAATAATGCATCATTTACTGTCTATCACTGCTTCATACTTGTAGCTCATGTGGTACACACTGTAGGTAGTTTCAGATAGATGTTTATCCTCATAGCAGACATGTATTTTTAGCTAAACATTCTGAACTCCAGCACAGTATGTAACACTATGTATAGTTTGCTTTGTGCAAACTTTAGCTTCCTCTGTGCTGTTGCCCCTGCAGGCAACTGTCAGAGGATAACGCCAACCTCCAGGAGTCTGTCGAGAAGGAGAGCACTGAGAAGAAGCGACTGAGTCGGAACAACGAGGAGCTGCTGTGGCGTCTCCAGACCAGCCCGCTGATGTCCCCCGCCTCCTCCCCACTGCACCGCTCCTTCTCTACCTCCCCCGTCCCCTCATCCCCGCTTTTCTTCTCCTCACCTGTTGCAGGGTGCGACTCCCCCACTCACTGCCACGGCTGTTCCCAGCAGGCCCAATACTCCTCTCCCTCCCACAGAGCTGCTACTAATCAAAATCTCTCCCCAGGACCGGCCACACCTGCTCACAGGGCAGCGGTTAATCAGAATTTCTCCTCCAACCCAGCCACACCCGCTCACAGGGCAGCGGTTAATCAGAATTCCTCCTCCAACCCAGCCACACCTGCTCACAGGGCAGCGGTTAATCAGAATTCCTCCTCCAACCCAGCCACACCGACACACAGGGCGTCGGCCAGTCGCTGTAACTCAAATTCTTGTCTTAGCTCTTTACAGAGATAAGCTCTTTCTTTATCTGACTAATTGCCCCTTTTTTCTTACATATTTTCTCTCTCCACCTCCCCTTTTGGATGAAGAAATAAGAACATTTGTGGAATTGGACACAGTAAAGTCTGCATCAAAGGAACGCAGTAACACAATGTTGAACTCCCCAAGCATCATGTTAAACACAATTTGATACACAGAAATACAATAACATAACATGAATACTAGGGCACTTCAGAAAGTTCTGGCCTCACCGGGAAAATGTCACAAGAGGAAGATTGTTCCATAGTCTCCATTAACTTCAATGCACTTTGTCCACCAGAGTTCAAGCTTCACGGTCCCTTCACGGAAGAAGGTCACATCCTGAGCCTCCAGATATTCCTCAACAGCATGCATGACATATTCATCGATCTGAAAATGGTGACCATACAAGTTGGATTTTAATTGAGGGAAAAGACAGAAGACAGACGGGGCAGGTCTTGTGAGAAACAACATTTAGCTGCTTCTGCCACCTGTGCTGCGTGGATGAATGCATTGTCCTGGAGCAACAGCACACCAGCTTTCCTCTCCTTTTTTCTTTGATTGCTTCAAACATTTAAGTTTTTGTGAATAGTGATATAAGGCAATATAGTATACAGTTATGCCCCAAAATGGGCGATAGCCTCTTGTTTCTTGGTGAGGCTGACAACTTTTTGAAATACGCTCAGACATACTGTAATGTGAAAATACATAACAGATGACTGCAGCTCAGCTCTTTGTCCCCAGTCCACACTTGTATTAATATAGAGTCTTGAAATGTAGAGTGTATATACTGTATGATAGTGGCACAGACAGTGTTGAAAGGTTAAACCTCCCTTTGCATGGGTAGTCATGAGTCCTGCACAGTACAACAGTGCAGATGGAAAGTAGCACACTCTTGTGAAAAACACAGTCATGTCCTTAGCAGAATAAGCTATGTTTTCTCACTGGGATTAGTTTCTTGCACTCAATTCTGTTTTAATAAATGGATTGCAATTCTAGATTATGAACTGAATCAGCTTTCAAGTGAATATTTTTTTTTCGTTTTGTTTTTCATCTGGAAAAATCCTAAACAAAGCGCCTTATACTCGGTCCTGCCACCTCACCAGCAGAGAACGACCAACGTTTTATTTTTTAAGGACTTTGGATAAAGAATTGGTTTGTTAGTTAAAGTATTAGTCAAAAGTTTTCTAATTAGTTCCGTGCTGATAGTTTTACTTGTGTGGGACAGCCCTCCTTGGAACCCCAGCCATTTAACCTGCAAAATACAAAGACCTTGATGTTCAAAGTGTTTTGTTTTGTTTTTTTTAAATAAAAGAAACCTTGCCAGGTCTTCCGACAGTGTCTCACCACATGAGCTACTTTTCACTTTTGGGATCCCTCAGGTCAACTTGCAAAAACTATGTCTGCCATTTTGTATTTACCTCAGTGGGAATGTGCAGCCTGTTGTGTTCCGTAGCTCAACAGCAAACAACAACAAAATCACACAGCTACCAGGGAGCTCAAAGCTAAGGGGGAAACCTAGCACAGGAATCACTGTTCTAAATGTTGTGAATTTCTTTATGATGCGATGTTTCTATCTAATTTATTTGTTACATGTATTTTGCTACTTAAGCAAGCATGTACTGTGAAAGTCTTCCAGTTTTATTGTGAAACTTTATTATTGCTGTGATCTATTTATTAAGCTTGAGGTGTGGAGGAAATAAATGATGTTCGTAACTTTGAAAAATACCACTTATGGGACACAAGTGGAATTGTGATGTGATGTGCCCAAGGAGAAAGCAGATAAGCTGCAGATTATTTGACTTGTCGTCCTCACACATACAGCTGTATGCAAAACATCTAACACCCCTGGGCAAATTGTATGTTTTACTGAAGTTAGAAGGTGTAAAAACAACCCTTCGAGCAAATATTAGGCTGTCTTCAAATGTCAGTAGGTCTTAATTGGCTCATTAGTATTCGTAAGATGAGCCGAGAATGAATGCAGTTTACACATGGATGCACAGATTTTTGCATACACCTGTACATAGATAGTGTTCAGGAGACTGTCTTATGATATATATGTCTATAAGCTATGTAGGTTTTAAAAAAAAAAAAAACAAGTTAATCCTCTGTTTACCTCTTTGTGATGTATTAGATTAGTGTAGACCTTTCTGAACCTGTGTTAACCTCTTCATAACCTCCTCTGATGATTCTGGTGTATTTATGTGAATAACACTTTTTTAATTCTTTCATCATTATGTTCTAAACTTTGCAAACTGCACTGAATTGTCAGTGCTCACAAATATATCGTTCAGGGAATTGTTTTCTAAATTTAGATTAGAAATGCTTTCAGTTTTCTTTTGTATAGCTTCTCAGCAGAACATTATACACTCTCAAGATATTTCCCGAGATACTTTTTCCACATATATAAGATACACTAGAGAAATCAACCAGTGGTTTATAAAAATGAGAACTATTTTATTGCATACAGTATGTTATATCTGCCTCCTGTACTGTACTCTACTCTACTGACTAACTTACCCTCAGGGTCTTAATCTTTCATCTGGCTTTGAGCAAGTCACCGCTGAAAACTACAGTTAAAAACAATGTAATCTCAGTGATTTACTGACACACAAACGAAGCTACAGCTATTCAGACTATTAAAATGAGCTGCTGTAAATAGACAAGTCCAGAGAGAAAGGATGAGAGTAAGTCTGTGTTACATTGCAAATGGGAGCATGAGTTAGCGGCAGAAAACTAATGTAATATTGTTAATAGTTAAATAGATGCATGAGGGGGCGGGCTGGGTGTGGGGCTTCATTACTGAGGTCTGGCACAGATTTTAGAAATTTCTTACAGCGCCCATTGTTACATCTTCTGTTCAGTTGCTGATGAAAATGTAACCTTTTTACCAGCATATAAAGGATGTTGTTTCTGAGTTACCAGTTTTTCAGACTTTTCAGTAGATCTGTAATTGCTATACCAGCACTTTTGACGGTCTTGATAAAAGTTTAAAAAAAAAAAAAGAAGTGATTGTTTTCATGGATTTTTGAGATTTTTTTGTATGATGCGAACACAGGGTTAAATGCTCTTAAACAGAAGAATGTCAGGTGCAGCATAGGATTTGAGAAATGCATCTCAATTGTCACTGATTTTGTACCTACGCCAATGATTTTGAGAATGTCTTTGCATAACGATCAATTGTAAGAATATACCAGTCAGAAAGTCACTGTGTTTTCAGACGTTTAGGATTACATGACCCATGTCATTGAATGATTCTTTAGGGTCCCTCCTAAAGGTCACTTCAGCTGCAACAAACCACAGTCTAAGGATGCAACAAAAGTATTGTTTACAAATGACAGCGTAAAGTTACCAATTTTCAACTCAAATGAATATTTCACGTTTGAATGGACTATGATTTCTAAACAATGAACTGGTATTGTATTGACCCTTCAATGTGTCCTGTGGACATTTGTGTCTCACTATGCGCTGAATGTCAAAAATGTAATGACTGCATTTTATACAAGTCAGTCCTTTGATTTTGTTTAATATAGAAGGACCTCTTGCCAGACCGCGATGTAGCAGCTATTTAATATGTAGCACTTGGTCGAGCCTCCCCACAAAACTAAACATGAGTAATGTATTTCATTCATTAGGGAGTAAAACGTCCACGTTGATATTTAAATGCTATTGTAGCAAACGTTTCCATGGCTTGTCAACTTTCAGCATTACAATTTGAATTTGTGGAGGTAAGCTATACAATTACTCCTTTCGGATTTTGGTCCAGAGACAAAGTTCACTGAATTTTGTTGGTTCTGGCACTGATTGTACGTTTGAATGTAAATACATTTACAACATGAGTTGTGTCTTAGTGCACCAACAGAGTAATAGAAGCATGTTTTTTTTTCTTGTCTTCGCTGTTTCTCGCTCTCCCTTTTCTCTTCTTTTACCTCTCTGCATTCGTGATGGTCAAGATGTAACTGTAGCGTAGGAGACCTAGAAGACGAGGAATGAATAGTTCATCAATGTAATGTACACACAGTATGTTGATGCTCTTATCTGTACTTTTTGGGGAGAACACACTATTAAAATATTTAAGAAAACTTAAGAAAGTCTTCATGTTTTAACTAAGGACAATTCTTGCTTTCCAGTTAAGTGTATTCAAATCCATGAAAATAATTAATGTCTCCACTGATCCCTTTGCCACTTGCTGCAGCTTGAGCACACCAGCTCACCTACAACTCTGCTCTAACAGTACAGTAATACTACAGTCAAGTTGCTATATTGTAGTAATTCAGCCATACATGTTCAATCCAGAAATTGATACTGAAGAAAAATATGAAGATGCCCACCCTGCAAGTTATGTTAACATGTCGACATATCAACAAGGTAAAAAAAAAAAAAAAAAAAAAATAGATATATAGATTCTTTTTTTTACGGGAAATGGTCTTTAACCACAGGCTTGCATAGTCAGGACAGGCTATGAGTAAAAGTTTCACTGTATTTAAATAGTTTTAACAGGTTTAGAGTTTGCTGATATTGACATTTTTGACATTACATTTTCTTTGTTCAGCCTGCTGTCTTTCTTTCTTACATTAGAAGAACACTCAGCTTTAAGACGCCACAAAAAAATCATTCCAAAAAGTACTATTTGCATAAATTTGACTGTTTTCAGTTCCATGTATTTCCTTAAATTTCTTCTTTTCATGTATAAACACAGTCATCCTTTTGTTACTGGGTATTCTTGTTTCCAAATGTGACCTGAAGCCCAGCGAACACAAACACCAATCTGCAAAATGACTGATATAGACTTTATTTAAAGTACATGGGGATAATAGGAATTCATGAACCAAAAAGCAACAGAGCATCTGCAAGTTGTATTACAGAAAATAAAACTAAAGATTTTCAATATTTTACAAAAATGTATCAAAACACGTGGCCGGTCAGTATTGCACTGTAGAACATTATGAACGATGTACAATTCATTTTCAAATTTTAAAACAATTTCATTTATACATAGCAACTACTCTGAATCTAAATCACAATGGGTAGTGAGCCTGGCCTCATCGCAGCTTGACTGTATAAACCAAAAAGCTGTCTTTTGTAATCACTTGTAGAGCCATGCAGTGTCAGCATTATTTGCACCCTGAAAACAGGCACAGAAATATGATCCAATCCCATTCGACTCATTTTTTATGAAAATCAGTACACAGAGCTAGCGCTGAGCCTGACACCTCACTTCCGCATGAAGTGAGACAACACGTCCATGGGCAGAGGGAAGATGATGGTGGAGTTCTTCTCTGCCGCGATGGTGTTGAGGGTCTGCAGGTAACGAAGCTGCAGGGCTGACGGAGACTCTGCAATCACTAGGGACGCCTCCTTCAGGGCACGTGATGCATTCATCTCACCCTCTGCTGCAATCACCTATGGATCCAGAGAGAAAAATATGAGGAGAGCCTAAATTTAACTTCAAGTTATCTTTAAATAATTATTCAGCACTTGAATGTGCACATTGTGTTTATGAAATCATGCTTGTATAATACTGTATGCATCTGCTATTTTACATGTCCTGACCTTAGCTCTGGCCTCTCGTGCAGCCTCGGCTTCAGCAGCCATGGCTCTCTGCAGCTGATGTGGCAGCTTCACGTCCTTAATCTCCACGCGCTCCACCTTGATGCCCCAGTGGTCTGTGGCTTCATCCAGGTTACTCTGGAAAAGACAGGAAGAGAAAGGGCTCATACCTGTAGCTCTTTATTTATTGGCACTAGAGAGTCTCAAAAGAGATCCCACTGATGTAGAATAGGTCTCTTTGTTAAAAATAAAATGAATCACACTATCCGGTCAAAAGCAATTAGCTAAAAAGGGAATTCTAGCTTCTCAAAAAAATCTCTTGAGACCAACATCACAGCTTACTAACAGCCTCACACGTCAAATCCACTTTACCATAGGAAGGCGCTGAAATTTATTTTGGGTTTGATCCCTGCTTGTGCATTTAGGTGTGTGATATGTGCTAGTTTCAAAGGCTTGCCGACTTTAAACGGGCTTCAGATTTTGTACCTGCATGCTGTGAGCAATGCCCTCACGGTCAGACAGAACCTCAGCAAGGTTCTTAGTTCCCAGGACATTTCGGAGGGTGGTTTGTGCCAGCAGACGGGTGGAAAAGTCAGCATTAGACACGTTGGCCACAGACGCGATGGGGTCACTGACCCGGAAGTACACCACACCGTCCACACTAATTGTTACTGAATCCTTGGTCAGGATCTAGAGTAGAAATACATGTCAGTTCATGTGCGTGTCCACTCATTTTTAAGTGAAATATTTTTTAAGGCTGCAAAGGAGCATTTCTCTGTTTTTTGGGGTTTTTTTTGGGTGTTTGTTCTACCTCTTGTGGTGGGATATCAAAGGAAACTGTTCGCAGATCCACTTTCACAAAGGAATCAGTACATGGCAAAATGAAGAAGATTCCTATGGACAAAAAAAGAAAAATATGTTGCTCTTTAATGTTGTTTTATCAGCTGGTCCACAATTTTTTTAAAAAGTTGGTGGGTGTTGTTCCTACCTGGTCCTTTAGGTCTCCTGTCTGTTATGCGGCCCAGTCTGAAGATGACAGCACGCTCGTACTCCTGAACTATCTGCAATACCACAAAGACATTCAGTTCACATTCACATTTGCAGTAAAGGAAATAGTGGTTTCTGCTCTTCAGCCCACTGTGAGGCTTCCTGAGCTGACTTACCCTGAAACAAAACCAGATTGTAAGGGGGAAGAGGAGAACAACGAACATGCCAGAGAGTATGACAATGGTCCAACCAACGCATCCTAATGCCCCCGTTCGTTCAGCTAAAGAGAAAGACAAAACAGTGGTGTGTTTGTTATACTGTCAACCCCATAACAAAATGTGAAATGGAGAAGAATTACTAAAATCTGATTCCTCGGGGCATATTGAGTAGAAATATGAAAATCAGCCATAAAGTTTCAGACAGATGCTTTTTAGAAACTAGTTTGAAATTATTTTGGAGCACTTTGGAAGTGGAGGTGTTGCTTTTAGGCTCTCTGTATCTACAACACAGCAGACCGCGAGCAGCTTTCAGCTCTTAACTGACCATTAGTCAAACACACAATACAAAAGCGGCGCAGCAGCTAATTTTAAATGCCGCAGGTGGAATTAATATTGTCCTTGAGATCATAATGGACGCTGATAAAAGCACTAGCAGTTTACGCACAGATCAGCTTTCTGTTTACGCACAGAAACTCTCCTGTATACAGTGCAAACAGCGAAATGTTTACTCGTACAATAAGGAGAGTCTGTGTGTCATACTCATTCACCAGCTTCTATGACTCTACCCCTGCATGTTTTGCAATAAAGCCATCATACATTGACATCTGACTTCATGGTTGTCACTTGAGCAGCACGCAGAATTATACAATGAGAGGACTAAAACTATATTTTGATGTAAAGCCTCAATTTCATGGTCTTTATATTGCTTCTGCTGTCATTTCCTTTGCCCTGGGAATAGTAAAAAAAAAAAAAAAAAAACACGTTCTGTCTTTCTAGGTCAAACCACAGGAAATTTATTCAACAACAGGAAACAGCCTTCTGTTTTTGACCTAAATTAAGTTTCGCTACTGAACTATTATTCCACATTATAAATATTTGCAAGTTCACCTCCACAGTTTCATATTATCTATGAAAGATAATGAGAAAGGTCACTAAAATGCTGATTAAGCATCACTGCAGTAGAATTATAGTTTACACTATTCACGGTAAAGTCACTAACTGTGTACTAAATTCATGTTTTATAGATTAGTGCTTTATCACACAGCTATCTTTGTTACATTATTAAGTCCAACAGGTTGGTGATAATCCAAGACATAAAGAAATAAGCTCTGATATGGAAAGAATCCCTTATCAACAACCACATTTGGACACATTTACATACACCTGAGCCGAAACTAAGTGTGTCACAGGACAGCTTTCCCTTCTCACCGAAGTAACAGACATGTACACAGACACACCACCTTACAATCTTTAATTGCAATAGCAACGCCTGTTAGTTTCTATCCCTGTTCGTCCTGTTCGTCCTGTTCGTCCTGTTCAGTCTTTGTTTCCCCCACACATCACTGAGGTGTAGCACTCCCCTCCCTGGCTCATCATAGGGAATTCTAATAAAGAAGGTCTGCTTAGCTTTCAGGGAGGGCTGGTGATGGTCACACACATGCACTAAATATTAAAATATTTGGCTGCAAGACTAAAATATGCATCAATCTCATATAATGTTGACTCCCCTTTTGTGGAGTTAAACAATGAGAACAAATGCAGACAAAAAAAAAAAAAAAAAAAAAAAAAAGACATGTACACAGACACACAAACACTCACAGTCACATGCTTTTGGGACCATTTATGTCTGTGACATGTGATTTCTGTCTCTATGACGATGGAGATACACTAAGCCCTAACCACTAGGGCTGCTTTCCACCTTCACAGGTAAGCTCCGGTCTATAGAAAATACATAAAGCACTCCTGCTAACAAAACAGACAATATAATAGCAGTGTACATTTAACATGGAGGTCATGGTTAGGGAATAGTAAACAACACCTTTGTTGATCTTAGCTTTTTAACCAAGTCTGTTTTAGTAATAGTAATAAACAACCAGTTATGTAACATTAAAACTCAGTTAAAACAAAATAATAATAAATTGAGGTTAACTTACAAACGAGGTCTTCATTGCTCCTTCCTCTTCTCTTCTGACTTTCCATATGGCCCTCCATTTCCATTAACTGCTTAAAACTGAGAGTGGTGGTAGGAGTCAGTTAGCGGAAGTGCAACTAATCAAGAGGAGGTGATCCAGCCTTTTAAAGTGGCCATGCTGCAATAAAATGTGGCTAAAGGTGTAGGTGTGGCTCTGACTCTGGGTTGATCATCTACAAAGTACAATTTTCGTGATGATGGTCAATGGATAATCTCAGAGGTTTTGCAATGCCATGTTTTAGGTGTGACGCACAGGGAAACTAAATCTTGCTTGGCTGCCAATAAATAAAATAAGTAATTGAAATACTTAAAATATACATTGTGTAATGAGGGATAATATTGAATATATTCTATTGTCCATTTGAGACTTGGCATATTGAGTCTGGCCAGTCCCAATTCAGTTGAACATCTTAAAATATTTTCTGATGGCGTTTCTCTCCTGTACAATTGGTGTTAATTCTTTTAATCCAGTCCCTACTACAAAAAGGAACTCTTTATGGTGAATGCAGAAATGCTTTGCACTACCCCTTTAAGAGCGAAAAGGTGAAAGAAAACCACATAAAAAAAGGAAGTATGGAAATTCCCCATTTCAGACATGTTCATGTTGGTAGTATGAACAAAAGGCTGAATAAACTGTAAACACATATGCATGTAAATGGGGAAATAATTCTATCTGCAATGTACTTAATGTAAATGTAAATGCAAATTCATCAAGTTCAAGCATTTCTTAGACTGTAGGATCAAAATATCAAAATTATCTACTGAAGAAAAAGACAAATTCTTACAAAAAGCAAAACTATGTAAAATCAGATGACAATGAAATGTGGCATGACATTAAATTGATATTTTAGTTACATGTTTTTTTGCATGTAAAATGCTCGAAGATTGCAGGTTTGGTTATGCCAGTGCATGAATGGAAAATTACTGAAAATGGAAAAAGTGACGGCGAGAACTAGATTTTGAAGCCTCATTACTCACTGGCACATGACTGAGCACTTGCGTGTTGAGCAATAATATGGATGACTTGATAAGCACTGTATTAAGTGCTAAATGGACTGTAAAGATGCTGTAAAAGTCTTCACACTGAGGGTTGGACAAATTTTCACATAGTTGTCTCTTTGGCCATAAACCATTGTTTTAATAATCATAACAATACTACTACTAATATGTATTTTAAATCACACTGTGGTGTCCATATGCATGTCAATTTGCCCCAACAATCCACTCCTTTTATAACAAAGCACTTGTGTTTTTTAGACTCTGTTCTGTAATTTATGCATCTATTTTTTTCCATTTAAAAGCAACATCTGACCATAACTATGAGATCTGCACATCTAGCTGTGTTTGTAGTTCTGTAATATTTATTTTCCATTAAATAAAGCCATCCAAAAAAATTATCAGCTCCAGTAATTTTATTTAGCGAGTGCCCGATAGTCGTGGCATCACATAGACTACAGATACAATAACAGCTACAGCAACCAGCAGCTAACTGTCAAATAAAAAAACTAAAGAAAAAAATGGTGCAAGTACAAAAATGGCAAAACAAAAACAACACAATGCAACAAACTAAATGTCTATTACTTTCAAATAATAAAGTAACTGTTTGCGACTTAACCTCTGTAGGACAGATTACTACAGAGATGTACAGCAAATGAAGTAGAAGTACAGTTTCACTCAGTATGTGAAGAATAACATAAAAATAGTCATATAAGTCCACAAATTAATCCAACAAAGCTTCATGTAGTCGGAAAACATCTGTGTACAGTATGTCTCGTCAAATGCTGCAGTCACAGTACTAGCTGTGTCACGTTTGTCAAAAGAACTTTGTAAACATAAAAAAAAGGTGAATCACAGTTAATTGCTGACAGCGACAAATATTTTTAAAAAAGAAAAGAAACATGAGTAGAGCTGCCAAATGCAAGTTTTTGTGTACAACACTCTCACCCTTGACACAGGTGATAAAAATATTTATGGTAAGCCGACTTCAAAATGTGACATACAATGTAAGTCAGTGAAGACGTTCATGTCACAATTCTTAGATTCAAGTCAACCAGTTCGTAACATTTCCTTTCCTCTGAGATCGGACATGAAATACTACATCGGGATACTGTCAATTCATTACATGTATCATGTAGATTTGTTAAATTTTCTATAATTCATTGATTAAAAACAGGGAAGTAGGGCTAACATTAAAACCAGTCACAGTCTACATGTGGAACCTAACAACTTCGACAACTGATATTTACAACTGTCCAACTGTGAATATTACAAATATGCCTTCTCCCCCTCAAATACTTTCACTTGTTTCCAAAGTAGTGTTGTTTGCATTATGAAATTAACCTTGCTGTAACATACATAGTAATGAAACTCTCCAATATTTTGTCCTGTGCTCCTCAGGGTGCAAGGCCAAAAATAAAAAGCCTCATCAGCTGAGGCGTAGGTCAGGGTGAACTGCAGAGATGAACATGTAAGTCTACTTCCTGTTTGCAAATGTACAGCGGGTTTCACTGCCAACCCAACTGGGGGTGCAGGCCTGGCTGGAGGGGGAAGGGGTTTCCTGGACCTGGAGGGTAGTTGGTGAAACTGTTGGGTTGAGGAGGAAAGCTCTCCAAGGCAGATGTAGGATGAGCCTGCAATGAGAAACAGAAACATTTTGGTAGCAGTGGGGCTTTAACAAGCTATGCCTTTCAACTATTGTGACCAAAGAACAGTGTGTGTGTCTACCTGCAGCAGGGCAGACTGCATGGTTGGATTGTGGAGGCCACCAAGGGCTGCAGGGGAGGCAGAGGGAGAGAAACCCGGTACTCCAGGGAAAGACAGCAAGCCCGGGAAGCCACTACTTCCTGGAGGTTGAAGTCCGCTGCTCAAACTGGAACATGCGCAACAACCACCGTCAGATAAAGAAACTCGTAATGAGTACTAGTTTTGTTGCTCTCTGCACAAACAGTTCAGCCCTACACACATTCACGTTCCCTCTCTAATAAATAACATGATGACAAATTGGTATCACGCTTTTATCTGTTGATTTAATTGTAACAGTTAGCATTCTAGCTAATAAAATAACATGTTATACCTTGTTTTGTTTTTTTATCTGTACAAAGCCTGCGGGATAACTGAGCAGTAGAGCAGCAACCACTGGAGACTCCAGGAAGTTAATCTTACATGCATCTTATCAATATACATTATAATTTACCAATATTTGTGCTTATATTGAATTAGAAGATCGGAGTTAATATTATATCATAGCAATTGAAAAATATTTAATCTTAAGTAATGTATTTTTTCTGGATACATTTTTTCTTTATTCATTCTAACTATACTACGTTGTTTGCTAACTTGCTGGCTGCTTCAATAGCTGTTACAATAAAGAGCACCACCTGGCCCTAGAGTGCATGACATGTCAACAAAGGTGAGGCTTGTGCTTGTGGCACATTGTCACCGACAAGACAACAGAACCAACTCTGGCTTGCAGTAATTACCCCATACAGATGGTAAAGCTTTCTTTGAGACAACATAAACCAAAGTCTATGGCTGACACAAGATTTGATAAGACAAGTGGACTTTGAACTTTGTAGGTCCTGTGTGTCACGTATCACATAAAACTTAGTATGGAAAAACTGATTGACATGATTTATGATGCCCTTTTTTCAGCCTCTGTACAAGCAAGTGGAAATCCTCGTCATATGTTCCATATTACATAGTGAAAATTTTGACCACTGTCGACTGTACTCAGGCATTACCATGAGAGAGAGACAATATAAGACTACTGTACTGGCTAGCAAGATTGGTATTCAAACCATTATGAGATCATCCCTAGGGTCTTCTCAGATTATGACAAAGTTTATCTATACTGGTCAGTAAAAATGCAAAGAAGTTAACATACCCAGGCTGGAAATTGGAGCTGAAGGCAGATGCAAAACCTGGTAAAACTGGTGATGATGATGGAACCCCAACTGCTGCTGCTGCCGCTGCTGCCTGCAGTGGTGCCACTGATGCCACTGAAGATGGAGTGGCCCCTGGTAGTCCCATGAATGACGGCAGAACAGGACTCCCAGCACCATGCCCCCCTGACACACCCAGTCCAGGGAAGGTAGTGGGGTTAGGCCCAGGCGGTAGGCCTGGGAATATAGAGGGGGCAGAAGTAAGGCCTAGACCAAAAGGAGAGGCTGCACTTTGGGCTGCACTGGGAGCCAAGCCTGGGTAGATGGACGTTGATGGGTGGCTGGAAATGTTGGAAGTTGGAGGTAGTGTGGGCATGGATGAAGGGATGGTGGAAGGAGGAAGAGAGGGAAAAGGCGACAGGCCAGGATAATGAGAGGGTGCTGGGCTAGAAGACAGTGCTTGGAGCCCGGTGATAGCAACAGGACTAGGGAGAGAGACTTGAGGAGAACCTGATGGATGTGACAGACCCAAGGAACGCACCAGGGCGGCCTGTGCAGAACCTGGCGCCACCAGTGAGCTAACCGATGGCGTGCCAGAGCGAGAGGTTCCCTTAAAAGCAGAGGGCACAGGGCTGTTACTACCACTGCCACCCCCCGCATGTCTGTTAAGAGCTCCAGCCATCACAGCCTGAGCTTGTGCATGATGAACAGGGGAAGGTTTGGGACTGGGGCCTGGGGTGGAACAGCTCGGAATTACTGGAGTGGAAGATCCAGGAGTGAGAGATGATGGTCCAGAGGGTGTGTAACTTCGGATCACTGACCCAGGCAGGTTACCTGTTTGTGGGTGAATGCCAGGGAACGTGGGTCCTGAATGGTGGTCATTGGACTGGGAATAAACCTTCGGTTGAGTAGAACCAATGGAGTTCATCTGAGACAGGGAGTCTGGGCCGCTGCGGGAGGTGGCAGGGGTGCCTGGTCGAGAAACACCATGGAAGGGAGAAGAGAAGGGCCCACTGCCTGGGACTGGAGTTCCACACGGGGTGCCTGACGGGGTGTGGGCTTTAATGACAGATGAGGGTGTAGGTGTAGCATGCCCACTGGGGGTCTGTGGTCCTGCTTTGATTACCGATGGGGAGGGAGCAGGGGAAGGAGAGGGGGCATTGGGGTTGTGAGAGGGCACCATTCCGGGGAAAACTGGAGTGATAGGGGTTGTGGGAGGTGGCTGAGCAGGAGAAGCCTGGGGTGGGACAGGGGTAGAAGGTGTGGAGCCATGAGGAATGAGGAGGGGGCCGCTGTTGACTCCAGGTGTGGTGTTTTGCGGATTGCCTGGTTTGGTATAACCTGGAAATTAAAGGAGATCAGAGTTGGCAAAAAGGTAATCTAAAATGACGACTACTATTATCTGACATGATGTTGAATTAACTATGAAAATTAACTGCATATCAACAAAACATAATATTATATTAAATGACAGATTTTTGTATATTTCTCATCAGTAATATGATTGTTAAAAACAGATTTCATATCAAGACATAGGCAGAACAGGTTAAAGCCCACAAATGATTGTGAAAAAGCCAATCCACTCACATAGATAAATGAAGAGAAGAAACAGAGCAAGAAAGAATAGCCAGAGTATCCCTACGTGCAACTGATTACATGTAAATTCAAAAGAATTTTCAACATTAAAATATGTCTTCTTCTTACCTTTGGGGAAATGATAACCTAACTCATTAGATTTGGCAACTTCAGATTAACTTTCATCACATCTTAAAACATTCCCATCCGGACATCTGGCTTTGGACTTTTGCCAATTTAATAAAACTAGAGTCTTTGTCCTTTTAACCAGAAATCTCCCCAAAGGCCATAAAAGATGTATTTCAATTGTGAAAACTGCTAAGACACTGTGTTGAAAAAATAAGTTATCCCAAGCGATGCATGTTAAATGCCAGCACAAAGCATGATTCCAGAAAGAAAAAAAGATTGTTGACATTAGTTTGAAAGTATTCCTGTCCAGGCAACCCAAACTCCATCCTCACAAATCACCAAAAACATACTTCTACACCGACTGACCAGAAAACAGAAATACCTGCAAGATGCACCGTAATAATCAAACCCAAATTGTTTTTAGTGAGACTACTGCTGTACTTATTTGTGTGTTGACTCCTTTCCATGGCAGACTTTTAGGTTGTCATTTGTGGTGGTGTGCTATGACACTGCAGCATATTCTATTTAGTCCACCACACTGAAATAATGCTTTCTATTCTGGCAAAACGGCCTCAAAAATTGCATTAAAGGTCCAAATTAAATCAAGTGGTTGTACTTTTCTGGTCACTTGGTGTGCACGAACAGAAGTAAAAAGCGCATTCTTCACCTGATAAAGACATTAAACTGGAGAGCACAGGTAAAGCAACATGCTGGCAAGTTAGGCAGCAAGCTTCAAGAAGTGTCTATTGGCTCTCGCACGCACGCACTCGCATCCATCGAATCATACCTGCTACTTTGTGGGTGGAGTTGTAGGGGGGAGGGGGCACGCTGGCTGTTATAACCCCTCCCACAGAAACAAGGCCTGCGTTGTTGTACGCACCTGAGTAGCAGTTGCACATATTAACAGTGTCCACCACGCATTCATACACACATGCACACATACAAAAGAATCACAACGCACCCCACTACTAAGTGTACCTCAACCAGTCCCAGAAGACAACAATAAAACACACCTGACAATGTATGTGTACACCGCTCAAAGCAGCATTATTAACTCCTCACTAGTCATTTAAATCACTGACAGGTTGTATACAGTGTCTGAATACTGTACAGGTCAGGTAAAGGTAAGGTGGTGTGTTACTTACTTGGTGCGATGGTGGCATGGGGTCGGCATGGTGGTATAGGGTAAGGAACAGGCCGATGAGGGTTGTAGGATGAAGGAAACTAAAAAAAAAAAAAAAAAGGATAACAGATGACGTTACTGAATAACCCACTAATGTTAACTCAGAATCTGCAAAGCAAACAAAACAGGGTTAAAAGGCAGCTAACACACTGACTGGAAGACAAAGAGATGAAAAATTTGAAAAATAAATCACTGCTTTCCCTGCCAACCAGTGGAGCATTTTAAGGTAGCAGATGGTGCAGCAGTTTTGTTTAGGATGTTTCATAATCTCATCAGTCACCAGAACATTATATTGAAGTAGCTGGAGTGCCGTGCGCAGCGTCCGTGTGTTTTTACTCATGTATTTGTTCTGTATGCGTTTCTATTGTTCTGCTAAGTCCTGTCAGCTGAGCATTCTCACCTATCATTAGCTTACATAACAGTGCATGACAGCTTCATCAGGTGTAAGTAACGCAATAAACCATGCGAGGGCTCCTAACTCTGCCATTAGTATTCTCTGGGGCATCCTAGCTCTTTTACATTACATCTCGGGGTGTGATTTTAGAGCTTACAGGTTTGAATGGTCCTATAATCCGGGAAGCAATTCCTTTCCCCTCCATAGAGGGGTCCTCTTTCTTCTCGGCTTCTTTTTTCACCGGAGGGATACCCTGTAATCAAAAATAGTCAGAGTTATTGTGAGCAGAAAAACATTCCACTATAAATCTTTTGCCACAGTGTATTACAAATAAAATTACAAGACAAAGAATTTAAAATCACCTATTTGAGAGCGAGTCAAGTATTTAATATTCTTTAGTAATTCATGTTTAACTAGATTAGTTTTTATTTAAGCTAATTAGCAAATCTTTTTTTCCAAACTGATAGGTGTTTGCGTACTTCATATCTGTATCAATTTGAACTTGTTAGCTGAACATCTTAAAGAGTTACAGTAACTTCCAGAAAGCAAGTGTTTGCAAATTAATGGATAAAAGCGCTCCCATATCTAATTAGGTCATCTAGTTCATATGGGGTAGTGTTCGTGTATGTATAACGTTTCTACTGGATATCACTGTCGAGTTTTCATGTTTACAAGAACATGACCTTACACCTTGGTTAAATATAACTTTTAAATAAAGTAACAGTGAATATCTATTCACAAATAACCTATGAAGGTGAAACAGGTTAAATCACAAGGACATACAGAACCAAAGACATAACACAATCTACATCTTTATTTCTATTATTAGGTGGTAGTGATTAGCAAATGCATACTTACAGGGAATGTGCCAGTGACCAAGCTGGGTCTGCCTTTAGGGTATGGATTTCCTGGTATCATTCCACAGGAGGAGATCATAGCTACTGGAGCTTTGCAGCCAACCTTACACACCTAATACAACACAAATATTATTGCATGTAACAGCATTAAACTTTTAAAAATAAAAGAAACAAAGATAACGCATTTACACGCGCACCTGTTAGTTAAGATGTGTAACTACTTTGTATCGTTACATTTTTAATTGTATTAATTGCTTGCCTTGTTCATCTCACAAGTTTGTCTTTCAGGGCTTCATGAAAAGCTCTTTTAATACCTAGACACAATATTAGCAAATAAACTAACCTATCCAGAGCACAGACACCACCATGAAGATGAATTTTTAAAGGTGTACCTACCTGTTCCAGTATCCTACGAGCACGCTTCTTCTCAGACAAGTGTATGCGAAACAGATCCTCCACAGGACGATAATTTTGAGCATCTGAAATATTTCTGTATACAAACAGAGAACGAGATTACAATTTTCCGTTTGTTGTTCGAGATATTACAATACAAAATTTGACCAACAGTGTTGAAAAAGTACAGTTAGCGCTTCTTTTAAATTTTACTCACAAAGCTATCAGTTCCAGAACAATCAGCCTGTCCTTTGAGAAGGTGAAACAATTCAGGATGTTTGCAACTTTGGTTGTTGGGATTGCAACCATTTTCTAAAGGGAACAGAGGGGAAAACATATTTAGCTAACACTTTAAAACAGAACAGTATGGGGGCCTAAATCACTAGAACCAGCTGTTACTTACATGCTGCAGAGCTTTAACTGCTTTGATCTGAGGCTCTGCCCATGAGAAGTACTTCAGTATTTCCATCACCTGCAGATGTTCAGGACATTGTTATAGCTTACAACAACACAATAGCTACAATGTTTGAGTACAGAAGTAGCAGAAGAGAACTACGAAATTTTGATAACATCCTCTATTAATAAAAGACACTCTGTAACACAAGCTCTCCTCTTTTAGGTGGAATCATACCTTTATCTCGTGAAAATAATAGCTCTACATAATAAATCTAACAAAAATGTCACAGTTATACCTAATTCCATATGCACGCTAAACTATAACTAACACGTAGTTGCAAAAGTGGTTAATTTTTACTCCTGTTCTGCATGGGCTATTTCAGCATCTGCAATATTAAATAAAGATAAATATAAAGAGACTTTACTGTCATTGTGCTGAAGTACAACGAAATTTGTTTGGAAGAACATGTCACTTAGCAGGAGTGCAAAATGGACCTGCTGTTGCCCATGTCCTCTTCAGGAAGAAAACTCTCTCTATGTATGTGATGACAACAGCTTTATTGGGAATTCGGTTGCACTAGATCTTCAATTCTTCTGCTGCTGGGAGTGCTTAAGACTCTTTAGTTCACTCCAGTCCAACAGTCAGTCCATAGCATAATTTTTGGTGTGCTTTATTCATGACTGACAGACTTAATTGTTAGTAGAAGCAGTTCTGAAAGGCAAACAAACCCCGTGGACTGTGAGGCAGCTGCTCATAATAAATGGGTCACTAGCAGGTAAGGACCCACCTATACAAAGTTGGAGAGCATGACCATTGATTTCTTAGTTGATGCATAGCAGCTTAGTCAAATTCTTAGTGGCTTGTTATACTTTTGTACTTTTTCTTTTGGAGCTGCTGTAACAGTGAACTTTCCCCACTGTGGGATCAATAAAGTTTATCCTTGTCCTTATCTTTATCCTTAAAGCTGAAGTCCATCAAGGTGTGAGGAGGCTTGATGGTTGTCAGAAGCAAATCTCTTCATATCAATACAGTTTTTATTTTCCATCCCCAAATTAATAATAACCATAGAACACAATAAAAATGGATTTTCAGCATATGGGAACCTTACATCCAACAAAGGTTTATTTTATATATATATATATATATATATATATATATATATATATATATATATATATATATATATATATATATATATATATACTGGTTATGAGGTAAGTTATAAAGGAATCTTTTTACCAGGTCCACCATGAGGCATGATTTTTATTTTTACTTTTTTTGTCATGTCACTTAGGAGCTTTATGACAACGGGAAAGAGGTAAACATTGCATAACTGCTGCTGTTCGGCCACTTACCTGCTCACTGGAGAAATATCCATGCACCTGCTCTATGGCTCTGATCCGCTGATCGGTCAGGACGCACTAAAAACACATAATAAAGAGTCAACAAAGCTTGAAGCTGCGACGATTTTAAGTATTAAGTCGGGCAAAAATGTATCTATAAGACGACATTTACCTTTCTTATCTCGTCCAATACGATGTCAAATGATTTCTTATCCATGTTTGTTGACTTAAACAAACGCTTTGACAATGAACAATTACTACACCACGCAATTAGTAAATACACAGTTTATATTACAACAGATGAGGTCATTAAAATAAAATGCATCCGGATGACTTTGAATCTAAATAATCTTCTGACCCCGGTTTCCTGATTTAAATTCCTAATTCATCGGGAGCACGTTTATTTAATGCAATAATCATTTGGAATAAATTATTTAAAAACCGCATGGTGATTACAATCGTTGCACACGCCGTAACTTTTCCGCCCGTGAACAATGACTTCCAAACAAGAGAAGCTGTCTGCAGAGCAGAACCTGTCTGCACCAGATTTATCCGCAGCTAACAACAAGCTAGCTAGCAGGAGCTACCTCAATTCCGAGCACAGCGCAACAAAAGCAAACTAGAAAAGACGAAACCGATATTTGTACCTCCGTTCAATAAAGCTTAATTTAAATCACGTGTTGGTGATATTACAATAAAGACCGAAACAAAAAAATTAAGGAAAATCCCAACATAACGCATTAGGAAAGACACTAGCGACTGACAGCTGGCGCTAACAACGTCACTCCGTGAGGACCCCTCCGAGGCAGCGGGTCAGAAAAAACACATATTGTACCAAGAGCTGTGAAAAAATAACAAAGTTACAGATAGTTGAATCACTACCATCAATTAAAGTAATTAATTTATAACCATAGTAATAGCCAATTTTAATTGCGTTTAGCTTGTATGATATTTTATGTTCAGTTTTAGTAATATTGTACAGGCAGTGTCAGGCCAATCTTGAACAGCTTGTAGGAAGTAAACATAACATGAACCCAAGCAGCGGAACAGAGGAGGGAAAAGGAGTAATCTAAACTGCTTATAACTAAAAAAAAAAAAATGGATCGGTTTTCTTGGACTAATTCGCGAACTGAATTAAATGAAACTTATGTGATCGAGCAGCGAGGTGTCAGACTGTATGACGGCGACGAAAAGGTGTGTTTTCTGATCGCCAAATGTGGCCTGATACAACAGCACGGCAGCTAAAAGTTATTTAAAACAATGTTCTTTGTACATCATTGTGGGTTTTAGGTGGTTAAATGTGTAATGTAAGGTGACTGGACTTCTTAAAGTGACACGGGATGTTAAGATTGCTAATAATAAAGTGAAGTTCTTTTCTGTCGTTGTACCAGGCTAAGCTGAATGTCGGAACTGCCTTTTTGACCACCCATCGGTTGATCTGGGGTGATATTAAATACGAGGTAAGAAACCACTGAGAGCCACTGCTGTTGTTCACAGGCGTTTTGTATTTTGTATGACGACTTCTGTATTTTCTTTGCCATCTGTAGGATTCCTGCCTAGCCTTCCCCCTGTCACAGATCATCTTCATTGAGGAGCAAGCTGGAGGCAGAGGAAAGAGGTAAGCATCACTAAAATATATATTGTGGTTTAAGTAAAGGAACCTTTTTAACAACATAGATAAGACCTTGGGTTTTAGTATCACATTAAGATATTCATCTTTATATATATATATATATATATATATATATATATATATATATATATATATATATATATATATATATATACAATTTTTTTGTGAAACCTCTATTTCTAAACTTAAGAATGAAATGATGACAACAATAATTAAAATTTACAAGAAAAAAAATTGTATCTCTCAATTATTGCTGTCTGTTATTCCACAGTGCGAAAATAGTAATTCACCTGCATCCAGCACCTGAAAACAAGGAACCAGGTCCCTACAACAACAGCAAGTACTCCTACATCAAGCTGTCCTTTAAAGAACATGGCCAGATTGAGGTAGTCCTTTGTTCTCTTTTTGTACTAATTTAGATCTTTAGTGCTTCATTCCTGATTACTTGGGACTGACATGGTGTCATTTGCTTGTAGTTTTACAGGAGGCTAACAGAGGAGATGACTCTGAAAAGGTGGGAGAATACACCAATTTCAAAACCCATCTCCACAGGAACTGGGTCTCAGGTTAGAAACTGAGCAAGCACTTCCTCGTTCGATTATAATCTGTTGCTTTCCTCTATCTTGTATTTATGGAGATGTTTATGCTGAGATGGTAGAAGGTTATATTGTTGTCACATGACGGTGTTTCACAGTGCCAAACATCCATTCAACGGTTTAATAGTTGAATGTTGGAGCTGCTCTCAGTTTAGATTGTGCTCCACAGGATGGCAGTGTTGTCACTTTATTTTGGGGCTTTTTCAGTTAGATTATTAGGAATTCCTACCACTATTTATTTTTTTAGGAGTTTTCAAAAAAGATACAATATCCATTAAATCAAGTTTAGTATGGCACTGAAGCAGGATTCTGCTTTGTGGAGTCTGTAAGTCCTTTGTAATGGCAGTGACTTCATTTTTGTGAGGTCATGTGTCTTAAAGTGAAGTTAAGTTAACCCCATTTTTTAAAAACCCTATAAAATAACAGTCACCCAAATTCACTTATGTGCCATAACAGCAATTAAACACCACTGGTTTCCCCCCCCCTTGCTGTTTTTCCTTCCTTGTCCTTTTAGGCCTGTTACCAACTTTAACGTTGCCTCTGTGTTTTTACTTTGTGTCTTTTTCTTTCCTCCGTGGTCATCTAGGGAGGAAGGACACGTGCAGTGGGGATTGTTGGTATTGAGAGGAAGATAGAGGAGAAGAGGAAAGAACTGGATAAAAACATTTCTGAGGTACAGTAAAGCAAAAAATTTGAAACACTAAGAAATGTGTCAGATTGAGAATTGTGGTGGTTTCAGTCTAGTATAGAGTTGCAGATTTAAATGCACCATAAGTTAAAGCCACGTGTTCTACCATCACCCTTCAGCCAAAACCATTTGGAAAAAATGACTTTGAATAGACTGGAAGTACGATGTGGTTTGGTTAAACAGGTTTCTATGAATTCTCTGACCATTTTTTCTTGCTGCTATGAATTTTGTCACCATCGGAATTTATTGTAACTCACATGAAATCAAGCTGACCACAACCACAATTATGTGTTTGTACAACCTCCATTTTCACATTCTGTATGTTTGTCTTAAATATGTGTTAATTTAAATCAGAATGGCATTTTGGCTACATGAAACGTATAATATTGAGACAAATGAGGGTTTAGAGTGAGGGAGAATAACATCTGACTGAAAAAGGGTGGGGGGGTGCTGTGGAATGATATTTAAATTGCATCTGTAGCCATGAGGTTTTGTGGTTTACTTAATTGTGAACATTTTTGCGCTCCATTACCCATTTAGCCTGTTTTTTTTTTTTTTAGGCCTTCGAGGACCTCAGTCAACTGATGGTGAAGGTAAACATCACTTTATTCACCTCTTTAACGTTGTATGTGATCTGTCAACGCTTATTTAAATATAACTATGAGTATCAATCCTGCGGTAAGCTTATTTACTGCAGTGGGATTTGATGAAGAATTCTCTAACTAACAGGCCAAAGAGATGGTGGAGCTGTCCAGATCTATAGCCAACAAGATCAAAGACAAGCAGGGGGACATAACAGAAGATGAGGTAAGAATGTCACTTGCATAAGGAGAGAAGGGAAATTAGAATACATGCAGCAACTATTACCTTTAATCCAAAATGCTGGTAAGTCATAATCTCAAATCTCAATGAATAATTCACTGAACTTATCTCATTGGAGGCCTGATGCAAATATAATGTAAGAATGAAATGATGGTGCTATGTCATGCTATTTTCACTCTTAAATGCCCCAAATTTATATTTTCAGTAGCTTTCTTTTTTTAACAGTTATGTTCTGCTTTGTAGACAGTACGGTTTAAGTCCTACCTTCTGAGCATGGGTATTGCTAACCCCGTTACCAGGGAAACACATGGATCAGGTACACATTATCACCTACAGCTGTCAAAGCAACTGGGAGATATGCTGCAGGCCCCTCTAGAGGTGGGTGTGAGTTTTTTTGTGTTGTGTATTTTATGTCTTCAATGGCTCAATCATCAGATAATTGTAATCAGTTTTAGTCTCTTACTCTCTACCACTTTCTTCTCCCTCAGGAGCGTGGAGGTATGATGGCTCTCACAGAGGTGTACTGCCTCGTCAACCGCGCTAGAGGGATGGAGGTGATGCTCACACAAGTACACGCACAAAACATGCACTGAGCAATCCATACATTCATGCTAAACACATGTTTTGTTTCGCTTTCAACAGCTTTTATCTCCAGAAGATTTGGTGAATGCCTGTAAAATGTTTGAGTCACTGAAGCTTCCATTGAGGTGAGCTTGAGTCGTGTTTGACTTTGTATTGTTTAAATGATCACTGTGTGTGCTGCAGTCGTTTGAGTTTAGGACAGGCTGTGTGTTTATTAGAGGAATATAGGGCTGGGTTGGTGCCTCATTCACAGAGGCCAGGCTCTTCCTGCCTGCCTTCCTGTTGTTGGAAGGGCTGTTCGGGCCTCCGCAGCTGTCATTTCCTGTCACTTCCCAGGATTTCAAAAGAAACACTGGCCTGTTTCCCTGTTTGCTCATAAGCTGGTTGCTGTTCTTTACTGATTTCTCTATGTTAACTGAATAAAACAGCACCTTGGCGTAAACCTGAATCTCTGTGCCTCACACACACATACAAATGTATACTCCCTATCTATCATGTGTCTTGTTTTTTTTTTTTGTGTAGATTGCGTGTGTTTGACAGTGGTGTGATGGTGGTCCAGCTGCAGTCTCACAGCGAAGAGGAAATGATAGCCTCCGCACTGGACAATGTACGCTTTAACTGATTACAAACAGCATATTGGCCATGACAAGACCACGCTTCAGACTGATCAAACACTATGCTCCACTGTTTTGTATCTTTGTTCATGTAGGTGTCGGAGAAAGGTTCCTTGACAGCAGAGGAATTTGCAAAACTTTTGGGTCTCTCTGTTCTTTTGTCCAAAGAGCGGTAAGTTATCTCATAAGTTTAGATTCATAACAATACAATGCTGCACTGAAGAGTATTCACCTGTAGAGCCTTTACCACAAGAGGCTCATCGTGTCAGTCTGTGTGTTTTCCTACAAAATGATGTGTAGCAATGAGAAAATTGACATTTTTCTTGCATTTTTTCTCTGTGTTTCTCTACTACTTCCACATTTCCAGATTGTTGCTGGCTGAGAAGATGGGCCACCTGTGCAGAGATGACTCTGTTGAGGGTTTGAGATTCTACCCGAACCTGTTCTGACCTCTTTACAGTCATTATTGTTGACATAGAGCTGTTTCTGCTGATAGACAGATGCATTAAAACAATCATCTGACCTCTACATATGCCACAGGGTGTTTTCCTGCTATAGTTTCTATGCTGTAATGTACTTATCCAGCATCAAATTTTGTTTGGTTGGAAGTTTGAGTGGTTCTGATGCATTGTACATCTATGTAAAGAAAAAAATCTAAATCTCGAGCTGTAAGTTGGCCAGATACTGTCTTCAAAATTTGTCAGGTGGATTAGCCATCAACCAAAAATTGTTGGACAAATATTGTGCATGAAGCAAAAGGGATATCGATTTACTCTGTTTGGTCGTGTGAGTGTAATGTGTATTTAGTAATAAATGGGTTTGGGTATAACTTTTTACATGTATTCTGTTAAGAAAAAAGAAAAGCTAGCCATTTTTGAAGTAAAATGTGCATATAAATATCTAATAAATGTTTGACTAAAGCTGTGCTGGCTTAACGTGAGGAATGCGAGAATGAGCCCAGATGTCCAGGTTTCAGTCTATCAAAGTGCCCTTCTTCCCCTTTCGTCTCCTGTTGGGCTTTCAGTCTTGTCTGTCTAAACTAATTATTGTCTCTTTAAGGGTTGAAAGACACGGGGAAAATACCTTGTTGCAATTTTTCGGAGAATTTGATTTGCAGTCTAAATTTTAAAGTCATGCTTCAGTTCAATTTTCACTGTGTAATAGCTTTAAATCCAGCGATGAGTGGATCAAACATGTGACGGTTGTGAAGGAGGACCGCATGAATTTGTGAAACCAGTGATGGGTCAGACACAGTACATATGTAGCCCTTTGCACTTTGCTCATTGCACTGTTTTAAATGATAATTTCAGCTTGAAATCAATTAATCGTTCAGCTCAAGTCTTCCGTAAAGTAAACCGGTTTGTGAATCCAGTTTGTAGCATAAATACAAAGGAATATGTTGTCAAATATACAGACAGTTAATCCTTTATTTGCAGAAAATACATCATAGAAGCAGCAAATTTGACCGGATCAAAGCCAACTTGAAAGGTAACCTCGTATAACGTGCAGGAAAGCTTTTAATACAAAAACTCTACTTGTAAATTTTTATAACTTCACTACGTCTCCTCACAGTATATCATGTAAAGAGCAACAGTACCTCATCTGACTAGCTTCATATCTAAAGATTATACTTACTCGTGAGCATGTTGCTTCTGTGCTTTTATCACTGTACAGCTTTTTTACACAGGGATTAGAAAAGTTCTTTGTTCCCATTTGACCTCCAGAGGAGCTTCCTGTTTTCTGCTGGCTCTCTGGAGGAAAAGTGGAGGTCTGTAGAACTGATTAGATTACCCTTCCATGTGGTTCACTTATTGATTGTAGATTAAGTCAATTGGTTCAGGAAATCTAGAGAGCTGAACTGAGGCAGGTCTGACCATCATAATTACAGATTCCTGCATGACATTGAACTAGTTTTTCTTCACAAAGACGATAATAAAACAAATCCTGAGGGGTTTGGTGTCATCAAACTTAAGTGACGTCTGACCCTGCCGCTTTGTGTGGGACAATTAAAATCCAAAGCGCCATTATTCCAAATCTGCCCCATGAATATATCTTTTAATATGAAACCTTTTCACTACGCCTTTTATTGAAAACTGATTTATGTGTCACAGAGAGGATTGAACTACATATGGCTCACATATTTCACTATTCAGCCACTTTCCTCAGGCACCTGCTGAAGTGTTTTGATGATCCAGGTGCCTGAAGATAAAACTGATAGCAATCTGAGTGGCACTTAAACTGCCAGAACAGGAGGAGGATCTTTTATTGGAGCTATAGTCTCTCTATAATGCATTTTTAATAGCAAAAATAATGGGAGCATTCAGTTTGAGAAAGGGACTAAACTGTCAGAACCACTGAGTGTTCTGTTATTTTGCATGTAGATCCCCATAGGCAGGAATGTGACGGACAGCTTGTAATAAAAGACAAATAGCGTAACGGTTTGGCATGATTTAAAAGGAGGGATTCGTTATTAAGCTTTAGAAGTGTTGTAGCCTACAGCCACATTATCAGAGGAGGGGAGAAAAAAAGAAGTTGTCCATAACATTCATCCCGCCCTGCTGTTGACCGTCAGTGACTGAACTCCTCAGAGCAGCTGGATCTGCACCGCTGGCTGACACTGAGCTCTATGAGACAGAAGAAATGTGTTACGACCTCATGGAGAGACACTTACCGCGGGTTTTGTGTTGGGAAAAGTGGCGAGGAATAATACTTCACTGAGTCAACAACACATGTGAGTAAAACTGCTTTATTTTACAGCGACTTCACAGAAAATAAAACAGGCAGCGACCTTTATATCGCCCAAGCTCGGTTGCAGCTGCTGTGCTAACCACGTATGCAAGTTTTAGCTAAAAATACTATTTAATATTTTTGCCACATTTAATGTAGGGTTCGTATTATTAGAAATGATTTATTGAGGAAAATGTGTCATAGTTATTCTTCATATATTTGAATAAATGGTAGTTGTTCAAAGAAATAAGAATATTAAAGGTTTATTGTCATTTTTGACCATCGCTCAATGTTGAATTAATGCCTCATGGGAAGGTGAAAAACAAAACAAAATAAAATAAAAAAAATACATTTAATTTGTTTGTTTATTAGTTTATTCAAGTTTTTGATTGGACAATGTAATAAAATGTGTATGCACTTATAACCCTATGTGGCGAGTGCAACGCAGCTTTCGGTAGTCTAAACAGGACTGATTTGTTTATTGATTGATTGAGACAGAAAATCATGAAAAAATGCTAAATTTCATAAATATTAAGCAAATGTATGCCCCTTAAAACTTGCTTTTATCAGAGCACCTCTCCCAATTATGCTCCAGTTTTTTTTTCCTTTCAACTGTCTTTTTAAAATTAATTTTATTTATTTTTTTTAATGCCTTTACCTTTTCCAACACGGGATTGATTTTAACACACCAACTTGTTTTTTCATTTGTCTTTTAAAACCTGATGATTTTATGAGTTATCTATTTTATGCACATTGTAACTTGGATTTTGAAAAGCATTCAATAAAGTTTGTTATGAATATTACTATTATTGTAACTGTTTGTCATGAACAAAGCCCCCCCAGAGGACTTCTGTGATGACGGCAACTCCCCTTACCCATTGTGAAGATGAAAGGAAGAGGAAGACGCCACTGTAAATCCAGAAAACTCAAGTCCACCGTTTCATACTCAAACCTTCCTGTTTGTCATACATGCAAAAGAGTGAACTACTTCTTCCAAGCCTTCTCCCGTCTGGTGGCACTCAGCTCTTGTGGGCTCTTACTTTTTTCTTTGATTATGTGTTTTGCTTCTGATTTCTAAAGGTCAGGGATGGTGGAATAGGACGGTCATGTGGTGTAGGAGGAAAAAGAGGCACAGACATCGGAATGCCACAGGCTGTCTCACTGCTGCCCTTCTTTCTGGTACTCATGGGATATGGTGAGCATCACCAAGACTATCATCTTGTTTGAATGTTTGAAAATGTCTGATTTTTATTGCATTAGGGAAGAGGAGCGAACACGTCAGCTTTACTATGCTAATGTGCACCGCATTATTTAAACTGGAGAGGAAAGCTGAAGGAAACTGTAGACAAGTAAATGGGGGGTAATGGAGGGTCAGCCTCTTCCTCTTCTCGTACCCTCTTAGCTTTGTGAGGATGTGAGGTTTGAAAAACAGGATTTAAACGCCACGCAACACAATAGCTCAACACAATAACATGCTACTACTTCTTTTTCCCAGAGTACTACCCAGATACTAACATACTTAGAGAGTTAACTACTCATTGTTTAAGTTATTGTCTGCATGATGCGTATCTTTCCGATGCATATCAACTGTTGATGAGGATCCACTGTGTCTGTGCAAAGAACTGAGCTTATTATTTATCTGTCCTGACTAAATTCCATCATTTGTGGTTGTGTGGTCATTGAATGTGATGCTGGATATTGAAATCATATGAGTAGACTTCTAAATAATTTATTGTTACACATGTGACTTTTTTTGCATTATGATTCATGATGCACAATTATGTTGTCCAAACTGATAATACAGAGCAATTAAGTCACATTTCCCATTCACATTTTGTGAAGATGTCAACTAAAACTGACAGCCCCCATTTGACTTCCACTTTTCATAGAGTCCAGCCATTATTAGATAGTCGTGCTTTGCCAGCCCATTCTTTGGAATGGTATCAATGTGCTTGTTTGTGTTTCTTTCAGCTAAACAGTCATCATAGGATTATAAAGGCTCACAAGGTCTAAGAATCAGACTAATTTTTGGATAGGATTTCTGTGGGTCAGACAAGGAAGAATCTGGGGTGCCAATGAAGTCACAATGTGAAGGATACCCTCCTTAAACAGTATTCACTTTTGACAGTTTGGTCAATATTTGTGCAATACTTCTGTCATCGAAATAGGAAATGCTCTTTTAAGATGCATTTTACATTTGATTTGCACAAGATTACTTTTTAAATGTTGTATACAATCTTTTTAATTTTTCCCCTTATGGTTATTGTCAGTGAAAGATGTGGCTTTGGTGTTCACTCGAAATAGTGACAAGTGAGATCCGTTTGGTGGAATATTTACATGTAGGGAGGTGAGAGATTAGTAAAAAAAAACACTAGCATGGTTGCTCTACATTTTTAGTGTAGTAGGTTACTGCCTGGAAGTTGCTGCTGATTCTTGTAGTGAAGAAAACGGTAACATACAGATAGCAGAAAGGAAAGACAAAGCTACCTGAAATGAGCAGCCAATGGCTTATCGTCATCCTACATCTGGTGTTAATTAGACAACTTTGCCTATAACTATCAACACCGAGACAGATTGCAGGACATGCCAGTGCAAGAAAATGTCATATCATAAAATCACAGCAGTGAATGGAACCAGAAACACACATCATAGAACAAGGAACAGACAGCTCATAAAGTCACAACACAAAAACTGAAAATACACCAAGACTCAATGAGGACAACATCAACCCAAAGTAGATGTTTTTGTGTAGTATGCATGAACATTGTGTAAACTTTCCTTTCTCATTTTCCTTATCTGCTTCTGTGCATTCTGTCCAACAGCTCTTGCAGGGCTCAGTATTTGGCCCTCTTTCCATGTTGCCCTTAGCAACAGCAGTGTCTTTGTGGACTTCAGTGTAAAATCCAACAACGGCACCATCCGCAACATGAGCCTCTCTCTGGTCAACACAGAAACCAACACTACCCTTCTGACCAGGACTCTCCCCAGTAACCAGCTGGCCAGTAGGGTGGAGTTTGATTGTTCCTGCTTCCTGTACGCGGGAACTTTCCGGTTCCTGCTGAGGCAGACCAGCATCATCGCTGTTTCTTGTGCTAATGGAACCGGCAGTAGCAGCACAGAAAGCACTACCTGGTGGTGGAGTTCAGAACTACGGGTGCAGTGGCCAACCTTTCACATCGCTGTGGAGAGAGCTGGAAATCACTCGGGATCTTTTCAGGCAAGACAAGCAAGATCTCTTCTACATATATTGTTGGTTTATTGCACTGCAAATCAATGATCAGAATGATTATCTTCTGTTGCCTCTCTCCAGGTGTGGATATCCACTAATGACTACTTTCAGCCTTGCTCCAACGGCATTGACTCTGCACTTTATCTAGAAGTCAGCTACATGGAGTACAACCAGATAGGGCGAAATAGCATCGACAAGGTCAGAGCCCGAACACGACACCCAATCAAACCTCTCCGTTCCCAGAGTGTCAAGCTGTCCTGTGCCTTCCCATTCACAGAGAAAGACTTCATAAAAGTGGCTTTAAGGTCCCCTCACACTTTGCAGGAAGTGAAGAGCTCCGGACCTCTCTACCTGTCCCGTATATTCACCTATAAACTGCTGGTGGAAAATGCCAATGCTTACAAGAGCGGATGTGAAGGGACTATGACTGTTAAAATGATAGCTCCCCCATGTGCTAGCATCAATGGGAAAGTGTTGCTGTATAATGAGGCCAGCGTTGGAAGAGGCCTTGCTGTTTCCCCTGCAATGATGGGGTTTGGATCAGAGGAACCTTCTTCTCCTCCACTGGCTTATAACTGGCTGACTCAGGGAGAGAACGAGACAGAATTCAACTGCTCCCTGTTTTACCCAGGAAGAAACAAGTACTGCTTTCGCTTTGTTTTCAACTTCAGTCGCTCCCCCAGTCCAGCGCAGACTTGTCTGCTGGTTTACAGGAGTGCAGGTGAGATTTAATAGGTAGTAACATTCACATTTGGCAGCTGCCAGGAATACATTAACAATGCACTTCTGCTTGTCATTCAGTAGTGAATGGATCAAAGGTGCAGCGATTTGAGTTTTGAGTGGAGTGAAAGCATCACTTTAGTTTATTTGTGCAGATTTTCCTAGATAATTTTCTAAAATTCCAATGGTGGATACAACTCTGTTTCTAGTTGAAGAATTTAGTAATAAAAAAATAATAATAATTATGTTTTTTATTTTCTTTCATTTGACTTAATTTGTAGTTTACATTTATGACTATCTATTGATAACTGATTTATTTAAAAAAAAAAACATTCTAACTGTTATGTGCGAACAGATGCAGTAAATTGATATTTCAAACTATTTCAGTTAATTTACACTATAGTTATAGTAAACCAAGTTACCTATCCTACCTGTTTGGTTTCTCAAGACCAAACAATGCAGACTGGAAAAAGGGGATAGCTTTATGATGTTTATAGCTCTACATATAAATTTATTTCAGTTATATTGATGTTGCATTCTAACACATAAGACTCAAACTTTAACAGGGGGAAATAAAGACCACATCTGTAATTATAAGGGCATTCAAGGTTTAAATAGTAATTTTTTCCCTTGCCTTTTGACAGTGAAGTTGAGATGTCTTAACAAGATGACATCACACATTATCTGACTATATTTGTCAGATATAGAGTTACTGCACTGAAATCTTATAATATGTTCTGAAACCATGGAACTGAACAATATCATATAAAACAATGAAATTAGTGTCAACATACAGATACAGAACTGAGTCAGTCATCAGACATTAGTAAATTCTCTCATTTTCAACAGGGAAAGATGCTTTGTATTTGTGTCCGTGTCTTATCTATTATAAGGATTTATTCTATTCTGAATCATATGTTATGGTTGAGCCTTTTTCAGCTCTGTATAGTAGTAATTTGCTATACGGCCACTTGCGTTTTATTACCTCAAAGTGACCCCAGCATTGCATGAAACCGGCATAGTAAAAACCTTAGTCTTTCTTGATAATACTGATGAGCATTGTGGGCCTGTTGGCATGCAATAATTGGGTAACTTAGTAACACAGAATTAAAGAATATAAAAAACAAATTTATCTGCAATCTAACATTTTGTCTGAAATCTGCAGAGTCATGGGGGCCCTGGCAACCGTGGAGTGTGTGCAGTGTGAGCTGTGGAGAGGGGGTGAGGGAACGAGTGCGCGAGTGTTTACTGCCCTCTGGTGTGCGAGGGCTGCAGTGCACCGGCATGGTGAAGGAACAGTCCCTCTGCTCACTGGAGAACTGTGTCGGTTAGTTCAGTATCCTACATCCATCCTCTTAATTTTTGCACCCAACCTTCAGAAATCTGTCTGTTTGACGACTAATTGTCTCTTTTCGTTCCCCAGTGTCACCCTCTCCTTCTCCATCCCTCCCTCCTGCAACTGATGGTGTTACACCCCTGGGTGGTAACATGGTCGTGGTGGTCGGTATCTCCCTTTGCCTGGCTGTGATTATGGCAACTGTTGTCGTGACCGTGTGGAGAAAGTTTTGCCAGACTCCTCAGTGCAGCTCTGTCCGCAGAAGCTCCATGCATTCTCCTGGGGGGCGCAAGCTCTCAGATGAGGCCTCCATCTGTGGACACAGCCTCCAAAGACCCAGCCTATGTGACGGTCATGGCCCCTCAGGGGGTGTGGGTGTCACACAGAAAGACAGGCCTTCCCTGGAAAATCAGCCTCTCTCACTGGTGATACCACTCTCACAGGACCCAGAGAGGCTGTCTCCCACTGGTCAGAAGGTGTTGCCATCTATATTTGGGTATGTTTGAATTTTTTTTTACTTCCATAATGCACAGGACATTACTGCCAAACTTATTCTGTTCCCACCCAGTCTTTGAAAATAATATATTTTTGCCTGTCTAGGTATCGGTTGGCTCAGCAGCAGCTGAAAGAGATGAAGAAGAAGGGCTTAAAAGAAGCCACACAGCTGTATCATGTCTCCTCAAGTCCAGTCCATGACACCATGGTTGAGACATCAGCTTCACCCACCAGCTCTCCTATTAATACACCAAGTGGATTTGCTCATTCTGGCCTCCCTTTAAACCTGCACGATGATGCTAACCACAACCATTTTTGTATCGCGACGCCTATTTCTGAGCTGCCGACACTAAATTCTAGGGTCACGCCAGATAGACTGAGTCCAAGAGTGGAACTAATCTTAGGTCCACCTGTCTCTGCTCATGCGACTGGGGGCAGTTCAAAATGGCGTGACCGCACTGCTGACTGGGTGGAAATGGTAGAGAGGAGTGGGTTAGCGGGTCATAGAGGAGGAGAGGCAGCAAGCGGAAAGTCGTTTCACAAGAATCCAAATTTCCGGCGGACTTCCAGTTTTAATGACACCAAATTCCAGCTGCCATCCTCTGCACAGTCCAGGCAGTTCAGAGAAAGGAGCATGACCCAGGTCACCAATCCTTTTTTATTTCTTATCTTTATTTAGTTGTATTTGATATATGTGATGTAGATCATACTAATGCAGTCTTTGGTCAACACAAATTACTTTTCAGGTGGGATCTCGGACTCTTCCTGAAGGAAGTTGCTGGACTAAAGGAGGATGGGAGAGACAGCCGTACCGCTCTTACCCTATTCCAGAACATGGAGCCTCAGAGTGGAATAAATCCAGACCCCAGAGGAACGACCAGAGGAAGCCCTGGATAGAAACAGCAGCTCCCACTCTCAGTAATGAAGTCAAACACACAGGGACCAACACAAATAACAACCCAGCATCTGAGAAACATACCAAAGCAGACTATAATGGCACTATGGAAAGGCAAAAGAGTGGGGAGCCGGTCTCAAGGATTGGGGGTCCAGCCACCGGGTCTGCTAATTCTCATGGAGTGAATCAGCTGAGCATAGAGCGGGCAGAGCAGAACTGGAACCGCCGTGGCCCCTCACCTATCCAGAGGAACATCCTGGCTCGGAAATTAAAGGAGGCTCAGTCCTGCTCTGGGGTTAAGGGCCGCCAGCGCAGCTCCACGTTCAGCGTGTCAACGTCGGAGCAGAGAAAAAATCGCTGCCGCTCGTTGCCGATGTCTGGAGACTACAGCAGCAGCGGTGGCTCTTCGTACAGGCTCAGCGAGGCAGAGCAGAGGATGCTGGACCTGGATCTGTCCTCAGCATGTGTGCAGGAGGAGGAGTAGGTCACACAGGTTTGTAGCACAACACTTGAGCAGACTTTGCATTTATTCTTTTCCCCAGCCTCTAAACTAAGCCCTCCCTGTGCATCTGTGTACCCACGTATCAGTAAGATTGAATTGTAATGTTACAGATTTATCTATGAGAAGGAGAGAAAAAATGTGCATTGAAGTTTGTTTGTTTTTTTTCCCAGAAAGTTTGTTTGGTTGCATTTTTTAATTGTTTTTTTTATTATTATTATTGCAACGTTATCATTGTAAATCTGTGTATTCATGTCTACTTCATAGGGTGCCCATGTTAAGAATTTCTTTTTTCAGAACACTTTGCTATAATAAGTTACATGTAATATGGTTTTGTACGTGCATCTGTGTGCACTGGTAAACACAAGCCCACCACCAGAGCACAGATTTTTTTTTCTTATTCTATACTTCCAACTGTGATTCTTTTTTTTTATAATGCTGTCAAGTCCCAGTGTTTAGGACTGTGCTGTGATAATGATGTGATTTACCGTTTAGAGACATTTTTGAATGTGTGATCTAAGCAGTATCAAGAGTTTTCTGAAACCTGCAGAAGTTAGAGCAACAGTGCTAAACTTGAACTATGTTTGAGGAGACTCAAACATGAACACCAGTGAAGCATTGGAGCAGAAATGCTGTTTGTTTTAATGCTGATACAATATACAATTTATAGACAGAAACGCTCACGGAAAAGTAGAAAATACTGTGCATTTGATACTTTCAAAAAATCAAGCAAAGGGAGAAATTAAAATATAGAGAATTGAAGCATTACGAACAGTCTATGCTCTTATTTTTTCAACCTTACACAAGTGAATATGAAGCCTGGTGTGTTTCAAATTTCCCCTCCTCCACTGCCCACGCTGTCCAAGAAAACCAGAGGTCGCACCTTCATGGTGGAGTGTCTGAGTGAATACCAAAGGCCTTTCCAGGTCCCCCACACCACGCCGTCGTCATACTCAGCTTTGTACTTCCCCTTGCGGTAGAAGTTTCCATTTAGGTTGGCTGCATGACATCTGTAGATAGAACAATAGTAGGGTCAATATATAATTGAGGGACTTTTGAAGTCCATGGGATATATTTTGCATACATTTTTATTAAAAGTATAAAAAAAAAACGAATGTTTTTTATGTTCATTATGTTCATGTCTTTACAAATTCCATAATTATTTATTATGGAAACAATCACTTTTTAATAAAAAAATGACTGGTTATTACTAAAATTTCAACTAAATAACTGGCAAATGTCATAACAACCACCTTCTAATTAGCTAAACAATAATAAAATGAGCTTATTCAAAAATAGTTTTGTGTTCTTTTTATTAAGTTGAGATAATCATGACAGATATTTATTTTTTGACAATTTATCAAATTTCATATGGAAAATAACAAATTGTATCTGTGTCCTAGAAATCACTTTAATCTGAGTTACCAATTTCAAAAACACCTCTCAAGGAAGTGTGTTAATTCCAGATCACATGACCTGCTCCACATGATGTCATTTCCTCCTGAAGAAGAGACTGGCAAGACTCCAAGGCTTTCTGAGTTATTAAATATAAAGTAGTGTGTGAGTCAAGTGTGGATTTATGGCATGTCAATAGGTTTACTACAATATCTTTAGAAATAACTTTCAATTTCAATTTTACTCAATTGTATATATAATATTTAGAAGATATCTTTCTCTAAAAATGCCATGTGGTGTTTGGTTGTAGGTGGCCACGTTGGTTTATAGACCTGAAAACAGCAAAAGATGTCAACTATGATACCTGTCAACTATGTTACAAAAATGTGCCGCAATTATATATTGACCTAGTACACATTTTCAAAGGTATAATGTATTTTTTGAAACCTGCAACAGAAATGCAAATAGTTTGTGCAATAATCACACAGAAAGGAAGAGCACAGTGCAAGTCTCACCGGTTGAACCACCAACCTCCCTTGTTCTCCTGGGCACAGCTTCCCTGACGGTAGCGGTCATTGTCCTGTCAATCACCAGCACCAGTGTTACCACAGTCGTTCATGTCTTACAGTTAGCCTCAATATAAAAATAGAATCTGTGAATGTTAAAGAGGGATGGATGGCTAACCTGATCCTTGGTGCTGAACTGCATTCCACTGAGGCAGGAGGACCACTGCTCCACAACCCCACCACCGCCACCTGTCAGTGCATCTCCAGCCGGCCCACTGTACTGCCCATACTGGAGGCGATACTTATCCTGGAATAGTGTTATAGTGAGTAATGTTTGTTAACAGAATCTTTGGAGACAAAGGAAGAGTTATGTGGAGTTATTTTTCTTACGGCCTCGTCAGTGATCCTGAAGTTCTCATAAAATGCGTGGCTTCTCTTTCCATCCCAGTCCATTAGATCTATCTTCACCAGGTTCTTACCTTCAAGGAAAGAAAAAGAAAAAGGAAGCAACCAACCAGACAGAAGATGTGACTTTTTCAAATTGAAATACAACAAATTAAAGTACATTTGTGACACAATTTTATGTGTTTGGATACTGTGATGGTTGCTCACCCTCTGAGAGCAGAGAATAAATGTGCTCATTCCCCAACCAAAACTCATCATTCCACAGTTTGAATTCCCCAAAGCCATCTCTGTAGTCCACCCAGTCTCTAAAATGAGAATCACGCTGGTATATTACCTCAAATGGAACATCTGTGTGAGCTTCATCTACATTTACTTTGTAGTCATGCAGAAGTTTGCAGGGATTTTGTGACTTCTCCCACATGCTGTCGGCTATGTGTGCTGCTTTCTCTGCTTAGATACCTGTTGAAGTTCACTTTTCCATGCCGACGTTTCTGAAACACTGTCCAACCTCCTCCGTCCTCCATATCACAGTAGACTAAAAAAGGCTCCTGGTGTAATTTGGGTCTGATGCGGTAGAAACCGCTTGGTGATCTCAGTCTGTCATGCAGTTCAGAACAGTCTGGGAAGATAAATAGCATTAAAAAAAGCCTTAGACATCATTGATTATCATCCTAACCATTGTTACTCATACTATAGTCACTTCATGTTGGATGTTAAGAATCTGCAAACTATACAAATGACATACCAAATTCAATGAATATTCATATGAAAAAAAATCTTTCATGCGCTATAGATAACACATCCCAAACTGTAATTTTTCTGACAACAAATTCCCAAACTCCTTTCAGCTTTTCTTACCTTTGTCATAGACAATTAAGCTGCCTGCTGATGGGAGTGTTTTCATCAGTGTGTTGTCCAAGCTGTCTAAAGCCACACTGTTGTTGTGCTTTATGCCAGAGGCTGCATCACTTTGTGGTTTACTGTCAGACACAACAGGCTGAAGTGGCTGGAAGTATTTGTGTGTCTGCAGGTGCTCAACCTGCCAAGTAATGATGAAGAGCTGATTCTCCAGTTTCCTTATGTTGCGCTTGAGAGCTGCAGCCTCTGGACCGCATGAGTCTTTTGCCTTAAATGAGGAAGACAACCTCAAGTTACAGATTACATTTGAACCTTTGTTTTATATATGATAAGAGGCAACAGTGAAAGCATGAGGAGAGGCCTCCTCAGACAGGTATGGACCATATTATTTATGGAGGCTCTCTGACCTTCTAGGAATGACCACACTCTAACGCTATTTCTGTGATTCATACTTTTTGAACCATACATTTTCAGTTTCAATATAAAAAACAAAGACGGGAATGTATTCCTTTAAAGAGTAGCTACGTACAGACAGCTGCGTAGCAGAAGCCATGGTTGGACAAACCAGAGCCAACAACAGCAACATCGGCGCAGTTTTCAGGAAAAACTGCCGTGCGACAATATTTTTCTGAAATTATAAATACAAAAAATACATTCAAGATTTAAGAGTAAACAAATCAAGAGTCTAGAAAACAGTACTTCATACTCTGAAAGCCTCAATACCACAAGCCTACCTTCATTTCACAACTCTTCCTCTTGTTTTCTCCAGGTTCAGTGTTCTTTTCTTCTGAAAATTTCTCAGCATTATTTATAGGCCAAGTCAGTTCTGCATGGTCCACATTAGAGGAGTCGGACTTGAACAGTCTTGCCAAATACTGAACTCTGGCCAGTTTGATGTTTCCCTCCTCTATTGAGGAGTGCAGTGTTTAGAAAGTGTAGCTGATCCTGGACCTGCAATGGACAGAAAGTGTTGAGGTGACTTCATTCCTCACATACCAGGAGTGCTTTTTTTTCTCCAATATCATACAAAAACATATTGAAAAATTGGATTCCAAGCAAAATCTATTCTGGTTTTCAATACAAGTGTGCTATTGATTTATCTAATATGGTAATATAATTTGTGATTTTATAAGCAGCGCATTAGAACATCTGAGTGGACATTCCCTAAAAAGCAGTCATGACAAAATTACACAAGACTAGAATACATAATAAAAAATCTGAATTTCTTTATGGGTTACCAACCTAATACTATACTACCTGCCTAATTGGAAAACCTAAAGTCATAGAGCCTGAAATATTTTCAAATGCACTTAATCTAACTTGCAATCAAAGGAATTTAACACATAATATAAAATAGAGAAAAGCACTGTGTGGTGTGGAAGGGCTCCCTCTTGTGTTGTTTCTTGGGTATTGCACAATAAAGAAATTTAGTATTATACTAATTGCTCACATTGTTATTTAGAGATTATGCGCATTTTTGTTGTATTATTTAAAATACATTTTATATAATTATTGTGTCATTTTACAAGTACATAATATGGATGTTAAACAACTATATAATAACATATCTTTTGTATTTAAAAAATATATATATAAGTAATCCCTGCTCAGTTTGTAGTGTTAATGTTTCCTGTTTCGATATTAAATCATGCTTCCCCAATGTTTTGCCGGAAATTAGCTTTTTTTCCCCCTCCAATGTATCATACATTTAGCTAAAAACAAAAACAAAAAAAAACAACAACAACACAATGTCAACAAATAAAAGGAAAGGAATACACCTCCGACACAGCGTCATTTTAATTATTAATTCTTTTGTTATTAATATCATTTTATTTATGTTTTTGTCATGCAGCTGCTTTACAAACCAGGAACGGACTACTTGGGAACGAACCTTCAATTAAAACCAGATGTTGGAGAGGAGGGAGATGTGAGAGGAGCTGTAACAGCCTCCTGTTGGCCCACTTTTTTTTTTTGTTAAACTACTGGTACTTTAAAGTTTGTGTGCAGGAGGAAGGTTCTGGTCAATTTCTGCAGTAAAAAGTGGTTTGAGGAGGAAAGATGAGTAACGAAGGAAAGAAAAAAAGGGGGCTGAGCGTTTGTTACTGAAGTCCAGGAAGCCTGAAACCGCTACGTTTGCAAAAAAAAAAAAAAAAAAAAAAAAAAAAAAAAAAAAAGAACGATGAGGAATTGTGGATGGATAGAAAAAAATGTACCCGGTTAACCTTTGAACCGTTTTCCTTTGTGCTCGACACAAGTCACAAGACGGAGACTCGTATAATTTCACGAATGACAGTGTTGACGGTAAGCGGCCGGTGCGGCTTCTGCTAGTTTTCTGGTTTGATAAACAAAGTGAGAAAAGGCTAAACTGTGGGAAAATGCTAACATAGCTAGTGGTTGGGGCTGTTAAATGCTGCTCACTGCTGTTAAAATGTAACTACAGCTAACTTTAATAATGAACTGTGGATGCTGCACTTTTCTAGAACAAGTCTTTCTTGTTTGCACCTTCTTTTTTGCATGAAATGCTAATTACAACGGTGTGATTTGACAGGATGCTATGAAGAGATACAGTATGTCAGGACGGGGCATGCTGTTTTTCTGCTCTTGTTGTCCCAGTTTTTACAATTTGTAACTAGTTGTGCGTTATCCAGAGTCTCCACATTCAGAGCAAAGCGAGGAAGAAGACACACACATCATGTCCTCTGTCTACTTCAACCCTGGGTCAGATTCAGGTGTAAATGGGTGAGCAGCATAGTTTTGTGCACTATGCAATGTTTAACTATATCCTGTTGCATTGCTATGTTCATGTGGAAGTTTTCAACCTGCGTTTTGGATATCTTTCCAATGTAATGTTCCCAATTTAACTGTATTTCTGCCAGAAACATTGCAAAAATGGAGGATGCCCAAGTGGAGATAGATGATGGAAATGATCAGACTGCGCTACCAGACACAATGTACTAGTAAGTTTACACAGCTTGGAATGCACAGATCTGAGGTTGGATAAAACACTACATTTAGAAGCACATTAACTGACAAGCATCATCCCTTTGTCATCCTTTGCAGCAATGTTCGAAGAAAGATAACGCCGTTTGTCATGTCATTTGGATTTCGGTGAGTGTTTGTCAACTTGAAATGAATGTACCCCTGCCTGGCTGCGTTTGATCAAGCTTATATTTACGTGTCTGTCTTTTTTTTTTTCCCTCGAGTGTACTCGGAGTGGTACTGATCATTGTGGACTTTGTGCTCGTGATTGTGGACTTGGCGCTGCCAGCAAAAAGTAGAGATGTTGGAAATGCTTTGGAGGCTGTGTCCCTCACCATCTCCTTCTTTTTCCTGCTTGATGTTCTCCTGCGGGTCTACGTGGAAGGGTGAGTGATGAGGAAAGGCTTTGATTGCAGTAGTGCACCTTTTTAAAATGTTTTTAATATCCATGCAATCAAATTACAGACTTCTGATAATATTGGACTTCTGGAAAAACCGCCTCCGTTCTCATGAAGCTAATAGAGATCCTAATAAAACACATGAATCATTGTGAAGTCTGCAATTGTAATTATTTGCTGACACTGTGTTAGAAGTGGGTTTCACTCAGGCTCTATTTTGGGGTGAAGCTATAAATCACTGCAATATATTGGAACCTGTACTAAAAATTTTAATGCAATCTTCAGTTATTGCTGCAAAACAACTTTCTTGTGAAAGTGAGAATGTGACAGTTTCAAGGGAGTGATGCAAACATTCCCAGAGTCCTGTGTCAGCAGAAACCAAGTGAGATTAGTTGTTAAAACAGGAAGGTATGAAGAGGAAGCTAGACAGGAAATGTATGGCATGTGTTGGGCTAGTTCTTGGGAAATGTAATGGCTCAGAATACTAGTACAATGTCACTGAGTAAACCAATCATTCACTATGTTCATGTTAATCATATTATGCATTATTATTATTATTATTATTATGTGTTTAACTTCTCTTCGCCTCCTTTCAGTTTCAAGGTGTACTTCAGCTCCAAGTTGAACATCGTAGACGCCTGTGTTGTCGTGGTCACACTGGTCGTCACAATGATCTACACTTTCCTCGATGCCTCGGGTGCCAGCCTCATTCCAAGGTACATATATTTCACTTATATCCAATAATGGCTGTGCAGTTTTACTAGCTTGGTTGGCTTGGTTTCAAGTACTTGAAGACTATGTTGGGTCTTGTGAAGGTTTCTGATTTGGGTGGTAAATTCTAAATACGTTTGCGACCTGAAGATTAATTGACATTTCAGATTTTTAAAGTAATGTTCTGCAGATTTAACACTCATATACAGCTACAGTCCACACACACATGTATTTTCACTTACGAAACCTGACTTAACCTGTTAGGACTGTGCACAAACTGTGCTGTGTAGACAAAATATTTATTCCCAAGTTTCATTGCACCTGTTTTTATAAATCTGTCATTCCTCATTGTCTCATCATAGCACTGTCCAGCTTCTATCTGACTGTATGTCAGTCGGAATAATTGAAAACTCCAGTGTGAGTTTGCAGGGTATTTATGACTATTATTTAATGTATTTTATTTTTAAAAAAACAAAAACAGTGTAGCTCAGCATGGGTGGAGAATTCTGTTATACAGTAGTACTTTAAAACGTTGATTCATTCAGTTAACTGTCAATTTTTTATATTAAAATGATATTGTAATACACAGTTCAATATTAAGTAAAACAAAAATGCAAGAAATATTTTTTTATTACCAACACTGGCTTAGCAATCTTTAGCGCTGTAAACAAAAAATCACGAAACATTTTACATCTCTAGGCCATACAAAGAATAATCAAACGTCTAATGTTGAACCCTTGTGCCATCCTGCGTAGAGTGTTGTTTATATCATTGATTTTAATATTATCTTTTGGAATACTTTTGATATATACTTCTGAAGAATGATCCGTATGTATGTTTTTTATCTTTTGCTAGGGTGGTGTCATTTCTGCGCTTCTTGAGAATAATAATCCTTGTGAGGGTTTTCAGACTGGCAGCTCAGAAGAAAGAGCTGGAGAAAGTCACCAGGAGGATGGTAAGGTCACCGCGGCAGCAGAGAAAACGATGGATATCTGATCTAGGCTTTGAGGGTAGCATCAAGAGAAAATAAAGAATGGCTTGTTGTCTTTTTCAGGTTTCTGAGAACAAGCGGCGTTATCAGAAGGATGGATTTGACCTTGATCTTACATATGTAACAGGTATGCGTTACATGCTGCACAACACAAAAAAACACCATACCAGCTTGTCATAAAGTGTCTCTTTTAAAAATTGCACCCTGTAAGAAGTTTGCTTTCATCTTTACCCGCCTCTCTAGATCGTGTCATTGCCATGTCTTTCCCCTCGTCTGGGAAACAGTCCTTCTACAGGAATCCAATCAAGGTAAGTCTCACTGCGCTTGTGTGCACATATGCATTAAAGCTCATCTCAGCATGATTTAATCCACCTCCTTCATTTCTGAGACATAATCACACACATGAATATCAAAATAAATCAATTTCCCGGTCAGCATTCACTCATCCTTCAAAGAGTACATGCACACCTTTACAGGTTCTTTCACCTATTTCTGCTTTCTTTCTGTGCAGGAGGTGGCGAGGTTTCTGGACACTAAACACGGAGGTCACTATAAAGTTTACAACCTGTGCAGTGAGTTCGCACCTCCTCTGTCACATGTACTTCATTCCATTTAACGCAGAACTGTACAAACAATGTCACTGTGACTTTTTGTTTCCAGGTGAGAAAGGCTACGACCCCCAGTTCTTCCACTACAAGGTTGAAAGGGTGTTTATCGATGACCACAACGTCCCCTCCTTGGAGTGAGTAACCTTTTCTGTTTGACGTGTCTTTTTAGTTTGTAATTATAATGAAGCTCACCATATTTAACTGTCAATGACACATTGTCAGTAAAGGTTATCTTATCTTGAAAAGCCTCCTTTCCTCATTTTCAGATTTTCTAGGTTGTGTAAAGTCCACAAGGATTTCTATAAAATATTATGACTACAGACTGTAACAAGATCACAAACTTGCATTCCTGGTTTTACAATATTTTTGCAGCTTATCTCAGTGTATTCATTCATTCATACTGGACCGTTTCAGGGACATGCTGAAATACACAGCGAACGTGAGGGAGTGGATGTCAGCTGATCCCAAAAACATCATTGCTATTCACTGTAAAGGAGGAAAAGGTGCTGTCAGTGACCTGTACTTGTTTCCTGATCACTTTGCAAGTTATTTGAGTGTGTATATATATATATATATATATATATATATATATATATATATATATATATATATATATATATATATATATATATGTTAATGCTACTCCTTGTTTTCACAGGGCGCACAGGTACGATGGTGTGCACCTGGCTTATTGACAGTGACCAGTTTGAGAGTGCACAGGTACATCTTTCTTAGGGATTTGTTCTGCCAGGGTTAATGAATAAGCAGAGACTACTTCCTCACGTTTGTTTGTGTTTGTACACCAGGACAGTCTGGAGTATTTTGGTGAGAGGAGGACAGACAAGAGTCGGAGCTCCAAGTTTCAGGGAGTGGAGACCCCCTCCCAGGTAAGTGCAAGGCAGTCAGGTTTTTAGTGGAGGTATTTATTTACAAAGGTTGCCATGTTAAGATTACACTGAAAGCGTTGTGTGTAGAATTTTAATAGTGCTGACTACTGCCTCCCTGTGGCAGACACAAGGACAAAAGCGACAAATAAAAAGGACAAATTTCCTCCGAAATGGTCTCAATTTTCACAAATGAGAACTCACATCATCAAAATAATTGAAATGAAACTACTATTTTGATGTTAAATTTATGAATGACAAGCTGAATAGAATATTTAACAAGTGACATTTTTTATTGTCAATCTTTTTATATCTCTTATTAATTATGATTAATTATGGCAGATGAGCACTTCACAGTTACTGTAATTTTTTGATATCACCAAGCAGTATCATAATAAAAGCCCATTTTTTCCCCAAACAGTCAGTTTTGTTTTTATTGTTTTTGTACAATATATACATCAGGGCTACAAGTCATGATTATTTTTCATGCCAGTTAATCTGTCGATTATTATTATTGATTAATTAAATAATTGTTTACTTACATAATGTCAAAAATGTTGTTTCTCTTGTCCAAAAAAGACATCCCCAAAAACCCCAGTTTGTCCACAACACAAAGATGTTCAGTTTATTATCAAGGCACCAGAAAATAATCAAATTTCAGAAGCTGGAATTAGAGAATTAGAGAATTCCAACTTTTTTTCCCCTAATCACTCAAAAATGATTAGTCTATGATCCACACTAGTTATATTAAGCTTATTTTGTATCTCTGTGAATTACAGAGCCGGTACGTGGGGTACTATGAGGTCATGAAGACCAAATTCAACAGACAGATGCCTCCACCTAAAAGCCTCAGGATCAAGAGCATCCGCATCCATTCCATAGCAGGTAAACCAGTGAACCTGAAACATGTCAGATTAAACCTAGACCAGAACAGATATCCATTGCATATCTGCTTTTTTAAAAATTATTTTTGCTCTTGCCCAGGTGTGGGTAAAGGTGATGGCAGCGATCTCAAGGTGAAGATAATTGTGAAGAAAAACCTTGTATTTCAGTGTGTTTGTGCCAAACAGGAGAACTGCACAGTAAGTCTCACCCACTCAGCACATGCAGTCAAAAGATCAAGATCAAGTCAAGATTCATTTATTGAGTCGGAGGAACTATGTTTTTTTTTGGGTTGTTTTTAGGTATTTCCCGATGTGGGCAATAATGCAGCAGTCATCAGTCTACAGAATGGACCTGTGGTTGAAGGAGATGTGAAAGTCATGTTTGAATCAAGCGCTGTGAGTGCTTATTTTCACAACTTTAATGTACAAATGTAAGAAAAGCTTGCGGTTACCCTAAATGTTCCTTGATTTATGTTATATTTTGTTTTACACATTTCTATCAGGGACTTCCAAAAGGCTACGAAGATGTTCCCTTCTATTTCTGGTTCAATACTTCCTTCATAGTGGAAAACAAGTATGTTTCTGTTGCTGCGATGATTTGATTATTTGTATAATTTTTACCTTAATAGATTTCAAATTATTCACTCACCATAAACTTTCTGTTTCCTTCAAACAGGCTGTTTTTACCCAGGGAGGAGCTGGACAACCCTCACAAACCAAAGACCTGGGACCTCTACAAGGAAGATTTTGCCGTCACCATGTTCTTCTCAGAAGATGAATAAAAACCCTTTAGAAAGACAGACGAAAAAATGGCTTGTAGTTTTAGTGATGGGTGATGAACAGAAATAGGTAAATTGAACACTAAGTCAATGATGAATGAGACATACAGTAGTTTAGATGTTACGATCTCAAGTGCAGCAACATCCTCCACTGAGCCAATCAGTTTTGACCCTTCAAAATATGTGAAATTTATTCGGGATGAACTGCTAGTGATGTCTTTCAGTGAATCAAATTATATCTTTGAGTGTTGATTCTTTTTGTGTTCTAAAATTACATGTAAAAATAGGTTAAAAATCTGAAATCATGAAATTGTGACTCTCAAAGATTCTCCAAAGTTCATTGCTTTATTCTTGAACTCCTCCCCAAAGCTACTGTTAATTCATCCCCTCTTGAAAATAGCTTTTTTTGTGTAACCACTACTGCATGTACCAAGTGATTGATTAGTGAAGTAAATCTAACTCATGGGATGTCCTCAATAAGGAGACTTAAAACCACAGAACAGTTTATGAGAACACAGGATGAGACATTAGAAATGAATGTGCAGACACGCTGATAAATAGTCCCACCTTTAGTAACAGTTGCTGTTGTAGATATCACTTTGTTTTGTGAAAGAAGAGCCATTTAGAGGGGAATATTGTCAATCTGTTAATGTGAATTTTGGTATTTTTGGAGAAGGCTCGGCAGTGAATACACTGTCGAAGAGGTATAAAGTACATGCCTTATTTACATGAGATATGTCACGTGTTGCCACAAAATAAATATCTTTGTACTTAATAGTTTTTCCTTCAATCGAGAGGAAATGAGCAGACAAGAGCATCAGATCTCATCTTTTATTTATACAATCTTTTAAATTATTGCTTAATTTACAAGTTGCATTACTTGTCATGCTTCCGTTACACCATGATAGACCCATATCTGAGAACACTCCAATGTTTTTCACATTTTGAGTCTATTAAACTTGTTCTGTTAAACCCAGAAATTAAAGAATTAAAGTGCAGACAGAAGTAAACCTAACTGAGAAATACTGCTTCACGATAGGCTTCGAGACTTCTTTGCTGAGGCAGATGATGCTGCGCATGAAGGTAGATGCATGAAGCTTTGACCTAAATCCCCACAATGGTGCTGACAAAAGGACTATCAAAGTTATTAAGTAATGATCCACCAAATTTGATAAAGTGGCCAGCTGAATCACTAGACAACCTTTACATCCAATTGTTAGCTTTGCATTGTAAAACAGTCCATTCTTAAACTTTCCACAACAACGTGTCACAATTTATATTAGAGCACTGGCAATCTGGCTTCAGGGTTTTTTGGAGGCCAGTCTCCTGATAATTGTCAAATCACATTAAAGGTGACATCAGATGCAATCTGTTCTGCAGAAGGCCATTTAAGTAGCTTTAGAAGTTGCAGGTTAGCTGTTAGGGATTGATATGTTTACTTGTTCCCTGATAAAAAGCCACCCAATTCAATAGGACTGTCAAAATCATGCCAGCTTTAATCAGTCCGCACTACACCTACCATTCTGTGCATTTCAAGTAAACAGCATCTTTCAGGACAGTTTCAAGCAGTCCATTGCACAATTGGCATTGCAAAACAGCAGCTGACAAATCCAAGGCCCGTTGCCAAACACAGTTGGTGTAATGCAAGAACATTACGCATTATAAGGCATAACTGAAAACTCTTCCGACTCAAGTTGGGTTACATCACCGGTCAGTGTACTGAGTAAAGGCTCAAAAGCATGTGTCCAACATACGTTTGGGGCTTCATTTCAAGTCCACTCTGGTGGTGCACAGAGGCTAAATTACGAAGATCGTGTCATTGTCCAAAAACTAATGGACCTGATTGTATACAACAAATCTTGTTGACCAACTTGCAACAGAGAAGACAGTTTATTTGGTTCAATGTCATATTTGGTCTGATTATAGTCACAGCTTCCTCAGATCAACAGACAGTTGTTCTGGCCGCTCGGGCCAAGTTTCCTCCAAAACCATTCAGGTGGTCGCATTGTTCCAGATCGTCATAGCGGCCACTTCGAAGAAAGCAGAGTATGGTGGTTTTGCAGGTCTCCTTGCAGGTTTCTGACACATGTCCTTTATGTCTGAAATACCAGAACTTCTGAAAAATGCGGTCATCACTGATAAAGGTCCGCATCAGTCCATTGTATTCAGAGGGGAATAGACTGGACAGTCCATAAGCCTCGGTGGCACGGTAGAGGAGTGTCCATTTAGGGTTCTGTACTGGGCTACGAGGTGCCTCTGGACTGTGGTTTGCCTCGGTGAGGTTCAGGATGTAGGTTTCATGGTCAAGCACCAGCCGAGAACTGCCTTTGTAATTCCCATCAACATAGTAGACACGGTACCCTGGGAAGCCATATTTTAACGGTGAGTGTATTGCTTTTGAAACGTACGGATATGCAGTATGTGAGCCAGTTTATGAACTCACCTGGGTTAAGATTAACGTAGGTGGTGACGCTGGGGGCAATGAATGCCACTCCCAATGGACGAGTCATGGTTTGCTCATCATAAAACATCTGGAACTCATCCAGGTGTGTATGGCCAAAAAACTGTCCGGTAATTGTACTTTCATATCTACAAAAGTAAACAAAGTATTTTTTACCAAAGAAAAACTTAAAGGATACTTCTGGTTTATTTCAACCTGCATGAGCTCCCTGCAGCTTGATTCTTGCATCAATCATTTTAAGTCTGTGTTTAGGCTGTCATTCATTGTGAAAACTGTCTGAGGAAACTCAGCATTTTAATGCAGTAGTGGATTATTAAGCAGGTTATTTGAGTTTGAGGGTTGATTGCATTATTCTAACCAGAGTACACAGATGAACAGCTAAATGAAGACAAGAAAACAAGATATGTAGGACGGGGACAGATGCAGGAAGACAATAGGACTGTCCTAAAAGACAACATGGAACTGGCTGTATCCTTGCGCTCATTGTTCTGTTGGCAACAGGGGGAAGAAAACTTCTGCAAAGAGTAAGGCCTGTTGAGAAGAAATGCTGTTGTACAATTTTTCCAACTCTACAACAGAGGTAAGGAGTGCCAAGTTAACAAGACTGTATATGCACTCTTGAAATAAACTGGAAATTCTTCTTGCAAGACCTGTCTATCGTCTTTATGAAGGGATCCAAACAGTCACGCTCTCACGTGCTGCAAGTTTCACCGCAGTGGGACTCATTCTTTTAAAAACTAATTTGTAAATCAGATACAGAACCACGTCAGACATGGCCATGCAGTGAAAAACGGAAGTGAAACCAAGTGTTTCTGCAAACAGGTCAACTGTGTTTAATGACCCAAAATTCCGTCTCTCAGTCACGAAAGTAAATAAACCGTAATGAAAATTTATAACTACTGCAGTTGTCTTCACTGCGATAGACCTTGATTTTCAAACAGTTCCAGGACTGTGTATATTAAAGCTTCAATAACCACTGCAGCTACCTGTTGACAATGTGATAGTAATTCCAGCTCCAGCTGCCAAGACACAGGCCAGGTGGGATGTGACCAATGATATGGACCTACATAAAAAGGAGCAAATCACACCATATTGAGAAATTACAGCACTAATAAAAGTATTTTTTATTGCCATCTCATGCTCAGTGTCAGTAAAGAGTGGCAATTAAAAGGAAGGTACAAACATTATCCATATAACGTGAAGCATGTGACCAAAGTGGAATAAAAACCTGAGCCTCAGCAAAACTATATACACTTTGTTTTATCAACTTTGCAGTTTCAAGTGAGTGAACTGACCTTCTCTCCTTTGTCCTCACTGGTCTGGAGAATCTGAACTAACCACTGCAGCTGGTTAGCAGGATCGGTGGAGTTCACCATGAGCCAGAAGTTTTCTCTTGCACAGAAGTTCATGTTGAGAGAGACCAACCTCAGGCCTGGCTGAAGTTCCACTGTGTAGAATCCCCCATATCTGGAATTACAAAGTCAAATTCAGCGTAGGACCACCCATCAGAATGCCAGACCTTAAATACAAAGAAAACAATATTCCGAGACTTGGTACCACTTCTGTTTGAAAGTAGTGGGATGTGAAATAGTTCAAATGAAACTGCAAGAACAAACATAACCACAGCTTCTTTATGGTCTATCTCCTTCATGTTCATTTTCAACATTACAAGACTTTTTAATATAATGAAAACATGACGTTTAAGTACCTCAGAGTCTTTAAAGCCTGCTGTGGCAACCATGGTGCCCATTCCTCTGCCATTGCATCATAGAGCCAAGCACTGGATCTGTTGCCATGCACAAACGGAGGTGGGAAGCTGTTCACTGGTGTACTCTCATGGTTTCCTACAGCTGGGTAAACTGTCACATTAGGCCCCAGGTGTCTGGACAGAAGATAGGAAGAAGCATGAGTTAATAGTTGTTTGGATCAATTCTAGAACACATGGCAAACATCTGAACAAAGCTGCGAATAAAACTTTCTGAATGTTACCAGCATGTTTTGTGTCAGAGTACAAGGGCATTCTGAGGCTAAATTAGAGCAAGCATTTAGTGTTAAGACATTCCACTAGTAGCTTTTGACCAAAAATAATGTAGTTGAACAGGTATAGACATTTTAACACCATGTTCATCAGCTATTGAATGAAAAAAAACTGTTGCTGGTAATGCTATCTGCAGGGACAGCTGAACTACATATTCACAATGTTATGTGTGAAAAAAATAATTGTAAAAAAAATACATTTACTTGTGGATGAGCCTGGATATGACTGTTAGCTCAGACAGCTGTTGCGTCCTGGTTTGAGACCAAACGTTGTGCGCCGGTATGTCTCCAGTCCAGTAGACCCAGTCCCAAGGCCCGGTTCTGGCAGCATTTTCCAGCAGGTTCTCCACCGTCCGTAGAGGCAGGTCACACTTACTGTAAGTTCCCCAGTACCCGGCCTCCCGTCGCCTCCAGCTGGGTGAGCCAGAGTCTTTACGACAACACAGAGGATCCTTGCAGTCTGCAGCGCTGCCAACTTCATACTCCTGTCAGCAGAGAGGTTGAGTTTCAAGAGCAAGACTTGATCCAAAACAAAGTCACGTGGTCAGAGTCACCCCACTATTTACTGGTTAGTCAAGCCCAATTTCCTGTTAAACTGCAACATTTCTTTCAGTTAAATCAGGGACTTCATAGAACGTGTAAATTACTACAGTGTTTGGGTTCTTGAATATATACTCTCACTGTGTCAACATGATTCACACATTTACTAACCAACAACCTTGAAGCGCTATCGAAAAGTACCACACGGTACTAGCACTTGCTGCAGGGTGTTCATTTGCTTTCAGTTTCATCTCTGAACGGCACATACTCACCTTGTCCCAGTGGATGTCGGTGAGAAACAGGACCCTGCTCTGTGGAGAGCCGGGTTTGGGAGGTGAAGGCGGTGTAACAGGAGGCTTCGGAATCTTTGGCAAAGTGATGTTCCACGGTGCGTACATGTCAAACTTGCCACAGGAAGGGCCCAACAACAGGGCGCATGCTTCGGTGGGCCACAGCAACGACTGCTCCAGAGCCCTTATGAAGTCATCCCTGAACAGCTCCGTGATTTGTCGACACACCTGCTCTTCAGCCAGATGGAGACGGATACAAGCCTCGCCGACTGCACGTGCCACTCGCTCTTCATTTGCATCGCTCTGAAAGATATGACAGCAGAATAGGAAGTGAGAAGAGCAGGGAGAGTTAATATAATGCAAATATTAGATTAGTCTTTAGAAAATATGCTCCACAGACTAATGACAAAACCTTAAACTTTCTGGAAAACAACCTGAAATTTGTTTGAATCATCCCATCTAACTAGACTGTAACATAATTCTTTACACTATGAAACAAATCACACCTTTGGACCAGTGCAGAATTTAAGTGTAATATTTTACACTTTAAATATTTAATAATATATTTAAATGAACACAAGTCTGGTCAGTTTATGAAGTGTGTGGTTGAAGTCAGTAGCTAAAGCTAAAGGGGTACTTCAGGTCAACAAAGAGGCCATATGATCAAGAGCTCTTTTGTGTGTGCTGAATCAGCTATCAGCATGGCATGATATAAAAAGAGTTGAGGTTTTCAAAAGGAACAAAAAAAAAAAAAAAGAACTGCACCTTCTCCACTCAGGGTCCTTGGTATCACATGCTAAATTATATGTAATCACAACCTAGTGTGTCCATTAAGATAAGATAGGAGATAAGATAAGTCCTTTATTTCTCCCCATGCCAGGGGAAATTCACATTGTTACAGCAGCTTATGTAGCAATAGACGTAGTAATAGAAATAAAATGATAATAGAACAGTAGTAATAATATTTACAATATGTACAGGGGTGAGAAATGAGGATGAAATAGTACAGTACTGACACACTGTAAGACAATGCAGTATAAAGTGGCTTAAAAAAATAAAGTTTAAAAAGTACAAAGATGTAGCAGTGCAAGAATGTCTGCAACAAGATGTGTATCACTGTATTGTCTTACCAACCTAAGTGTAACACAGTCCAAGAAATATTTTTGAATTCCACATTTTTAACCTAAGAAGAAGCTACAGCATCTAATGAGAAGTTCCCAGTTCAGTCCAGGAAGTCAGAAAACATTGACTGGTTATAAGCAAAACAAACAAACAAAAAAAAAAAAAACAAGCAAACCAAAGAAAGGAGCTGCATTTTAGAAACAGTTACAATTAAATTTATCATTACCTAGGTGCTCTTTGAAATTATACTGATAGGTGTAGTCTATCATAATTTCATAATTGCAATATCTGAACACCTAAATATGTTAGAATCTGGACATTATCAACAGGATTTGTGCATATTTGTAGGTTTTTAAAAAAATTATTATTCCCTTTTGCAGCTGCAACGCTGCGGATTTCACAGCTGTTGGATTAAGAAGGCCTTATCTTAAACTTTACTCTGTTATCTATTCAGCTAGATAACGAGAAATGGATAATAACAAATTAATTGCCTACATGATGGAATACACCACTGAATGTCTCATTTCTTGGATCATATTTGTGATTTGAGCTTTTATACGCTTTTTCAGAACTTCCTGGACTGAAATGTGGGATTAAAGGCTTATTAAACTTTAGCTGCAGTTTATCAGCACCACAGCAGATAACATCCTCTAAAAGTGCACCGACTACCCGTTTGGCAGCCTGGACAAGAGACATTTTAAGACATTACCAGCAGGGCGATATCGAGAATGGTGAAGACAGCTTTGCAGAGGGGGCAGGAGACATTTCTCCAGTTAAAGCCGACCCCCGGGCGGCTGAATCGCTCCAGGAACACCAGCCGGGGCTCTGCGGAGGGCTGCACCGGGAGACAGGAGCCGAACAGCGGCGACATTAGAACCAGACAGCTGGTAATCAGCAGCAGCTGGTGGAGCCTCATCGTCCCGACGATAGATGTCCTCCGAGAACTATCTCTTCGCAGCTTCACTGCAGGACCTGACAGCGACACAAAATAAGTGTCAAGGAATTAACGCACAGCCCGCGGGTGTGTTTTAACACTTCAACTTGTGAATAAACGACTCACAAACGGAAAACACTCCGCCGCATATGAGGACACCGGCAACAGCCTGCTAACCATGTAGCTAGCTAGCTAATGCTTTCAAACTGTACCTCCAAAGAAATGTGAAGCGCCACAGTGTCCCCGGAGTGAAGGCCGAGGACAAGCCGGTTAGCAGCTTCAAGGCAGCCCCGTTTGCACTTCCACAAAGTGGACTGACAGCAGGTAGACTGGCTCTTCTTCTTTTTGCTCCACCGTCGCTGCTTGTTGAGATGCATCTGCCTCCTGCTTGTTCTTATGAAGGGCAACCACTGGGCGGGTCAGCTGACTCATCACGTGGCGATGTGTTTTTTCTTTCTTCTGTCTTCAAAGTAAACTTACACAAGCTCCAGCTGACAAATCAGGACAAACAGCGGTGATCTGTTACATGTTTAGGTGAGATTAATGATTGGCCTCTTTGATTTTCCCCCCACCTATTTTGTCAAGCATATATATCCTGCTTTCACAGCCCTTCAAAAAACAGCTGTTCCAGCTATTTCCATCACAAAATGTAATTAAATAATGAAGATTGCATTCCAAGGCAATCCATATGAGATTTCTTTTGCTGCAGCTGATGTTACCCTGCATGGAGGAGGGCAATGAATAAGAAGCACAGCTGTTCAACTCTTCTTTGAATCTGAAGCCATATATGGTTTGAAGAATCACAACTGAGACCCTGGTATTTGACCAAAAAAAAAAAACAACCTCTTAACACAAGCTCCATCTACTGTACATTTTCTGGAACTATCAGCCCCATCTTGTGGCTTCTATCAATATAGAGCTGGCTTACAAATAGATTTTATTTTTCCAAAACATTTACAGACACATCTGAAAACTTATAGACATGATCTGTCAACTAACAACCAAATTTATAATTTTTACTGAAAATTTACTCCAAAGGAATTAAAGCACTCTTGCTCTACTGTATGTTTTTGCACATCTTGACCATTGCACCATAAAAAATTGCACATAATCATTTTACACTATTTCGTCTGTACATGCCGTTTGCACTGATGTATGTGCAGATGTTACCTTTTCTGCACTATATATATTGCACATTCTGGGTTTTTTTTTGTTATTGTGTTCTTCCATACATCTCCTTTTTTTTGCACTATTCTTGTATATTCATATTTGTTACCTCAGTATGTACGGATAGATGCGGGTGATGAGTGTGAATGATGTTTTATGCAAGTAGGTTAAACACAATACAAGGTAGAAACACAGTGAAATAAATTATCATTCATACATTATTTTTTCTGCTTTCCTAAATTACATACAAATCAACTTAAAATGAAAATAATTATCTGTAATTAAATATGTAGCTCTATTAATTTAATGTTAAATTTAGGGTAAATCTTATTAGTTGAACTACATGATGCTTAGACTTTTTTTTTTTTTAAATAGCGCAAAGACTGCTGTCGAGGTTGAATCTCTCAGGCCTCTTTGTACTCCTACCGCTTTTTTAGTCGCTGTGCAGTTTTGTTTTGTTTTGTTGCTACATGGGCTTAATTGTCTTAAATTTATACAGAAAGGCTATTTTTTTTAGTTTTTCATTTCCGCCCAAGGATCTTTGCAGATCTATGTGTGAATAATTGGCATATATTGTAAATTTTCATCTGAATAAATTAAACAAAAGTGTTTTTAAATCAATAGAGGTGCACACTTCAGCCTCCAAAATCAGACCATTAGTAATATATGTTCACACTTTATTGAAGAGGTTTGATTGTAATAATTTAGACCAAATCTGTAAAACAGTATGTCTCCACAAAGTATAATAAAAAGTCCATTAACATATTATTTTGGCACTTTATTTGAATTAGGATATTTTATTTTCACTTAAGTGTTTTTTGTTTGACAGCTGTTGCTTCCAACAGTCACAGTTTTTTAAAAGGATTTTTAAAATTTAAATAAGTGTAATCGAGAACCAAATTAGAAATTGAATCATCTGTGTAACATGTAGTGGGTGTTTTAACAGGAGTGAGGGAGGTGACCATTCTTTGTTAGCAAAAGGACCAAAATACATCCCAAAAATGTAACCATCCCAGAGAAGATGATATGTCAAAACAAAAGAACAAGAATTTGTCATAAATATAAAATATTTATTGCATTGGCAATTGCTAACGTGTATAAAAAGCACTGATTCTATACACATTTCTTTGGATCCGTTTCTGTCTGACTGATCACTGAATATAATCCACACTGGATTAAAAAGTTTTGCCAATAGTTCAGTGATCATGCTTTAGCCATAATAAAAGAGCGACAAGGGGTAAAGAACATTTAAATCTCATATTTAACTTACACAAGAAAAAGCAATATAATACTTTATGTTTGAACTGTGTGTGGCTGAAGTGGTTTCTGGCATTATTTACAGTGGCTTAGCAGATACATGACTGAAGTGAAGATAAGGAGTGGTTTGATGAAAAAAAACATAAAGAACAGAAATGGACAAATTGCTGCTGAGGCATTCACTTGTCTTGCATCTTCTCCAAGATAGGGACGATCATATCAAACTTGGGCCTCTTGGCTGGGTCTTCGTTCATACAGAGCCTCATCAGTTTACAGATATGAGGCGAAATCCCAGGTGGAATGGTTGGCCGAAGCCCTTCGAGAGCCACCTGCACAAGACAAAAAGTCGCTGTACTTATCAAAAAACACAGAAAACTGTAAAAGCCTTGACATATTTCGAAGATATGGAGTTTTGTGCATCTGGTGCTGCGTTTCCAAGAAATGTAGATGCGGACATGCAGTACTAGCCTGTGGTAAGATAGGATACTGCGCCCACTTACCTTCATACCAATCTCCATGTGTGAGAGATCAGCAAATGGGACTTCTCTGGTAACCAGCTCCCACAGTAACACTGCAAAGCTCCACATGTCCGCAGATCTTCTGTTGATGTCTTCAGGCCTCTTCTGCAAAGCTGAAAGCAACAGGGAGAAAGAAAACCATAAACATAGCAAAACAACTCACCATTTTGTTGTGCAACATGGCCAGATTGAACAGCATGACTAGCACTAAATTATACAGTACAGTATGTTCCAGACTGAATGACTCATAAAGTTGAAGGAGGCATTATGGGAGCAGGAAGCAGGCGGGAATGAGCAGGAATAGATACCTTCAGGGGCCATCCATGCTGGAGAGTACATACGACCAGGACACTGGAAGGAGAACTTAGCATCTGCCATACTTATTCTGGCTGTCATGTCCTCATCAATCTGCAAATGAATCACATCATTCTGTTACTCATGTAGTCATTGAGCCACGGGATCAGGATCTTTGAAGTTTGTAATTGTGGTTGCTTATGTTTCCAGCGGTCGCAGACAGAAATACAGTCTTACCATGATGTGCTTACTGTTGAGGTAAAGCCGCGAGACCATTGGCTCTAAGGTGTGGAGGAAAGCCATGCCGCTGGCGATGTCCAATGCAAACTTTACTGCTTGGCTTTGGTCGACCACCAGAGCTGAGGAAGATGATGGAGGGGGCAAGAGAGAAAACCAATGTCTCATTCAGAAATAAATGCAATGATATAGACGTCTAAGTGTCATTTAATGATGAAAATAGGTGAGGAGGAGGGGATGAAAGAGGGAGAGAGAGGGAAAAGGAAAGTATGCCCACATGGGTAATCACTAGAGCAACTGTGCATACGGACAGACTGACTTAGAGCTAAAACTGTAACCTGATTTGGATGTAGTAATTATATGATGCCATTATTAAAAATATCTGTGACATGCATTGACCTGCACTGCAAACTGGAATCTTTGTTAAAGGTGGCAATTCTAGGGAAAGATTTTGAGCTATTTAGCATATTCAAATAGCATGTGCAAGATTTACTGTCCCTCTTACACCCAGGCACAAGCATGAACTTGCACAGGACTCATAGCAATGGTATTGTGTGACTTTGTCTCAGCCACTTGCTATGCATCAACACCGGATATTTTTTACAGCACACACAACAACAGGCAGCTATTGAACAGCGAATCTGACAAAAAGTATACTTGACCAAAATCTCTACCCCTCAAGTGAAAAAGCAGGATGACAGCTGTACATGAATATCTGGATGTACAGTGTATGCATCTACACTTGTAACCCTCAGGCTTAGCACTTTGGAGCTGACCAAATTTTAGTGCATTTTTTTTGCCATTTTGTTGATGCACATGTACATAAAAGTAAATTACTTACTTGTGCCCTGGTGGAGGATGTTGTAGAGGGATCCGTATGGCATGTAGTGGGTAATGATGATGGGATGAGGGGATGGAGGTGACTGACAGGCTCCAAGAACAGGCAGAATGTTTGGATGTGAAAAGATCCTATGGAGACACAATGGAATGACAGACAGATGTAGAAAAGGAAAGTGTAAATGGCATATTTACTGATGTTGAGAAAAGCAAAAATGAGTATGAAATGTAAATATGTCTACATTCTTAGATCAAGGTGGTCTGTCTCAGGTCAGAGATTCCATTCAAAAACATTAAGAAACATCTTAAAAGCTTGTTCTGAATGAAGAAAACTCTTCCAGAATCCGTGTTGTAATACCCCACATTTGTATCATCTGCGGCCCTTTAAAGTTAAGCTAAGCAGCAGTGTTACGTTTTTATTATCTGAAGCTTTCATTTTTGCAGTCCGTTTGAGATTTTATGTTGCCTCTGGATGTTTCAGCACACTCATCCCCAGCACTTTTATGTTGTCATCAATTCTTAAAAGAGGGTAAGAAGTGAAGCCAACATGAAAGCACACTGCCAAAAACCTTTTCCTCTTGCACACTTAGGACTTCTTTCACTTAGCTAGCTCTACACTTTTTCTTTTTTTTGCTTGTTTTTTCTTGTCACTTAATGAGGATTTGAGTATGGCCAGGAGAGGTCATAAAATTAATCTGCTTTTCATAATGTGTGTTTTCGTTATTGATCTATATTATACCATGAAATATCATGATGCTTGTGAGTAGCTAGATTTTTTAAATATTATATTCTCTTTAAAGTGTGCTCCTAACTCAGCCATAGCTATGCTAATAATGACACCCTGAATGCAGAGGTCCTGCTGAGGGCCCACCTGAACCTGCCTTGACATGTCTTTTGGCACACTGTGTCTCTTGCATTTTTCTGCATTAACCTCAACATTACAAATGTTCAATCTTTTCCTTTAGAGCCATGCTGTAGAGCAAAACCCACAACAAAACACAATGGTACGCTAACTTCAACCAGAGTTAATAATGACAAAAAGGATGACAAAGTAAGCTTGCTTTCTAGTACGACGGATGTAATTTCACGTTATAACTGATTTCTTGTTTACCATGATGGAAGGAGGTTTGTGCAATTTGTTTTTCATGTCGCAGAGCAGAGCGCAACACACAGTAAACAGCTGCCAATGAATTCTTCACCACATTGCCGACCAAAAACTATTTCTTTGACGTCCACCAATAAGAACTCCGTCTTGCTCAAGAGGCCTACACCAGATCCAGAGCACTCTTTGACCGCTGACCTCAATCACTACTAATCCATCCTCACACTACAGCTGTGTTTACCAGAGCTTGATAGTGAGTCCAAATGTTCACTGGCTCTATCTGACTTGGGCAAACAAGCTCAGAATAACAAACAGAAGACCAAATGTTATAGCACCAGTTCATGCAAGCCAGCAGATTGGCAGCACGTGATCCCGTGACATCAATACGTGAATCATGTTATCTCTGTTACGAGTGCGGAGAATAGGAGAAATACTGCCAACAAAAAGCACAATTACAGCTTTTTCACTGCTTGGACAATAAAGAGTAAATTACCTTAGTTTCGGATGCTCCTCGTTAAAGTCTCTGCTCTTCCTGGTGGTCCAGTCTCTCACCTGCAGCACCTTCACTACAATCTCATCTCCTTGCCACCGCCCCTGCCATAACTACAAACAGAGCCAGGTTAGCAACAGGACGAGCTGAAAAACACCGGCACACGGCCACAAACACAGACTGCATCTGACCTCTCCAGACTGGTTTTCATTGATCTTTGCCAGGAGTGAAAGCTGCTTATAATCGATACCAGCCTGCTTGTTGAGGGTACCATTACCTGCGAGAGCAAAAATGTGAATGTTAGAGCATAAAATCCAAATTTAATATAATGATTTGTTCCCTGCTGTTTAAAAATGTATGTTACTCACGAGGTCGTGTCCTCATGGTACCCTTCCAGAAAGTTTCCTTGTATGGGACTTTGGTCATACTCTGACCCAACTTCTCTGCCTTTTCTGAAAACAAAAATCAAGAAATAAGACAGAAATATAATGTAAGTTTTTTAGGAAATAACCTGTTAGTGTGTGTTAAATGCCCAGAAAGGACCTCTGACCTTGTAGCAGCTGTCTTAGGTGAGGCTTGGCCTTATCCAGAGGTGTCTGTCCATATCTGTTACATATACACACCTGGGCACCACTAGTCACCAAGTCCTGAAAAACAGCAGTAGCATGTTATGTTATGCATGGATTAGATTTAAAGCATATGTTTTGCATCAAATGTGCAGACACGGGGAGCCCTGCAGTGGCCTTTTCTCCCCAGAAGAGGGCATTTTCAGCTAACAGATCATGCCAAAACAAGCAAGAGTGTCTGTGGGTGTATCTCACTGCACCTCTGCCACTTCATCCTGGCCCCAGAAGCAGGCGTAGTGGAGTGGGGTGTTTCCGTGCTCGTTGACTGTATTGGGGTCTGCTTTGCACTGAATCAGCTGACATTAAGAGGTCATAAAGTTAGAAAAAGAAACAAGTTTTCTTTCCTCGGACAAGGCATTCAGCTTGAACCGCACTGTGTCCGAGTACCTTAGCCACGATGTCTCTGTGTCCGTGACTGGCGGCGAGGTGCAACGGCGTGTCGTCTCCGCGGTTCATCACATTAATACGAGCTCCTCTCATGATGAGCATGTCGACCACGCCGCTCCTCCCTTCCCTGCATGCCCAGTGGAGCGGGCTGAAGCCATGATCATCACTATAACATGACACAAACAGAGCGTATAAGGAGCTGTGATGTTTATAATGGACAGCATTTGGGGCTGAAGACATACTTGTCCTCTTGAAGGGAGTGTGGGGAGGGTGCTGCTGGTGGGCTCTTAACAAGTCTGAGTGTCTATCAGCTGACAAAATACTGCTTGTGTGGTTTCCCTATTTGACACACAGTCACACAGGTTCTCACACCCACCACCTACTAATCTTTATTTAGACTTAAGCACATGCTTCCTTGCTCTGCCTGCAGCCTCGGCCCATCTGATGACTGGCCTGGTGATAAATATGTCTGTGTGGGCTGGAATGCCTGCTAACATATGCAAAGACGCAAACACTGGCGGCGTACATAGCACTGCTGGAGCCAGACTATCACCTCCCTGTGACTGGGAGTCCTTTACATTACCTGAAACACCCCCCCGAGGCAGCTGCGGGGGCTTCTCACAACTCCCTGCAAAGCCGCAAACTCTACACGCTATTTGACAATAAACCTCAAGAGGGCTTGTATAGCCTGTAGGAAATAGCTGCAGTACTAGCTCACACTAAAGTGAAATAACAGCTAGGCCGGCATTCTCTGTCAATTCTGATCCAGCTACTGTGGACAGACAGTTCATGGTCTGACCAACCCCTTGGGCTAAAAAAAGTAACGGGGGCAGGAAAAAAAAAAACTAAAAAAAAAAAAAACTCTGGAATGACAGGGTGGAAAAAACACAGTGGAATCCTGAGCTTCACATCCACTCCAAGTCTCGCTTCGTGTCTTGAGTTTTCTTGTGTCACTCGGCTTCTGATGGCAGATTTTCCCACCAACACCTTGTTAACACTTATTCACATATTATTGGATATTGAGAAGGGGAGGGGGGCTGTACATAGTTGTGCCTCCTCAGAGTAACAGCCAAAGGAGGCCTCCAGCATAATGACTGGTCTCTCAGATGTTTATGTGGGACTGAGGCGAGCTGCCTGAGAAGCTCTGTCAGCGAGGGCTTGGCCCTGTATGGAGCTGAACAGAGGAAATGGCCTTGGCTGCTGCGTGGTTGGCTAGAGCCCCTGCAGCCTTCAACGTCAACAAACTGCACATATATGGCCTGGCCCAAGAATGAGATAACCAAGGGCTTTCGCAGTGAGGTCTTCTAGTTCCTTTCTAGCAAAGAAATTATGTAAACAGGCAGTTGTGGTCTGTATATCCTAAACTATTTTAAAAATCCAACAGGAATGCAACTCATGAGCATTGAAAAGCTTCATTATTAGTTTCACGACTATTAAAATACTATTATTTACAATTTATAAAGAAAGTAAGCTGTTTTGTTTGATCAACAGTATAACACTTTGAATGATTATCTGGTCATCAGATGAGCTATTTTCAATCCGCCTAATCGCCTCAGTGCAGCCAGGGATGAGTTTTAGGTTATATTGTGTTGTTTTGAGTCATCTATGTCACCAAGCAACCTCCCCACAATCATCTGCCGCTTTTATCCACAATTTCTGGCAGATGACATCATAAGGAGAGGAAAAAAAGGAGAAGGGAAAAAAAAGCACAAACTGGACTGGAATTACTGCAGCTGAGTGACGTTCGGTGGTATGTGGAGTAGTAGAGGGAGAGAGAGAGAGAGACAGCACAATATGGAAACTATTTGACCACCTCTATGTGCCAAGGATCACACACAAACACACACACACACACACACACACACACACACACACACACCAGCACAGAATCACTTGCCTTCCATACCAAATGTGGTATGTTTTCTATAAATTCAGCTCCCATCATGAGCAGAAGATCTTGTCATTTGCACAATTTTACACACAGCACCTGATCCCAAACAGCCAAGAGGTGAGTCTGACTGCAGGCATCTTCACAGCTTAGTGTCAGCAGGGAAGTGTGCACAGAAATGCATCCGCTTACCCCAAATTGAGGTCATTCTCTGTGTTGTCCAGCCACAGACGAACCGCCACAGAGTTGCCTTCTCGACACTGCGTGAAGATGTCATCCATGGGTGTTTGGTACAGTAGGAGGCTTCACTTCACTGCCTTTTAGATCAGGAACATAAATCCTGCAAAAAAAATATGCAAGAAATGTGGCTTTAACTGGGAATCAGACATCACTCAAAGCCTACAGGTTGACTTGTGATATATGTAGTATCACAACTTTCATTTAAATGGTGGTTTTGTAGTATGGCAATATTCTCACATGTCACACATAAAAAAAAACAGCTTGTCAGGGCAACATAAAAAAAGAATAAATCCTGATGTGAAACACTTAAAATAACTGAACTTTCCCCACATTTCCTCCTGTCTTTCTCTTCCCCCCCGTTGGATCGGATGGGCTGGCCTATTTGGATCCATTGTTTAAAGTCAAGTCCACAACAAGAAACACTCCATCCGCACTGAAAACAAAAACTTCAAAGCATTCAAAGGAACTTGATCGAACTTCTTACCAGCTGATGATCGATTCCTTCTCGGTTTCTCTGTTTTTACTTTTCCTCTCTCTGTCTCCTTTCCTTCCTCCTACGGAAAAGTCTGCCGTCTCCTCAGATTTAAGAGCAGGGAATGGAGGGTCTGAGTCCACGCCCCGCTGCTCCGGGTGGATGTGGGCTACTGCTGCGGAGGAGAAGTTGGAGGAGCTCCGCTGCTGGCAGCCATGTCCCCGGACACAGCGGCAGCAGCGCCCCCTGCTGGAGGCCCCGCGGAGGTGCAGTTCCCGCTTTGCACGCAGAGGTCAGGTGAGGTGTGTTTTAATTTGTCATGACTGGCTGCATTCATGCCAGATAATTGTGAGAATACCGTCAATAGGCTTTTATTTTTTCTCTCTCTCCCTAAATACCATCTTTGTTCCAAATAGATGCTGTAGAAAAACAAAGCTAATGAGCGCACACACAGCAGTCACCAGGGATTTAGTGGAGGCGCAGTCTGCATCTATTATTTGTTTCACACAATGTTTCCTTGCATTAGAAGCTCTCTGATAGTTGTAAAGTAGTAGTAGTAAACTGATACCATTTCAAAGTGAGAAGTGCGAGGTATTCTGTGATATTTTAACTTTTTTCTCTACAGTATGTTCTTTATTTGCAACAAAAATGTACAATGACAAATGACACACAAACTTAGTAACAGTGCAAAGCAAAATTACAGGCAGATTTCAAATAAGGGGGGGCTTATCCTGTTGTGACATCACAGCAGGCTGCAACTTGAACGTTTTGCTCAGAGAAACGTTTTCTGAGGATATATTTTCATATATTCACATTCTCTTGGTATTTGGACACCCTGGAGACATATAATTATGTTCAAAAACATTGAAAAACTGTCATATAATTTTAAATTGAGGATATGGAATTTGCTACGAATGCTCAATAGCCGAATTATATTCTTGATTTGGTTATTCAGCCCACTGAGCACAAAATACATTCACGTGTACATGAATATCCAGTTTTTCATTAAAAAAAATGCCTAACTGTCCAGAAAGTGAACAAACAAAATACTGTTTCTGTCTGAACTGCCGAAAATACAGTTGTCCTATCTTTCCAACATAGATTTTTGATTTGTCATAGCTGTGTTACTAATAATTCTATCAATGACTCTATTTCATTATTAACACTTGTGAACTTCCGGTTAATGACTTACTGGAAAATTCTATATACACGAAACCAGACTACTCTTTTCTGTGTTTTTAAGAGACCTGAAAAATATTCTCTATCTAGAGGAAAAATTATAATAAACTACTGTCATGATTTAAATTTCTCAAAATTCTTAATAATATCTCCCTCCTGGCTCCGCACAGCAATCATCAGTAATTCCAATCCTGAAATTATGTAAAGCGTGCTTGTACAAAAAATGACATTTATTCCATGTGTCACTTTGAAAAACCTGCTTTCTTCTACTAGCAGATTCTTGACGTTTGATTTTTACTATGGACTTTAAATCTCATGGGCTCTGATTTTACAGCAACAGTGTGCCTAAACATAACCGACTATTCCATAACCATATTCCAAACAACATCAATGATTTGAACAAAATATTATATAACCAACTTCTTCAAGTCTTAACTGTCACAGTTATTATAATGTCACGAAGATTGTGGCTGTGGAGCAAAGCCACTGGGAATGCTGTTTTAGGATTGTTTATCATTGCTTTCATACTGGATTAGAGAGTACATCTGCTGACAACGCAAAGACAGGAAATGATGGGAGGAGATGAGGCTGCGTGACAAAGGTCATGTGCTGTTTTTGCACCCGCAACACCAAGAGCAAGTGGCACACGCCCCGCAAACCACTGCTGCATTCTGACATCGAGCAGCCATGAGGGCCTTTGTGTTCAGACAAGACATACATGTTCATCTTTAATAAGGAAAACATTTTTAAAAAGCTTCATTAATTATATTTTTACAAATTGTTTTATTGAGACTTTTACTGTGTTTTACTCTGCTTTTGGGTCATCATCGGACTGAGCCCTCCAGGCTTATGTGGTCAGACCTCCACAATCCAGAGCTGCTGAGTGGTGATTGGTCTCTGTGAAGCTTTTACTGGCAATATTACTAAAATCGCTTTTCAATCATCATTGCCCATCACCCACCCACGCACACAATCAAACAACACTTTGTTTGTGCCTCTCATCACCAAAAATCATAAAAGTTTACACTTGGGATTTCAATACCAGCTTTTTTATTTTTACAATCTGAAATATTTTCAATACTGTGTCATAGCGGCACATTCCATTTTCTGAAGATCACAGGGCACCGAAAGTACAAATTCAGATTTTCAGCATGATAAATGAATGTTTTTCAGTTTATTTACTGATGTGTCACAAAATGTTAAAAAAACTAACCAAAAAAAACAAACTAAAAAACAGCATAAATCTCAAGTTAACACAGTCAAAAGTGAAGTCTTCGAGTTGCAATTTTTTTGTAGGTAACCACCTAGAAAAAAACTATTTACGATATGCAAACAGGGAAAAGCAGCAATTGCTGACATTTGGAAGTCTTAATCCAAAAAGTATTATATGTTATAATGATATTACATATCATAGTAAATTTATGTCTCTCAATTATCTACTATGGATGGGTTACTCATCACATTTCAGCTGTTTTTGGTGAGAATTTGGGCCATATCAGTTTAACCACTAAGACTGCCCTATACTAGCCATTATTACTGGCCTGACAGTGGAGGAACCTGTGAGGCTTTCTCTTGGCCTGACAAGCTCTCTGATTTAGACATTGTAGGTGCTACTGTTGACAGAGGAACATCTTCTGATAAGGATGTTGGTTTAGGTGGCATTAACAAAGGTGCTGAGCTCCCAGAATCAAGCTGGGCAGCAGGTGTGGGCGGCTGAGGAAATCCTGCCATACATGAAGGTCCATTACTAGCATTGTTAAGCACAGAGGGATTTACTGTTTCAGGCGTAGGTGTGAGTAGCGTGGCAGCTGATAATTTCACATCTATTGATGTTGTTGATTTAGGTACAGCAGCATCCAGCTCAGCTGGAATATCTAATCCTACAGGCTTTAAAACTGAGCCACGGACCTCTGGTCCAACATCAGTCACTGAAGGACTTAAAAGTGGAGGTATTTCTGGGGGTGGAGATGAGGTAACTGGGGTTTGAAATGCTGGCGAAGCCTCTGTGGTTGGAGTCTCAACAGCTGAGGATGCTGCTGCTGCTTTGGCATTTTCCGCAGCCTTGCTTTCCATCTCCTCCATCCGCCGCTGCACCATCCGGGGCATCAGCTGCACGTAGGTGCTCATCAGCCGGTGGTTAGAGCGAATCAGCTTCCCTGCACAGCTGTCCACACAGCGCTCCTGGAAAGACAACAGCAGCCTGAGTTAGTGAGTGGATAACTATAGTAGGCACTGATCATTCACTATATGACCATTAGTATGTAGACTTACTGTCTACATATGATATAGGCATGTCTTCTCCAGTTTAGAAACTTGGCTACAAACACTAAAAATGCTACACCAATGCTACCCCGATACTTGTATTTGTTTCAGAGCCTCCCTGTGTTCATCTCCAAAGGTTACTTTAAAAAAAAAAGATTTGATAATTTCATCCTTTATATGGAATGGCAAAAATATTGTTAAAATTTCAATAAAGATATCAAACACTAAAAATGCTACACCAATAATATACACTGACATACTGACATGCTTCCTCCTCAATGGCAGTAGATTGGTAAAGGCGTGTCAATGAGACAATACCTCCCTTGTACAAATGAAGGACACAAGCCTGGACAGAGTCCTGACCTCAACGACATCCATCACTTTCATTAGGTCCAAACATACTGTCCTATTTCAGTGCTAAATCTTACTAACACTCTTGTGTCTGAGTAAGAGCAATCCCCCGTATCCAGGTTCCAACCAGAAGAGAAGCGTAGCTGAATTACATATCCTTGTCAAAGGGTTTGTTTAGATTTAGTCATCTAGTTATATTCTGATGTAACTAATCAAATAAAAGGTGATCTGACGCGGAGCAGTGCAAAACAACAGCAATCAGAGTTGCAGCTCTGCGTATAATCCATCGTCACATATAGCAATTCAGATTTTCACTCTTTTTCACCTCGTCCATCGTGAGGTTTCTGTAGTTGAAGTTGCTGCTGCATCGCTGGAAGCAGATTTCAGTCATGCGGTTGTACACCAGAAGAAAATCCCGTAGCTGCAAGAGACACATTCAAAGTCAGCATCCAGCTATGTGCAGTAGTAAATAACCCCACATGGAGCTGCAAATACAACACACATTTCTCAGCTGTTGGTCAGGATCCATCGCGTTTCCGTTGGAAGCCGTCAGCTGGTTAGCTAATATGCTAACACGAGGGCTAGTCAGCTACAGAATTGAGTAAATTATGTTCCTTATAATTCTTGGCTGTCTAAGAGAAAGGAAGGAACTATTCCACGAGATATCATCTGCAGGCGAGCATCGACGTTTCCAAACCGAAATGAACTGATTCAGGTAATGGATTAGAATAGCATGACATTCACATGTAGGCCGCCATGTTTGTATCGAAGATCGTCTCCGCTGGTGAAGAGCGCTCACTCGGTGACGTACGCAGAAACAGTTCCGGGTTGCAAAAGTAGATTAAAAAAAGTTTGTTTAGTGTGCGGTTTTACAGTTGCACTCAGTTATTACCACTTACTGTGAGAATTTATTTATTACACAGTGAAATAACATTATATGAGTGGTTCTGAAAAGCGTGTACATTTTATATACTCATAGACTGTCCCAAATTCAAATGGACTGTTTCTTTCAGCCGTACAGAGATCGTAGTCGTTAATTAATTGAGCTTAATTTTAACACAGCTTGTATTTTGTAGCTTATGTTTAGCTAGCGTCCCACAGGGACTGAGGTGAAAACATTTTTTCAAGCTGAATTGGTGGCTACTGGGGATGTGGTGGTAAAATATGAACGCAATTTTAGCTATTTTTATTGACACGGCAGCTTGTTGCTGTTGTAGCATTTAACCCGAAAGCTAAAGAGTTAGGTAGCCTTCTTCCTGGAACCTGAACAGGTAATTCACCAGTGTTTCGTTTCCAAGTGTATTCGAATAAGCGCATTTGCAAATTCGGGACCGAGTTTTTTTTTTGTTTGTTTGTTTGTTTTTTTGTTTTGTTTTTTGAAAGTATTCGTAAAGTACATTTTGAGTAACAGTTGTATTTTTTTCATAATTTTATTTATATACACCCGGGTTCTTAATGCGTAGGAGTTGGAGTCTTTCGTTCTGACATTTCATGTGACCAGATATGAGAATGATTATTTGTCATTCAAAGGCAAAAATACTTTTGTGTCATAAACTGTTTTAAAAATGAAGGCAATGTTTCCACAACCAGCCGTTACCACAATCTTTGCATAGACTGCCTATTAATTTTTTTATTTCCTAAAGGTAATCTTAGCAACTTTAGGAGCAAGTGATTAGAATGCTCACTTGTCTTGCTATTCAATATTAAATTGCAGTGTCTTCCATTTTGTGTCTGGGTTTGGAGCCTATTATCCCCCCTCAGCCCCTACCTAATTTCTTGTTAATCTCTATTGTACAAAAAAAAAAAAAAATGCTCCTGAAAAATAGTTGAAAAATAAATCATAAAGTAGCACCTGTTGCTTGAGGGCACAAGGGCAACTGCAGGCCACCATAAACAATCCTCACACTCGCATCAGTGCAGCAAACAAATACCATACAGTACAAATCACTAGCTTGGCTGAAAGGACATAGAAAGTAGCTGCATTCTTTTGCCACAGCTGGCTTTGTGTGATCTGTGCAACCATAAAATCTGCACCATGAAAGATGATTTCTTCTGGGATCTGTGTTCCCTGAATTCTTGCAGGCAATCACCCAATACCAGTGAACAAGTGCAGCCTTATTCACTTGTTGACAAGCAAAGTTTGCTATGAAAGTCCTTAAAAACACAGTCTTTAAAGAAAAAGAAATTCAGCCAAAATTCAGTTTGATTGGACCATTCTTATGCATTGCATAACCGTTTAATGAAAACCATAGATACAAAAAAAGTGATCTGCATTTTTCAAGTTAAATTATATCCTCCTTTGTCAACCAGCCTTTATTGTCACACTGCGACAGAGACATAAAATCATAACGGGAGCCCTTGATGGTCTAACTCACTACATTAAAATATTCTCCCTGAGCCACATCGAGGCTCGTGGGAGGAAACCAAGAGCATTTGTACACATTAAGCTGTCACTGTCAATTTAACGATCATACCTCAGTGTTATCTTGACATATGGCTTTGTTTTTGTAAAGAGAGGGGGGAAAAAAAAGCTGAAAATGATTTTCCTTTTACTGTCATCATGCCACCATCTGCCATTACAAGAACCCTTAAAAGCTTTAATTCTGTTTTAGCTGGATAAAAAAAAACAACAACAAGGAAATATTATGTGCAATACAACTTGGACACAAAATCTAAAATGCAATGTAGGGGCTGATAGACACTATAAGAATTTCGAGCATTTAAAGGCAGGCATTTATGTTTTTATGATCAGAATTCAGCTAAAATAAATTTCCATGTTACAAAATACTGTGGGAAAAGAGTATATTTAGAATTTAGAAAATGTGTGACAGTCACTATAGTGGCTTATCATTTCTAAGGGTGTTATTTCGTAGCTTCCCATATATTGAGAGCAGTAACATCCAAAATGCCTCCGGCCAAAAATTAATCCATAGAGGGGAAGTAGGCCACGGTCAGCTATTGAAAAACTGTCACCAAACAGTTAGTGTGCTGCAGGCCTTTGACTGCAGTTCACTTCAGAGCTCAGCTCCCTCTGCAGAAAGCAGGGCAGTAAATTATCCGCCCAAAACGAGGATTACTGAGAGGGAAATAATCATTTAAGCAGATGGCGCTTAAGTGCAACAGATTATAAAGGTAATGACCATTATGATCACTTTCATGTGGCATGAACAATATACAGCAGTATGTCCACAGGGGGAATAAAATTCCACCACTTACAGCTTTCCCCTTTTCACTTTATTGCATTTAATTTGTATCTTCATACCAATCTTACCTTCAGTTTTAACATGACTGAGAAACAAATTCATTCATGTGCTGAGAAGGGAAAACGACTCTCATGATTTAGCCATCGCCTACACTATGGAAAACAAGTGTAAGATCATTTTTTTTCACACCTTTTTATAAGACATCCGTTAATGTGTGATTGTGAGACATCAAAACAGTTAAAGTTTTTTTTTCTGTGTCCTGTGATGATTTGAGATTTTCCTCATCTTTCGCAACAATTTGAAAATTTCCACGTGGCCCTTGACCTCTAAATGTCACACACACAGATTTTCCTTTTCTTTTTATATATTCTGCACTTGTTGCATCCTCTGCACAGAAAGGTACACTTCGTTTTTTTTTCCTAGGTTGCCCAATGTGGAGAGTTCAAGAGGTAGTTCGTCTGCATCACACAGGATATTGCTCAACTTTGCAAAGCTCTTTGAATAATCAAGATGACATAGTTTTCATTCTTGGAGATACAGTAATAGATAGTCGGTGCTCTGGTTTTCAGTTCAGAACAGTTTGAAACAATAAAACAGTCTTAGTATGATATCTTGCTAATCATGTTGGAAACTATCACGGCTAAAGCTGCTAATGAAGTGATCTGTGCCGCTCTCAATAGTTTCCCCCTCTGAAAGCTGTATACATCCATTTCCAGTGCTACCATCTTGCTTGACTATTCTTTCCTTACTCTCTTGATCTCCTTTCCACTCTCTACTTCTTCGATCCTCACACCTTCGCATGCCATCCCAACCCACGTTCTCCCTCTCCAGGTTTATGCTCCTTTCTCTTTCCATTTCCTCGGCCTCTTGGGCTATCTGCTGGCTGTTCAGGTAGATGCTACTGTGTGAAACCATTGTGCTGGTGTCCCTGGAAGGAAGAAGAGCATCCACATCTGCGTCCACCTCCAAGAAGGAATTCATAGGAGGTGTGAGGTGGTCTGGTGGCTGGTCTTGAAGCTTGTTTCGTCCCTGCGTCTGGCCTTGCTGATGGCGATGCTTCTTGCGTTTCTTGGCGATCTTCAGGTCCAACGAAGCATAATTCAGGTCAGGCTCTAAAGGCTGGTTTCAGACAAAGTGAGTTGGTAAAATAGTTAATAAGCTTTTTCTTCCAAAAAAAACCAAACAAACCTCAAAATGCAGCAACTTTACGGATAAGTTTATATTTTAGGTAAAGACTCTTGTGCATATTCTCATGTGATTGAATTCAACGGGTTTATTTTTAGAACATTTTCAGCTTAATTGTGTTCACTTGTTCACAGTTTCATTGACCACAATGTGCCTCTGGTGTCAGCTGCCTTCCATTTTGAAAGCAGTACCTTCAGCATGGGTTTAACTGATCTGCAGGTGTATTTTTAAATATAAACCTTTGCCATTATATATTCAGTTGAGTGTGAACAGAATGAAAAAATCTGTAGAATATCGGCTTTAACCACATAAATTCAGTCATTTTAGAATATGATTATTTGTAAACAAAAGACAAAACCCATTTTTGCATCTTACCTTTATGTGTCCATTGTGATTATTCATTACGTGTACATTTATGCATCCTCTGTGTTGAAGATACAATGCTTTAGAAAGGGGAAATAATTTTATTCCACTGTAATGTGAAGTTTAGCGAAAAATCACGTGTAAACTAGGTACATTTAGTAAAAAGACTTTGATTTGAGCTTGCGCCACACACATACGCAGAAGCATAACGCATTATGTTTTCACTGCGGCAGTCAGCGCTGATGGTCTGTACACATGCTTTCTACCATTTCATAATCAACATCAATGCCAAAATGTAGTAAAATACCATAACTAATTAGAAAAATGTGCAAATTAAGCAGTCAGAAGAAGTGCTGTATTTAGAGAGTTTTGTACATCCAGAGAAACAAAATAGTAGAGAAATTGTAATATGGTGATGAATAGCATTTACCTTTTTAGAGTCTCTTGCGCGTCGCATGGTCATCATCTCATAGCAACCCTCTGCAGAACCTGAAGTAAAACACTTTTGTCATTATAAAGGCACACACGACAAAACACAAAGAAGTTTATGAAAAAAAATGGAAATCTGAAGGAATTAAATAGTGGATTTATCTAAATCATCTAAACTCATTTTAAGTACAACCCGCTTGAAATTGATTCACCAACTTTGACATTGATATAAATTTCTTGGTAATAATTAGCATTTGCAAAAATATACTATATACACATGCAGAAAGAGTCAAAATGTAATTGTGTAGGCAAAGCATGCACAGCTTAGACAGAATATTTTTTTATGCCAGTGTGAGTCATACAATGTTATTGTAAAAACATGTTGTGATTTCCCCTTATGTTTTTCAAAAGGTGACAGAATGCAGGCCTGCGCTCACCTCTGCTGTCTGCGCTGATGTTGCCGTAGATTGGATTTTCCTGTTGCTCATGCTGATCGTGGGGATTTTCCTGCTGCTCGTCATGATTGAGGTAATGAAAATATTGCCCTTCGTTTTGCGTCAGGCTTCAGCAGGACAGGAAAGAACGATGCCACAGTTTGTATATGTATGTAAAATTCATACATTTTAATTTGCACATAAGAAGGAAAATAAAAACAGTCATTTACCTAATATTACTGACTATAATGTAAGCAATAGTATGTAGTGGACTAAATAATATTTGGCTGAGAAGCTGAATATTAAAAAATACATAAAAAAACACATACGTTTCTCCTTCAGGATTGTCTGGGTAGCAGGAATCATCTGTTTTTGTGAGAACAAATATTCCGCAATTTAAACAATGCCCTGTTGTCCTTGTAAAAGCTGAGAGAGGTTTGGAATGAGCAATGACTACATTTTAAAAAAAACAAAACAATATGACAAAGAAATGTAACTATACCTCTGCACAAGGTGGCTCTTCGTCTGACGCAAAGGATGATATTGAGACACAAAGAGACCAACAGGGCCAAAGACAACACTGCCAGAGCTATCATATACAGGAGACAGTCTAAAGAAACAGCAAAAAATATCTTTTAGCACCTCGGGAATTGAAAAACAAAGAGTTGTCTGACTCAGTGTGTAGAATTTGAGATTTAGATTTTTATTGGTGATGAAATATTTCAAATATTCATCCCCACTTTTGCGCCGGTGACAGACAAAAATGCCATTAAATTCTTAAGCAATCCCTGATCTATAAGATGAGAAATAGAATGCAAAAAAATGACGTACTCTAAAATTGTTAATGTGTTTTACAACTACCAGATTGTGTGTCATGTGGTACTGTGTGTAGAACGTCTAATTTTGGTCTTTCAAGAAGTAATCTCCCTTATCTCAACTCAACAAAACTGACAAATTTCACAGGAAATTGGTTGTTTCTGCTAAGACATTTGTTAATTTTTTTTGTAAATTCACCATCAATTCTATGTAATCAAAAGAATAAATAACTGGTTTAAAAGTGTCATGTGAGACGCTAATCGACGAAAAAGAGAAAGCAATATAGAATGACGTATGTAAAAGTCATAATTGTTAACTGTGTGCTTTCTTTGTGGTAAACCTCCAGTTTTTACGTGCACCTTTTGTTCTGCCATTTTTGTGACATGTGCTTTAGAAACCGTGTGTCTGTTTGTAGTTTTGTGGTAAAAGCAACATTTTGCGAAATTGTACTTGGGTATTCGTAAAACACATGTACAACGTATAAATATTAGATAGACATTTGAAGTATCACTTTAGAAGTTTTAACAGTCGGTCTGATCCTACCTTGATTGCTCATATTCCAGCCGTCTTGAACAGAACAGGTTGTCTGTCTGACACGATTGCTCTCAGGCTACAGATCATCACTGGGTTTAATCAGTGAGGTGTGCTACACTGTAGTCTATTTTTACCCTGCCTTTGTTACGTCCCTGTTATCACATAGCTTTGAAAACTGGCTGCTCTTCAGTTACAAACAGGAAGCAATATAACCTCATTCTGAAGCAGGCGCTCGCAGTGCTGTTGTAGGGTACGATATGATTTCAGACAGATCGCTGTATTATTATAACGACATCACAAGTGTTTAGATATGTCAGCAAATTCAATGCTAGATGAAAATGTGCAGATTTAAACATGTAACAAAGAAACAAAAGGAGAGACATTTCAGCATAAAAAAGCAGAAAATTTTCACTTAATTTTATTTTGCAGCTAAGAAAACCTCTCCTAGTCCTTACTGATCCTAATTCTGAACTTCACCGACCATGTTTTAATCCTACCTCTAAAACTTGTCGCCACAACGCGGCACACATCTAGATTTGATTTGAGCACAGTACAGTAGTTCTTTATACATTCTATTACCTGTATTCATGGGGCTTCAGAGCGTATATCAAGAATTTATACCAGGCATACACACAGACCATTGTGGTTTTTGCTAGTGTGGTTGGAAAATCAGAAGAAAAACTACAGGTTTCTCAGTACAGCTAAATACGTGCGCGCATTTAGAGTGTATGTGAATAAATGTATTAGTGAGTAACCGAATTAGGAGCAGAGCCCACCTAATTTGGCCTCTTGCAAAATTTTGAAGTCAATTTTAAAGACATTTTCAACTACATACAGGATAAATATTTTTTTAAAAAGTCATTTATTTCTCAAAATCTGAAAAGCTGTGATATTAATCTATGCAAAACTCATTTCCTATATGTGTTTGGTCGTACCCAGTGGTCGATATGTTTTTTTAGCCATTAAGCCCATGTGGTTTGTGGTTTTAGTCCCACTCAATAAGTGTCACTTTGTGGTACATGTGAACAGCAGTGGTCCTTGACACTTGATACAATAGACAATTGCATAAGAGGAAGTCGGCAGAAGCTGGGGCTATTTAAAGGACACAGAAAGTAAAGAAATCTTACTGTACTTAAAACTGTTTACTTGTTTAATTGCTGCATGTGATCCAAGCGTGGGAATGTCAAATCCAAATGACTGCATTTAGAAGCCTAGTGAATATATAATACTACATGAGTGTCACAAGAGAAAAAGTAAATGACACAATGATGTGCTGTGTAGCAGTTCAGTCACTTCATAGTCAAATTTAACAAGTTTTTATTGAAATTGTTAGAAACATACTGATTGTTAATACATTTAGTACAAAACAAAATCATAACAAAATATGTCATTTCTGTCAGAGTGCATGCAAATGATAAAAATGTTGTTCTTTATAACATTTAATCAACCCACAATTTCCTGTGACAGGGTTGTAATTGCAGTTTACAACTGGCCACAACTGAAAGTAAAACATTTTGTGACTTTTGGTAAAACCAAAACAAGATACTCTGGTGTTTAAAGAAAGTGCACTACATCTTAAAATTGCATCAGATAAGATTTACATGAGTAGTTGATGATGGAATACACTGTCAAATGTTACTTTCATACATATAGAAACATGGGTACCAGGAGTTACATGTATTCCATTGCTGTGTCAAGATAACACCTGGCACACAATTTTGACCAAATGACTCCTTTTGTCATATCATAACAAACATTTGTTGCATATCTTTCGATTCTACAACCGAGTTACACCTTGAAGTTGGGAAAAACTGTGTTGAATCCTCGCTTTGTCTTGCAGCTGTATACTTGATTGGAGGTGGAGGAGGTTTGAACGGAGGAGGTAGATCCATTCTACAGAGGGAGAGTAAGAGTACAGTTATTGACCGGTGGCACTGCTAGACAGTTAAACTGTACCCAGGAGGTAGAAATTATAGGATATGTGCATCTATCCAAAAATATGAGAGATATCATGACTATTTATCCAGTCCATGACCTCAAATAAGCTCAAGCTGATGTAGAGGATGGCTGAATGACATATAGTACGAATTTTACCTCTTCTTTATCATTTGTCTCCTGTAGAGAAAACCAGCCCCGGCAATCAATACCAGCATCGGAACAATGATTAACAGCAAAAACAGACGACTCCGTACAGCATCTAAGAAGCAGATTGCAATAAAGGGAAATGTATTTTTTATAGGGCACAAACAGTCAACAACAGACACTAACATATTGATCATCTTGCTCTGGTGAAACCAAGCAGACTCCAATAAATATTGATAACAAATGGAACGCTACAATATGAAACCTTTTGCCTTGTGGCAGAAAAGCGTGTCCTGCATTCCTCCCCCTCAGTTGGTTGTGCATCAGCCCATGAAGTAGACACTGTGTTTAATGAGTTTTCTACCTCGAAAAGGCATCTAGCCTGAGGCTGAGAAAACTGGAATCTGCAAAGGTTCCACATGTGATGAAGATGCAGATGAGTAAGGTGAAGAAACTGCAGATAATATTCACCCATAGCTTGTCAGGTTTTTGCCTTTTAAACATTTAGCGCCGCTGTTAGGTAGTTATTTGCTGCTTTCAAACAGTTTTTATTGTTTACTTTTCAGCCCTGTGGCCTTGCGTTGATAGCCATAAACAATGCTACCCACACTGTTGACAGTCCCTAGGACAAACAATATGCCCCAGTCTAATGGCATCAGTAACAAGCCAGTGCAGATACAGGGTGTCAGAGACAGACTGATAAGACATAATGCTGTTCTTACATAAAAGATATTTTTCTTAAACTCTTCCATTGTATTTGCTGGAGTGGCATTCATGGATAAAAGGAAGCAAAATATTACCTATTTCCTCGTTGAATATACTTGTAGTTTCTGCAGCTACAGTTGGAGCTGCATTGGGATTTTCAGAATTTCCTGAAATGTTTCCGAAGGTGCTGGTCTCTTCTGGCCTTGTCGAGAAAATGTCCGCTGGGTGGATTGTGGACTCATTCCTCGTCTCATCACCGGCCATTTCTGGTGTCTCTTTAAACACTGTGCTGCTATAGCTTGATCTTGTGGAGTGTGTGGCAGGGGAGGATGTAACACCGGTATGTCTTGATTGTGTAAAAGACGTTATATTCTCTATAGCTGTGACTGTAACATCGCTTGTGTTTGGATTAACAGTATCCATGTTCGTGGTCCAATTTGCATGGGTTGAGAGCTCAGTAGTCATTGACGCGTTAAGGCTGCTGTCTGCTGATTCAGTCAAACCCTGTGGTGATGCTGTCACAAGATCTGAAAGGAGCAAAACAAGGAGCAATAAACATGCTGTCAGCAACAGTATACTGTACTATTTTGATATTGAATCAAACACAACTTTTCCTGGAGCTCCAGAGCAGTCACTCTTTTGAAAAGACTGACAAACTCTATCCGTCACATGAGATTCTGTACATGTTTGTGGCATTTCCGGTTTCTGACATAGTTTGGCGTGTTTGTAAATAATTCCTTTCTTGCCAAGAGTTAAAGTTAGTGCCACTCATAAATGTCCAGTAAAAATGTGGTTGGAGCCGGAAACCTATTAGCATTCCTTAGCATAAAGACCAGGTATGGAAAGTTAAAAAAATTTTCGCTACTTACATGTTGCTTGTATAATCCCATCACAAACATTTTATAATAGTAAGTTGTGTTTTTACAGGGAGTTATGCACTGAAGCCATTTTTTGCTGGGAACAATAATTTCCTATAGTCTTTGCTGGTTGCCTGGCAACTGCTCCTGGTAAGAAATGGTCTGCCACGTAACCTTTCCATAAAACCACTGCTGTTTTTTTTTTTTAGTTTCACTTTTTGTATGCATTTCCCAAAATATGAAACTATTCCTTTACTGAACCTCACTTTGGACCAGAATATAGAGCAGGGATTATCAATAATGTACCACAAACTTTAAAATACCCAGTGCCCAGTGATACATCATTAAAACATGGGCGAGTTGGCATTTATGAGAACATGCATAATCAATATAAGTAAAATCCATTCAAGAGCTCAGACTGTGAAACCATGGGTACAGATTTATGAGGCAAAAGTGTGGGCGAGAATTGCAAATTTAATTTTATGTAGTACATATTTTCCTACAATATAAGAGTAGCTTATGTGTTGTATGTCAGCTTTTTGCCATTCTACCAGCACATACACGTGGACATCTCCAATAAGACACTGTGTAGAGATTGCAATTATGCTAAATTTAGCTAATTTACAATCATATTAAATGTCATGAAATGCTGCCAGACAGTGTGATCTATTACTACACTGTGCCAGTTTCAAGTAGCTCATCTCAATATTTTTTCAAAACTTTCATTTGTTGTACTACTCCAATCTGTCCAACAGATTGTGCTCTCACCCCACGTCATGATTCAGAGTTTGCATCGAGACTCTGCTGTGTGTTTTGTTCTTGTGGTTTGAAAGTAGACAGAAGGGAAGAACAGGAAGTAACTTCTGACGTCTGTGTGGCTTTTATTTTTTGTTTTTGTTACATTTTCCAATTCTCATGAGATATGTGTATGCAGGATGAGAAAGTAGACAACTTAATTTCCTACCTGAGCACAGCCAGCTCGCAGCACTATACCGAGCTTTATAACCAGTGGTGGCAGATGACATGCAGTTTGCTTGTTTTACAGTGTAAAACTGTAAATGCTGTTTAGCTGAGTATTCATTCTGGTTCCATGTGGCGACTGATTTAAAATAATTGCGAGTTGTCATTGTTTTCTTTTTCTTTTTTTTAACGTTTAGTAGTTCCCAATTTATTTGCAGTTACTAGTATATTCTCATAACATGGCTGGCAGCTCCAAAATCCTTTGAATCTCTCTCCTTCCTTTCAGCTAATTAAAAATTAAAATTGAGTGAGCTAGAGTATAATAAAAGTTCAAGTATCAGCTTTCTGGTCCTGTGCAGTTTATTAAGTCATTCGGTCTCTTGGGCCCTCTGCTAGATTGTTAATCCAGCCCTGAGGAGATGATGAAATTGAGTACGACACAAAAAGGCAGATAGCAGCAAAGAAATAGAGAGGCTCACCTGTCCTTAAGCTTGTGGTTGCTGTTAGCACTGTGATGGTAAACTCTTTTTGCAGACTATTGTTTCCTGTGTTGACAGTCAGTGTGTAAACCCCTGCAAGAGCATCAGTCACCCACCGCAGCTCAAGAGATTCATTCTCTGACACCAGCTCCTTGTTCTAGGGCAAAACAAGATTATGTAGCACATAAATATCGTTCATACTGAAAAGATGTTTTTGTGATGTAGGTTTTGATGTCAGAGTTAATCGAATCTTCTTGGTGTTCATTGAATGAAGTGAAGTTCACTGAAATGGCAGGAAGTGACTGTAGATGTGTTTTGTCCTTTACCTTGGTCCACCTGTACTGTGCATGAGGGTATAATCTGCAGCGAATTGTCACATTTTCTCCATTATGAACCTCAACAATGCCATCCACATCACACGTTATTTTAATGTCATCTGGAGAAAAGAGGTGAGATTATTTGAATTCTTAACAAAACAAGAAAGCTGTAAGTTAAATGCAACAAACAGAGCATATCAGGTAAAGCTCAGCTAACTACTATAAGTGCTGTAGTTCTGGCGGTAATACACATGAACACCACATTCTATATAATGTCTTCTGTCTCTATTATGATCATGACATCCCTTCAGTTCACTGAGAGCTGAAGAGAACTGTGCATTGTGCCTGCATCATGGGACAGCTACATGAATGATGAGAAAAAAAATAGGCCAAACAGAGAATTGAAAAGAAGTGTCTTGTGGCAAACAAAGCTCCTAGATGTGTTCTTGCAATTATTACGTGCATTTGCGCTGAAGCAAATAACTGCTTAGATTGGCACAGGAACAGTACCCTGATGCAATCAGGAGTAACATTAAATATATACAATGGGCAATAAGATAGAAACATGTGGTATATATTTCTATGTAAAATATTCAACACTGTGTAGACTGCAGAAGCTGGTAGACACGTACATCCTCTTACCTTTGACTATTAGCTCTGTTTCAGTCTTTATGGATCCCAAAGGAAAAGTTGTCATTTCACAAACATAAATGCCACTGTCCCATTTCTTCACTTCAGGAAGGTGTAGACAGGAGCCTGTCAACTTGTTTGCATCATTGTTCTTAATCAGGATGGTGACATTAGGCCTGAAATAATGGTATCCATGACCTGAGCTGTACAAGGCCAGCTTTGTGCTTTCATTTGTCTTCTTACTCCATTCAGTACTCACAATCTTGAGATCAGTGGGTTTTTTTACAATGCAAGGTAAGGTAATGTTCTGGCCCACAGCAGCTTCCACCGTGTCAGCATGGAGCAGCTCGACATCCTGGAGCCCTGTCAGGCAATTCAGATAGCGTTAGAAGCAAGAAAAATGAGGAGACAAAATCACTTACACTTTGAAGTTGATAATACAGACTGCAGTCCGCTGGGATGCAGGCAGATAGAATCATAGCATTATACTGAGGCAGCTTGTCACACCAGAAGCCAATGCACAGTTCAAACCCACAGTGAATATCCTGTCTTTGCTGGTATATTATATGAGCTACAGCATATTTGAATGTCCAAGATTACCTTGAATAATATAGGCAAGAAGCAGGAGTGAGAAGGCCATTCCCAGTGCATTTCCAGTCATGTTTGAGTCCACCAAATTCATTAGATCAATCAGGCTGAATCTATTGAGGGATTCAGCAGAGACAGAAACAGGACACTGTCAACTGAGGTTAAAGAGTCTGGCAGAGACTGTGAGACAGTGAACAGGATGACCTATCTTTACAGGAAGCCACACAGAGAGACGGAATGAGTCATGTGTAGCGCTGAAGCTTTGTGGTAAGAACCTCTGGTGCAGAGCAGATATTTGCAAAGGATGTAGATCTTGCAGTCCTTATCATTATTTATTCTTTTTGTCAGGTCTAACTAACAAAATGCAGAGCAATGATTCATTTGATTCCAGATTATGTCAGTAATGATCTAAGTCATCCAGGAAGAATGATACCAAGGGAACATCCAAACCCAAACAGAACCGGAAGATTAATTTATGCTCTTCTAAATAAACTTCTTTCTCGCTAATTAATTTCAAACATGCACAAGTGTAATGACAGTCCCTCTTGTTGAAATACAATGTTTTTTGTCCTATCTTTTCACCCAGACTTCCTCCATTTGCGGCTTCATAACAATGCCACTTGACTTCACCTCATTTGAAACCATCTTATATGGTATTTCCCCTGGAGGGCCACGTGAACGTAAACATCACAACAAACACTCCATAACTTTACCCACAGACTTTGTAAGGAGCGGTTTTGAAACCCAGTCTGAGCCTGTTGGTCACCATCTTGGCAGCACCTGACTTTGCCTAACTCGTGACTGATTATAAAATAAGCAAAGTAGTGGGAGCATGACTGAAGCTGAGGTGGGCTGTGGACTGTCGTGTGACTACACCCACCTGTCAGTCAAAGCATCCATGCTCCTAATTGTGCGTAATTTTAAGCCTTAATACAGTTTAAACAGGTGAGGTATATAAAAATTCACCCCCTGTACAGCTGTCACAAATGGGGAAATTGGCTATAGAGAGTGAAATTATTTTTGCACAAAGCTGCAAACGTTTATTTCTGCTTTAGAGTTGGATATTTCAAAACGGGGATCTATGTGTATTGACTTGCTTTCAGAGCCAGCCTCTAGTGGCCATTCACGGAACTGCAGTTTTTGGCACCTGTTTGGCACGTGTGCTTGTTTTATGGAAGGACAGTTTCAAATACACAAAGAAAACTGGGTTATTAAAGGCCAAACACACACATGAAAACATACACACTTGTCAAAATTTTGTGTGGACAATGTGCATGTATATACAGTACATGTTCGATGCAGGCTCAGTCGACAATACAACTAAGAATACTTATTTTCCCTTCATTTGGTTTATCTACTTTTCAGTGTATATCATTATTGCATTCTGCACTTGTGTATATATATATATATATATATATATATATATATATATATATATATATATATATATAAAAAAAATGTTATGACTGAAAATCAGATAAATTGATTGCTTGATATTACTTGCCTTTGTTTTGTCGTCTGTGCTTGTCAGCCTTAATGTGTTAGAGCAGAACTTAACTATAAAGCTTGTCACACTTCCACTGACAGCGAGAGATAAAAGAAAACATCACAGAGATAATTGGAAATCTCGGTAAATGTGATTTTATTACTCCAATAAATACTTTTTACCCTAATATATTTACCATATTCATTAGATGCAAGCAATATTGTTCCTTGCATAACATTGTTACTATGCAACAACACTGAATTTCCAATGCGTGAATTAATTCTTCAAAGAAAATTGAATCATTTGTGTGCAGCTTTGAGAGCAATAGCTTCAAATAATTATGTCCAATTAGCACAGATCATAAGAATAAAGTGGAAAATTTTGTTTAAATCTTCTAACCGCAGGCTTTGTGCATATCTACATAATTGTAAGCTCAGGCTAAGGAGAAGCTGATTATTCAGCAAATGTTTTTTCGTCTTAAAGGATTTAACATAAAAACAAAAACAAAACAAAAAATCAGTTGATATTCATGTTTGATGAATGGGTAGCAGTGCTTTTCAAAGGTAAATGTAACGCTTTTCAGTATCTAATTTAGCTAATCAGAGAAAAAGGAATTTTTATTATTGCTATCACAGAATGCTGATATCCAAACAGCTTGCCCACCTTTCATTCTCCTTATCTCTTCTTCACATATTATGAGCTCTACCCTTCATTCATTATAAATACTCCCTGTGGACCCTGCACTGCATTTAAGATGATTGATAATTTAACAGTCATATTCTGTGCCTGACCTTTATAACATATATTAGGGCTTAGTAGAGTTACTGCCGCCCTATAGGAGATTTATCAGTATTCTGTCAGTGTTTTATCAACGTGTAAGGGGACCTTGCTGTATTGCTCCCTTTGATAAGGGCAGCATCCCTTCCCTGGGGAGTCTTGAAAGTCTCAAGAATTGAAAGACACACACAACATCGCTGTGATTACTTCTTTCAGTGATCCAAGAAAGATCTTGAGAACAAAATGAAAAGCATCCAGAGCATCCAATTAGCATTATAGCGGCTTCTAATCACTTTCCAATGTTCCTGAGAGAAACAGTTGAATAGGAATTACTCTCACATTTACACAGTTAAACAATAATGAAGAAAATCACTGGTCCTGGTAGGTAGGCCTATTTCCGACTTCTTCTTTTTTGATGTGCCGAGAAGGAAAGAAAGTGCTGTAACCTGCTGGTGCACCCTGCCGGCCCCCTGCACACAGTAGTAATAGTTCCACACTGAGGTCACGCCAGCTCTGAAAGTCCCCAGGGCTCCTGGATACCCCGGTGACCTGCAGCAAATTGCACTTTTTGCAGCATATTGCACCAGAACACTAATTGTCAACTCTGTGTGTAGATATTTGTGTGTCTGTGTTGAGGTATATGTTTGTGTATCTGCTGACCTCAGGGCTGTGTGTGAGAGCAACGTAAATACACATTCACACATTCTGCACTGCTCATTTAGACACATTCACTGCTCAGTTTTTGCTGCGAGCGCAGTGTTGTCTCCGTGAAAAATGTGATTTTTAGACGCAATGTATTATTAAAACGTGTGCATGTTTTACAGATTTACTACAAACCAGCAGGGCCTTGAGAAGCTGTTTAATTGTGCTGCTTCTTCATCTTAAATTGATTTCTCATTCTAAACGTGAGGTGAAAAAGGAAAGACGTGTTCTCTCTATCTGTTTTTAGTCATCAGATCAGAGTATTGATTATAGTAGAGAAGTGATCTGAATATGAAACTGTAGTAAAGAGCTTATGTTGAAGGAATTTGTTGGGCCTCATTAGAAGATTAACAGAAATTCTGTTTGTTCATGCTGAAAGGCTGAGAGAGTGCGGTTATTATGGTATCGTACAGCCATAGCATTATAGAATCTTATGTACATTTTTCATAACATTGCTGAGCAGTGTCAGATGTTGAGGTCTTGACGTGGGTAACTTGAAGCCATTTACAACAGCAAACGTGCTTCCTTCTGAGATTGTGGCCTCATACATGTTGTATGTTTTCACATGCAGGTTGAGAGCTCCACGTCTAAAAACAGCTGATCAGAATTTAATCCCAATTCACACTTCAACCTCATGTGCGGCTGCCCCACTAAGCCCTTCTACTGAACAGTGAGCTGATTCTCTTTTTTGGATTGTAAAATTGTAACCACCAAGACTGAAACAAGTTGCCTCCTAGAGGGTGCAACTGGAAAACCAGACGTCCCAATTAAACTGTGACAGTGCTGGTTTAAAGAGTGAGTTCTCTTGCTCTGACAGGGATTCTCTGTGTCCCCACAATTACTTATTTAGAAAGCTCTGCTATTTATATATCACACATGTAAAACGATCTTTAATTATGAATGGAGAATATTGTAATGATGAAATTAGAGCCTACTTACAACCAGTCCAGCGGCTCTGTGTGATTGTACTTGAGCTAAACGCTTATGCCATCATGCTGACAGTGACAACCACACAAATGTTTAGACAAATTAAATACTAAAAAAAGGAAAAGAAAATTGATCCAAATGTCAAAGCTGTTTGGCTACATCCTGTGGAGATCGTGAATTTCAGTGCAAAAGGCCATTGCAGTTTCTTTTAACTAGTCATGCTACTCAGAGTTTCAAGAAGCCCAAAGTGACCAAGCAACATTTCCTAAGAACTATGACTAACCACTTCACAGTCAACACCTGTTGAGTGGCTGGATCAAGAAACAGAAAGATCAACACCTCACTCTTAGCCGACACTGAATTGTGACTGAAAATAAAATGCTGTATTAAGACTCAAAATTTGGGAATCTTTTATTTCTCCCGTTATTTTGACAGAAAGCAGTGACTCACCCAGAAAATTTCCAATGATTGTTTTCACCCCATTCACCGTTCCTTGATTGTTGCTTTTATGTGTGCCTCAGATTTTCCTCATTTACCCCCAACGTTTGGGGAAAAAAATTCAGTGGTTCTTTTGAAGAATAAATGGAAGGAGACAAATAATAAGTGCAGCAATAACAGAGCAACCTCAAACTCTGAACAACATTAAAGTTTTTGACATTTTGGAAACTATCGGAGAGTGGGAGCGCGAGTGAGTGAGGGAGAGACAAATTGAGTATGCCATTGTGTTGGATGAAAATGAGTTTTATAACTTGTCAGGACTGTACACAGTGGGCCACAAAATGAATGGTTTGCAATGCTGAATAGTGTATGGGGGTGTAAGGTGGGATAGCAAAAACAGAAATGCAACAATTTATGCATTACTCATTCACTCTCCCACCTTAGAAAAAATGACACAATGAGAAGCGGCAACAGTAAAATGCTACTCTAACAGCTGGACTAATCATACGTATTGAGAGGATATGATATTTAAATTCTTTTACTCATGGTTTCACTTTTTTTTTTGACCACCTAGCCTTTTGAGATAGTCAGCCTAAAAATATTGAACCTAAGGCATCCCTTTATGTCATTCTGGTAAACAAAAGAAATATTAGATTGTAATTTTGCTGGTTGCAACATTTGTTCAGAACACTGAGAGAGAAGCTCTGTTTTGTGAATCAGCCGACAGAATGTTAAGTGTAGTCAAGTGTGCATAAGACGTGAACTTTTGATATTTTCATGGTTTCAGGCAGGAATTGTGCAAGACATTTAAAGCAGGGAGGATGGGGAAATGCATTATTGTACATTATATATTATCAGTAGGTTTGGTGGAGAATGTTGCCACATTTGGCCAATTGTCAGGTCTTGTGATCCTTCAAAATATACAACTATATATATATATTATATTATATTTATATATATTTAATTCATTTAAAAACAGGACAAGGAAATAAATCTGAGACCTGATTCTCTTTTATAGGCTGGTGGTGTTTGAACAGAGCAGACTGAAGCACCAGCAAAACTACAATATACAGACTGAATCATAAAATTCTGTACAATCAAAATTAGCATAAAAACTAATCTTATTATGCAAGCAAAAACTGCAAGAATAATCTACAGTTTAATGCGCTCTCAGAAACTGAAGACGAACAAAATCCAGCAAAATCTGCCACTGCTTAAAGACAAAGGCTGCGTAAATAGTTTACATTAAAAAAAAGAGATGGATTTAATTGGGCGAACAACTTCATTTTAGTTTGAGGTCACTTGCTTCCTTACTGCATACTTTCATATTTTCACAAAGGCTCCCATCCCTGTCCTATACCGGAAAGCTGATAATCCCCAATTATCCCCTGGATATGAATAAAATATCACCAGCAAACAAAGCATAGACATTGAATACAAGTGTGTGTGACAGAAATCTAGAGTTTCGAATGCAGAAATGTTTTTTTCTTCTTCTTTTGCTATTCTGCACAACAAAAGAAATGGCATCCAGCCCCTTCCCCCAAGTGGTGAAGAGGAGTTTATTTGTGGTATATCTAAAATTGTTATTTGAGCTCATGAAGCCACTGAAACAAGTGCTTCAAGTCGGATTTCCTCTACGTGAAAGGCGTTAAATTCTTTTATCTTAATTCCCTTTATTTCCGTTTACTCCCTCCAGTGGGTGTGACGTGCTTCTCTTTTTACCGTCTCTTGCACTTACACTGATTGATCTGACAGCGCAGAGAGACTTAGTAAATTTGCTGGGTTGTACTTTTGTTTATGTATTAGCACAATTTATCTTACAGTACCACAGCACTGATAATGAGCACATAATGAGCCATGTTTTCAGTGTGTGTGTGTGTGTGTGTGTGTGTGTGTGTGTGTGTGTGTGTGTGTGTGTGTGTGTGTGTGTGTGTGTGTGTGAAAGTGCTTTAAAGTAAACTCAAAGTAGGCTACTGGAGCTAGTTAATTTTTGCTGTATTACAGAACCTTTACTCTGATGTCTTAGGGCTTCTTGCTTGAATACAAGTCTCCTGGGGACCTGATTTAGCGCAGTGAGGAAGAACTAACCCAACAGATGAGAACCTCAGGCTCCAACTGTTAGCTCAAGCTTAATATGATATACACGGCTCTGTCTCACGTTCGACCCCGCACTCAAACTACTAATTTACCACATGATTCCCTTCAGCAGTCTGTTGCAGTCTCTCCCTGGAACATCATCCATTGATTAAAGTTGAATGTGCCTCAGCTCTCAAGAGACCTTCCTACCACATGTAGAATTTCTTAGTAGCTATAATGTATTATCATTGAACCTGCACATGTGTTCAGACCGTTAGGAAGAGCTACCAGTGGAATCCAACTTTTTAAGTAATGTGTGCTATCTTACGAGTTGATAAATTTTTACCACAATGGTGACTTATGAGCTACTTTTATCAGCAAAAGAACATGTGCCATTATATAACAAGATTCAGACAGACAGTGTTTGAGATGGTACATTTTCAGCAAGCAAAAGACAGTTATTGTTCTTGGGAGTTGGTGGAGAAACAACTTGGCTAAATATTGGATTTGAATATAAAATACTGAGAATATACTGCAAAAGATTATGTGCTAATGCCACAGTGTGCCTGCTGGGTGTTCACTTTAATGGGGTAATTGTGCTTTATTTTCAACTTTTCTTATTACCTATTAACGTGGCTTGTGCCAGCTTTGCACCCTCCACCTCCATTAAGGAGATTCAAGAAAATATGGAGTCAAATAATTTATAACGGGCCTACAAGTGCAAGCAACTTTCCAAAAATTGTGATTTTTACCTAAATTATATTGAAAGTGCCCAAAACTGAATGCAAGAATTGCTACTTTTGTATCAGCTTGTTGTGCACATGCTGTTAAACCTTTCAAAAACTGATGACGTGTAATATAGAGAAGTACTTGCTTTCACTGCTTTCAGCAATTTACATTACTGTAAAACTGTGATAATATAAAACTTTTCACTATAATGCATGTGTTTTTACCCAACATCTGTGCATGATGTCATGGTTTCTGTAGAAAAATGCAGAAGCTTGATATGGAACATGTTGATTGATGTAATAAGATCTGCTATGTGTTTCCCTCAGCCAAATTGCAGATAATTTCTCGGAAAAAGCCTCCAATCAGTCTTTCAAGCTAATAATGTGAGCTAATAACACTAAGGCTTCAGGATTCTACGCATATTTAGACCCGCACACAAACACACACATTGCTCACATGTGACAGTTCTCACTGGGGTATTTTGTCCGTAATTATCTGTAACAACATTTGAGAGGGTTTAAGATGTTGCCGTCTTGTCTGGGGACCCTCAGGATGCACAAAATTAGCAGAATATGGTGCGTCTGTGTCCATGGTTTGACTGGAATGGTAACAAAGAATTGTGTGTGTGCACTTCCATGTGTTTTGAGGGCAGGGGACAAATACACAACTCTCCAGCTTTCTGCTTCTGTTCTAATCAAATCATAGTGGTAGAGTTTGTACAACCACGTTGGCTTCCACTGTATGATGTACGCAATTGTCTCTTGATGTGGCCCACTTGGTTTTCAGTGTGTAGTGGTTCTAGCAGAAGCATGTGTTTTGGCAAAGCACTGTAATAATTGAGAGGAGAGCAGTTTCTCTTTTTACCCAGAACAAAACAGCAACAACAAAAACAACAGTTCTTTATAAAGTTTTTAGTAATAATGCAGTTGAGAAATGTGTCCATTTTGCAGAAAGCAATTCTGTGGTGGATTTCTGTGTTTCTTCCCATGTACATCAGCACAGAGGCAAGAACACGTTTCTGTAAACACGGGCTATAAACACAGAAAATAGTGTTGCTTATCGTCATTAGTTTACATTACAGTGACTCCATCCAATGCCCCTGTGCAGTCTCAGCAATATCTTTTTACTCTGTGCCAAAAGAAGATATTTTACCTCTAAAATATGCAGCCCTTACAGATATCCTTGCATATTTATATTGTACACTCATTTGTTTTGTCAGGCATTTTTAAAATGAAATTATCTGAGTTTTTGCTCACATAAAGAGCAGGTTAGCAGCTGTGGTTTGAATGTTTTCCATTTAAATCCTTTTTTGCTCAGTCATTTTGCTAATTTCATACAAATCAAATATACTTACTGGATTGCACAGTGAATTTAAGATCTGAAAACATAGTGCCAATTCCGAACAAAATTGAACGTCAGTTATTTTTTTTCTTGTTATGTGAAAAACTGCAGACTAAGCACTATGTGATTTCTGTGATCCATTCTGACTTACAGAAGTGAGCAGAGTTGCCAACAAGGCAGCAGTGTTTAGAGTGGCATAAGGTGGTGCAGTGCTGGCATGGTGTAATGGAGTCACATTGAGACATGACTCATTATCCTTGTGGCTAATTTCACTTCCAGTCCTTCAACAATCCCCTCCTATTAGTTGTCATGATTGTCTCTACTTCAGCTGCCTTTGGCTGAGAGCGCTACACTACATGGCCAAATATCATTCCCATTGGGACAGCTTTTATGTGCAGCAGTTAACATGTCTTCATGATCACTGATTACATTAATATGAAATATCAAGAGGGCTGTTGTAATGTTTTTAATTGTAGGTGGTGGAAAATAGTAAGAATAGAGAAATAAATCAGAGAAGTAAAAATGATTTTTGCTACGGTCAAAATAGGAAATAGAATTTCATTTGAATACTTATTTCATTAATTAACCACTGATTGAACAGCTGTTTCCAATGTTTTGTTGAACCATCCATCCACCACAAACTCCTCCTTGAGTGGACTTTATAACAGTATCCATCTGCAGGCTGACACACCCACTACAAGTAACACCTGTTACTATACAGTAATGTAAGATAGTAATGTCATGCTGCACATCTATTACAAGATGCTGCGCCTGCATATTGGTTAAGGTTCAGGTTTCAGGCTTCTGGATGCACAGTCATGGCTTCCTTGTTTCCTGCTACAAGTTATGCCAGTACATGTTCCACTCTGGATACTAAATCTTCTGCCAAGCTAGCAGGAAACATTCCCACAGCATTTGCTAATATTATCTAAGGTCTAATAATGTTTTACAGAAAATGTTTTAGTCTAATTTTAGTCTAACATTTTCAAAAATATTTCCATATGGTTCAAAGTCAATTGAAACATAAACTGCCACATTCAGAAGATGTTGGTAGGATGTTGTCAGGGCCACAGATTGGCTTACATGATAACTAAGGAAGAACGTTCTCAAACCAGTGTTCAAAAGATGTTTTCAAAGAGTCTTCTGATGACGGCGTGCATGCATGTTCTTTGGATGCTTTGGGGATGTTGCTGAGCTAACATTTTATAGAACATTCCTTTTTAAAACATCATTATAAAACAGTGTTACCTAGTGGTATATAATAACAAAGATAGGACATTCTTAATGCAACATCTGGAAAACGTTCTAAGAATATTATTGCATAATCATCTAACAATGTATTTAGGGAATGGTAACCCAAACATTCTGAAAATGAAATTAAAAAGCTTCCCGCTAAAAACATCACAAAGTTTGCAGAACTTCCTCAGAATGTTTTTAAAGCGAAACATTCTAGCTGAGTTTGTGGTTCTACAACTACCTCACTTCACTTCCTTGTAACTCCTGTCCCAGTCCAGTGTAACTATGGGTCATTCACCAAAGTCATAATGATTCATTGTGTGGCCTTCATGTGCATCTGTAAAAAATCTCACGGCGACAGTTGTTTAATGGCAGTTCATCCAGTTTGTCTTTCATTCTGGCCCAAAACAGTGGGCCGATAAATCCTTAAAGCAACCTCATTTGATCTTTAGTGTTAAGTGTCCTGGATAGCTACCAGTTTTTCAATTCAGGTACTGCTTTACTCCTGGTACCTTTGTGTAAGCATTCTCTTACACAGGGGGGTCACAAAGTGTCAATTTTTGCTTGCAGGTGGTTGATTGAAGGACAACAAATTGACAAAAAGCTCTCCCATCAGTGGGTAATATAAGCCCTGATAGTGCTCTGCAAAGAACTATATCATCATCAGGGAGAAGATGGCAGTTAATGACTTGTTATTTTCTTTACCAGAGGGGGTCCTGTATGCACGCCACATCCCTGATGAGCTTCAGGTCTTCACATTTGCCTATCCATTACATAATCAGAACTTTCTCTGCTTGTATCACTATGAAGTAGGCAAGACTGTATGCTTGAAGATTCTGAACCTTATAATTTTGAAAAGGGCTAATATTGCTTTGTGTAGTCAGAGGCTGTTTACTACACCCTAAGAAGATAATTGCCAACATTAGAGGGTCACAGGCCTCATTTTTCCTCTAAAAAAGGAGAAAACGGAAAATCAGTGTAACCTAGAAACCTTGACATGAACCTGATCTGAGTTGAGTCTGATAAGTTTCAGAAACTCCGGTAGACTGAAAACAGCAAATCAAGTCAGTAGTGACGCACATTCTTTACTAATATTATTTGCTTCCCTTTCTTTTTGTTTTGCTAGTAAACATAGACACAACGAAACATATCTCATAGGTTGTCGATTGCATAACCTTCCAGAGTCATAGCTGCAGAGTATTGCAAAAAAATCCCACGTTAAATAGGAGTGTTCTCTTCATCTTTCAAAAAGCTGCCAGAGACAGCAAATGGAACGTCAGAGACGATTACACATTAGACTTCTCAGTATTACAAAGCAGGATCTGTGTCTGACTCCTCTACCCACATCAAGCGTGCTTATGCAACTACCACTGTTCTTGTTCAGGCAAACAGCCAGTTTGTTAGCTTGTGAGGCACAGCAGCAACAGCAGTTCCAGCGTCCACACACTGAGAAAGAGCATGGTCATGGTATGTGCATCCTGACTTCCAGCTGGTTAGCTGGCTGCTCCATTTGAACTGTGGCTCTATGCCAATGCAACATATGGACAATAAGGGAGTGTGCTAACACATTAAAAAGAAAATAACATTTAAAAAAAAAAAATCCATATGGAGAAATGCAGTTTCTTGTGCACAGAATATGAGAGCGGTGATCACTTAATATAACCTGACGTATGTGTATGTTTTCCAAGCAACCTCTTGCAGGAATACAAATAGTACGAAATATTTGTCACATTTATGTGGAGGAAAATGACTTTTTGCAGCAAGATGGTGCTGATGTTTTAACTCTAACAAAAATTCAGCTATGACTTTTGGATGTACAATGGATATGATTTTGAGATTTTTTTTGTTTTTATTTATTTTTTGTTGCTACATCTAAGAGAAAAAATGTATTATATGTATAATTAAAAATAATATGTAACAGTCCTTTTTAAAAAAAAATTCTTTATTTTTGTGAATATTGGGTAATGCCATTTTCACCCCCTGGGTGCTGAGAGAAATGCAAACCGCACTTTTGAATGTGAACTCCTTTTGCCTGCATACATCAGAGTGGTGCATCAGTGGCCATTTCATTAAGTTTGACTTTAATTCTTGACAAATAGCCATGACAATCATGGTCTTTTGCTAACTTGAAACAAAGTGCCTTTTTAAAAAAAACTGAAACCAAACCACATACATGATTTGGGATCCAAAGCCCAATCTCAGCTATGAAGGTCCTGTGCTTTGTTTGCCCACCATCTACCCCGGCCACCTTTCTGATTTGCATTTTGCACAAAAATGATGCACTTCTGTCACTAGAAAAGGCAGACAAGTTGTGTAACCCATATCTGGTAATACAAATTAGTTACAAACACAACAGTAAGCACAACAATAAACAGTTACAGGTTTTATTGTTCAATATATTTATATCCAGTCTGATTTCGAGCCTCTTTGTGGATTCACAAAGAGGTCTCTTTACCAGCTTCCAACCTTCGCTGAGACTTTGTACTGTGCAGTTGTGCTTTGGTTTTGTAGTCCCTGGAAGCATCATGTGACAAGTCTTAGTCTGACAGGAGCTTGCTGTTGCACTGCAGTCCCAAATGCGCTCAGTGCTGCTATTCCACAAGGGCATGATCTAGCTGTCCCCCTCAATGAAGCACTGGGCTAACCGTGTGCAACAGAATAAGTCTTAATGAACCATGCAGCTAGGATGATTGTTGATCTGCTTCTCTCAGCTCTGTTTCTATCTGTAGTTCTTCTGTGACTGTTAGTGTTGCCGTTCAAGTTAGTTCTTGAACCCTGCTCAGCTCAGTTTACGTCACTCCTCATGTACTTAAGGTTTGATGACACCCTTAGCGTGGCTCTTGTCTGCATCTGTTTTCCACAGAAATTTCTCTCTTTTTTTGTGTCACTTCTTTGTAAAAATATATGAGCTTTTTAAACTTTTATTTATGTTAGCATTCTTCTTTGGAGCATACATACTAATGATGCAAACTCTGAAATTTGAAGAGGTCATGTCTCTGTCAGAATCATTCAGGGATCCAGGATGCTGCACTTTTTTAAAATGTGGAATTTCCAAATTACTACAGACACGAACCAATATCTTGATAGTAGTTTTGCCCTTTTCCTAGGCATTCCTGACATCTGACATATTCTATTAATGGACATTACTGAGACTGCGGTAAGGGAATTATTCAGCAGTGATAACAAGCTGTGAAACAGAACAGCATCAAATAGAGGCTGTGGGATGCCTACTTTAAGCTAAGGCCAACAGTATAGCACATTTTCTGCTCTGTGGCTCCTCTTTCAATGACAACATGAGAAAATACATCACAGTTATCTTTTCACACCAAACACAGGCACAGACTGTGAATATTTGCACTTTGTGACTGATAAAGATGCATGTGTTTAACATAATTTCATAGGAGGTAAACGCTTATGTCATACTATTTGGAGAATCCATTCCCATTATGCAACATGCTTTTTATTCAGACAATAACACTCAGGAAAAAATGAGAATCTGAATTGAGTGGGGAGAAGCTGTATTTGAATCACTGATGTTCTCATCGATTGCACAGTTCTTGGCTATCCTGTTAGAAACAGAATGATCAGCAGCTGGGAGTCAGGCTAGTTTCCCCTGAAAGTGTAAACCTTGTTTATGTTGTTGTAAATTGTGAAGAAGTCTCTGCCCATTAGCACATTAGTTGATGTTCAGTGTCATGGTGAGTGATTGTGACTCTCACTTAGATCGGGGGTATAGTTTTTTTCTTTCACTTGTGGAAACAAAATCTATCTCACACACATCCCTAAATCTTTCTCTATGCTTTTTGGTATTTCAATTGAAATGTTGTTTTTATTCCAATCCATTTCATACCAATTTCCCCCCTGCTATTTTCCTCCTTAAATTGCCTATTTACATGCACCTTTCCGTTCCTCAACTCAAAATATTTTCCAGTCAAGAAACTTCTAATGGAGTTGTTTGGTGAGATTTTGACTGAAGAAATAAGATTTTTTGCTGTTAGATATAATATTATACTGAATTGCATAACTCTTCCACTGACAGAGGTAAAGGAACAGTCGCAGAGTATTATACCGAAGTGTAGTGAGTGAAATACAAGAGAGCCAGAAAAGACACATAAACCAAGAGCTTGGATATGGTCCAACACACGCATCTCTTACTTGTTCAAAGACTCTTCTCTCTTCCACTTCACTTGATCCCCCCCAATCTCCTCATCCTCCCTTTCCATTATTGTGAATGCAGCGTGGCAGACTACGTTGGACTTGATCCACAAGTCATTCATTCTAATTAGATACCAGTTAAATTGGCAAATGTTTTAAATGCGGTGTGCAGACTTGAGATGAGATGACCAGAATTTAATCAGCACTCTTAATTATAGTCTTATTTAATAACAGAGACACAGAATGACATTTTCAAGACTTGTCACTTTTAATTAAGTTACATATGTCTCACCCCCCTTACACATGTTCTCATTTTTGTAACTTTTTTTTTACTTCTTTCTTTGAAAAATCCCAAGAAACATACAAATGTTAATCAGAAAATCAAGTTCGCTGCTGCTGCAGGATCATTATTTATCACATTTTCATGGACCTATATATAGTATCTATTCTATATTGGCAACTCATGCATGTGTAAAGTTCACTTTAAATGTATGCCATGTAGCAAAGTGGAGTAGAGAGTTTAATGTCCAAAGTAAAAAATGGAAGCTCACAGAGACAACCAGGAATGAAAAATAGGAGGCTACTTTTGCCGAAGTGCTCAACCAATTATAGTTTCAAACACTGGGAATATAATATAATTTACAAAGAAGAAGAAGAATGTTGCTAATACTATGCTTGATTTGCTCTTCTACATATTTTTTAATTTACCACCAGCTATATATGTAGTATATATTTGCCAGAGCCGTACACCATAGCAGTAAACTATAATTAGTTTCCATGTTAGTTGTACTTTGCGTGTATCATCTGTCTTATCATGCATGTATCAAATTGTGTGTTTTATGGTCCTTGCCCCCCCCTCTACCTCCATCCCTCTACCTCCACCTCTCTACTTCTTCTGTCCCTCTCAACCCGCCGGCCAGCAGGTAGATGGGTCCCCCCACATAAAGAGCCGGGTTCTGGTCGAGGTTTTTTTCCCTGTTAAAAGGGTGTTTTCCTTGCCACTGTCGCCTTTTGGCTTGCTTTGGGGGTCAGGCATATGGGTTCTGTAAAGCGTCTTGAGACAATTTGACTGTAATTGGCGCTATATAAATAAAATTGAATTGAATTGAATATCTGACCACTGTATCAGTCAAATATAATCCACTTTTGCACTAAATGTACAAATAGTGGAAAGTGCAACAACTGAGCTCACTGTATTCCTGAAAATCTGGGGATTAGGTTTTCACTACAATGCATATAAAGTTGACTATTTGATTTTCATGTTTCTAAAATGCATCATTCTAATGTTAGGCAATTTATATTTTAATGTTGCTTCTCCACCACAAAATAGAGTCACAGTGTCAGCCAAAAGCTTCAAGATTTATCCTCTGTAGACTGTGAACACCCATTGCCAATCTGATTATAAAGCTGCCATTGTTGATATCTTTTTCTGTACCAAAGCATTAGATGGCCAAAAAGATTACACAGAAAGAAACACAGCAACTTTCTGGCAACAATTATCCAGCAACAGTCTGTAATTTATGCTACAGCAGTTTTAATTCTGTCACATTCATAGTTGCTCCAGTGGAAAAACAACACATTGCTGTTATTACGCTGTTATGGTAATTTGTAATATGGCAACTGTAACTTTAATGTAGTCTCAGAATTATTGTTATTTCACTATTGCTGTTATTTGAATAACAAGCCCAATGTAACAAATGCAACATGTATTTCAAAAAAGGAGGAGATGTAGATGTTATTGTTATAAATGTGATTTATCAATTATGTTAACATTACATACAATGGCGTAGTTAAATTCCACAATAATTAACCTACTTCAGTGAGAACTATTCCGGCTTTTAAACTACAATAACTTTTTCAATACACAATGTGTAAAAATGGAAGACTGACTAATTTTTTGGTGACGATGCCACTTTTGGGGGTAAGAAATTCTAATATCAATGTATTTGCTGATATCGTTTATATATATGCTAGTGAATTATATTGAAAAGGGAAAATCAAAGGGTCATTGTTTATTAACTTCCCAGCAATATATATCACTAACTGCTCAGCAACTTGCTCTGCTACATGTGCTGCAAACCGTGCAGAGTCGAATTCGGAGCTGATCTGCTGGACAAACTATGTGATGACACATTTCTAAATTACCCAAAGCATCTTTGCTGTATTATGTTTTCGTGTCGGCATATCAGACAACATACCAACATATTAACATTTTAGCAATAAACATAATTTAAAGCCTACTCTCACTGTCCTGGACCAGTAGCTTGTGAATATGGTGGAGCAATTAGCAGCTAAAGAGCTTCAAAGAGTTGATAGAGACCACAAAAAAAGCTAAAAGAAAAAAAAATGTAAACTGAACTTCCATTTTTAAAATGGACACAGACACATTGATCTTTCTGTGTTGTTTCATCTCTTTGGTGGTCGGTGTTTGCTGGCACTGGTTCTGCTGACCTCTGGATGAAATCTGATTTGTGACCACTCACTTCTTTTGTTGTACTCTTCGTTTAGTCTTCTCTCTGAGATGGATGTGATTTTTCTTTTCTCGTGATTTAAGCTCACAAAAACAGAGAGTGAGAACAAACAACAAAATCAAAGTGATTCTGTTAAACACCTTTGAAAAATGAAGGGAAGCTGAAGTAGCTGTTATCCAAGAAGCTGTATTATCACACCAACAGCAAAGTACTGTTAATAGTACAGCATCATTTCTGCTAAAATTACAGTGAATAGGTAGTATTGCGTTGCAGTATCTTGTATATAGAAACCATATCAAATTACAGGGGATAATAAAAATTAATTTAAAATGAGTACACTTTCTGTTTGTTAAAATTAGGTCAGGAGCGATGTGAAGGAGGTAATTGACCTTGTTTTTCAATTAGTGATTCTGTAGTCTTACACAAAAGACAGTCAAGATTGGAAGAAAAGGTAGTCCTGCAACAGAATATTTTAATCAATGGAAAGAGAATATATCTTTTACAATTACAGTTAAGAATTTTTTTTAGCTCAAGCTGACAATGACACCATTATAAGATGCGTATGTGCGTCCCGGTTTGTCTCTTTGTCTTTCTGTGTTTATGTAAGCATGATTATGTCATGCAGTGGTACATGTATGAATTTTCCTTGTGGGTGTTATATGCCGGTCATGAACAGCTCCTGAAGTAATTCTCATTCATGCTGCAAATGGCACTGATTACATTCTATACATTCTATGTAGGACACATTAAAGTGCACAAAGAACAGAACTGACACAGGAAGTGTGAGTCATAAACATCTATTAACGTTGGCATGAGTCAAAGGTCCCATGCTGACTGTGAAGTTCACTCTTTGATTGTTCTCAGCCCCTTTTAATACCACTTAAACCTCTTGGTTGATGGAAAATACACTCTGGTGTTCAAAGAAAATGCATCTGTTGTTAAAATTGAGATTGCTGTCCAACAAACCAAAGAAAATGGAATTAGTTCTTACAGATAGCATCAGACAAGATTGATGTAGGTAATGGTGTGATATTGTGCCATTGTTACTGTCAGCTATACTGTATAATTATGTATTTTATCTATTAATTAATTGATTGACTTAACGATTAATTTTTCTACTGAAAAGCTGTAGGACCATTTCATTCAAGTTCATTTTGTTTTGATAGAGTGCAAAACTGTATAGATTAACGGGAAATATGTCAACAATGTGATAATCATTTTAAACGAATTTTTGTTTCAGTCAATAGTAGTCGCTGTTTCAATGAAATGCCTTAAAAAAGCAAAATGTATATTCAACAAACAGTGGATCTTTTGCCAGTACAGGGCAGCAAAAACAACTCCATCATCTTTGGCTTCTTGTAAATCGTAAGTTTGTCAGACAATATTGTGGCTATATGATCAGCATTTTAGCAGTGCAGAGCAGCAGCTTGGAAGTGACTGCTGGTTCGCTTGTGGTCTTCATGAACTATTTCACTCACCGTTTTAAACTTTGCCTGCTGTCTGACAGGAGAAAGAGAAAAATGTTTGAATGAGAACAGTTTTATTTGGAGAATTCAGCTCTGTATTAAAATGAGATACATGTGAGCACAGAGAGCAGGAGAGAAGATGAAAGAACAGATGTAAAGTGTTGTCATGACACATAGCACCTCAGTGTTTCCTCTTCAAATGCTCTGCGTTGCGTTAGCGCTGCTATGGTAAGCCAGTAATATTTGCACAATGTACAAACAGCCCCTTTTGTACTGTGATCATTTTCAGTAGTCCCATACTTTTATGGCTTTAAGTGTTTGGAAACTCTGATTGGACTGTGTTGTCATTATCGTTTTCTCAAACCTAAGTGCAAAGTGTGGTATAGTAGTCATTTCTGCTGTGCTAATATTTTCTACAGAGACTGCTGTCTGACCTCTGGTTGACTGTCTGACCTGAGCTTGACATTTGACCTATACTTGACTTGCTAAATTGAAATATAACCTTATGTATAGTATCAAAAGGAAGTGTGTCCCGCATGTGTCAGCAACAGCATAACCACAAAGTTTTGTATATTTTAGGAACTGTAATTGTCTGACCCTAGATACCTATATCGGTACTTCCCCTACTCCCACCTCCTACTCTTAGCCTTACATTCAGCACACTCTTAGTGTTCTTTGTTCCTCCTCTGATAGACTTCTCTCTCACTCTGTATGACGATTGAACCTTCTCTGCGCAAAGAATATAATACTTAAAAGACAGTTCATTCTCTCAAGTTTCTTTATTTCAGTGTCACTGGGTAAATTCTCAAGGAAAACAGTAGTTCTTCCACCACCGTGGCCGATCAGTGACTGGAGTCAGTATTGATGTCGACGCATTTTCACCATTACATCTTTGATTATTCCAACTTATCGTGACAGCTCTAGTAAGCTCGCCATGAGAGAGTTGTACTTGTTACTTGCTTGCGTCAACATGGTAGCTGGTGAACTTTCTGTTTTGTTTGGATTTAAAATGATAAACTGCAGAAACTTAAGGGCCTCTGCTCATATTTAAGCCAAAGTTTACCCAAATCCGTTGCATGAATGGAGCCATACATGCCAACTTATATGGAATATCCATGAATTATATGGATTTTTCCCCCATTTAACTTGCCTACAGATGCATACATATAAAACTGTGGATTATAAAATGCTCAATGCTACAAATGCAATGCTCAGTGCTGTAAATGAGAGAGAGAGAGAGAGAGAGCGAGCACATGTCTGATATTATTTAGCTTTGCCTTAACAAAATGTGTCCTGCTATGCAAATATCTTGTCTACCAAACCATCCACAAACATTTTAACCAGAAACAACACATTCAGAAAAACACCCACAGCCATTACATGCCGATGACTAAGGAGTCAAATAGTTGGGGTACTGGAAAATTTCAGTTCATCACTGACATCCATCAGCCGCCAGACAAACACATCTTGTTTACCTGAGATGTGGTTTGTGAATGCATTTCAAATAAAAGCAGAATAGAGCACACAATCCGCAAGAATGGAATCATTAAAACAAATAAATCCCAAACACTGGTTTACTTTGCAGCCTACCATTTCAAAAATATTCTTTTATATTTATATGTTATGGGGTTCCTCCCCTACAGGAGCCAAGGCCTTTTTACCTGTCATAGCTCAGTGGAGAAAAAATATATATAGTATAGGGAAAAAAACAAATGCATAACCTACTACATGACATTACATATATATTTTAAAATCCATTTTGATTTTATTAGGAGAGAAATATTCGTTACAGTTGTAAGAGTTTTGAATACGAAACTCTCAAAAAGTGATTGAACACAATTTTTTGTGTGAATTCCTAACATTTCATTTTTAGTCTGGGGAAAATTTACCCTTTTGAATAGTCTTAGTCTCAGGATAATGAAACTTTTAAGCAAGACATTTTCCACTTCAAAATTGCAGTGACATAGCTCAATATTTTCTGAGAAATATCTTTCACAGCTCAAGAAAATAATGTTTTGTAGATTTTCATTTGCTGTAACAGGTTGTTTCAGGTTGTAAAAAAAATGGTTGTTCAGTCAGTACCTGCAACCAACTTCAGAATGAATACAGATCCTAGATAGTTTGACCAGTGACAGCTCTTCTAAGTGAACACACAAACTTTGCAACGTAGATGTTGGTGTTTTGATGTCTTTTGGCCCAGGTACATCTGGTCATTTAGATGATTTGTGGCAGCTGGGATCTGCAATCACTCAGAATTAGCTGAAGAACGGACAACTTGACGTGCTTTGTAAAATAAAAGGTTTTCATGCTTCACCAATCCATCAATGTTCTACACTTCAAAGTGCAAAAAGAAAATATTCATTGTGATGCTTGTTTCAAGAATAAAAAATCCAGACAAAGGAAGCAAAGTAAGATAAAAAGAAGGAGTCAGACATGAGTGAATGCATAATGACACGTCATTAATGAGTCTGATTTTTGTCTAATGTAATCCATCCTTTCATTTCATACGGCGCATTCTGCAGTTGGGGAACTGAAACTCACAGTTAAACACTGATGGATACCTACCAAATGATGTACAGCTTCTAAGATTAATCACTGAGTAACCTTGCTTCAAAGCTTAATCTGGGATTATGGTATGATGCCTGCTGCCAGTACATGACAGCTATGCATGAATTTTGGAGGCAATTTAAGGTTCCAAGACATTTTCTGACTACTGAAATGAGAAATGCTACTCAATCGAAGCTTGTATTAGAGAATATAGTGCACATTAAGAATAAACCCGCAATTCTGGGAAACAGGTAGGTGATTTATCTTCCTTCTTATTTGCTTTAAATGATGTCTTAGCACATTTCTTTGATTTATATAAAGCACTATATAAAGCACTCTGAATGTTAAGGATAAGGATAAACTTTATTGATCCCACAGTGGGGAAAGTTCACCGTTACCATACAAACCTGCGTTGTTTCAAGCAATTTAACCTATTTTATGTTGCTTTAGGTTTACTGATAAACACTACCGTTATTCCAGTTTTGGTGCTAAACTCAAGCCCATGCTTTCAAAGGTTTTTATCTCTTTAATTTGGGCTGATTGTAGCTCTAAGGGTTGACAGCGTGTACAGACTACACTTGATTGATGACTCCCCGACTCTGTGTCTTTTGTTTTACCTTTTTGAGCAAGACAACCTGCACCTTTATTTATTTTTCTGTATTAAGTTTGGTGACGGACCAATGTCAACCCGAGAAGAGGTCTAATCAGCCCCAATAATGGCAAAAATCAGGGAAATGATTAAATAAAAACAAAGAGGATGCCTTTTAAAATGACATTCACACCCACCATATGAATTTTCTCCATATATTTGTACTTATGTCCTTACTTTCACAACAAAGTGCTGTAAATTAATCTCTTCTAAGGGAACACCAATTACTTTCACTTGTAATATGTGCCTGGTACATTATTATAGGATAAAATCACAAAGGGAGGACATTTTCGCAGATCAAAGCTGTTTTTACAGCTGAATGAAATCAATTTGCAAACATAAACTGGTTACCATGCTGAAAGCACCTGAAAAATTGCTGTTTGTCCTTTAGGGCAAGAAGTGAAGCTTCAGTGAATGAATAAGTAAAAACTCAAAGCAAGTCTCCACAGGAGATGTGAGAAGACACTTAGAACTCCTATTAATCTTTTTTTTTTTTCAAAATAAAAATGTATATATATTTTCACAGCAGCTCAGGAGTGAATTTCGTGGTATAAAACATCCAGACAGCTGCAGATTTACACCTAAATGAATAATTCTTTCCTTTCTACTTATCCTTCCCCTCTAATTTCTGAGTGGAATAAATCTCCATAAATGACCTGCTGTTTGTTTTCTCCTTTAGTGGAATAATAGTGGAAAATTATTTTCCAAAATGTAAAATGATTTATGTAAAAATGGAACGCCAGAAAAATGACAAAAAAGAAAATAAAAACAATTATAAATGTGTGGCGAGATGCAATCACTAATATTGGCAACTTGATTTGTCATTATTTTTCCTTGTTTTTCGATAGATTTTTAAACCAGTTGCATTCTGCCTCATTTTTGATGTTCCATGAAAGAAAATACTGTTGACTGTGTAGTCTTAAACCATGTACATGACATAAGTCTATGCTTTACTTCTGTCAGAGGTTGGATGGTTTGTGTAAAATAGGTTACTTTTTCATATTCTGAGCCATGTGTGCAGGTCCAGTTTTTCTACAATTTGGCTAGAATATGTAGTATCCTTTGTGTATATCTCTCCATTTTCCATACCTGCTTATCCTGTTTGGGGTCACTGGGGGGCTCTAGTCTATTCCAGCATGTATTAGGTCGAGCCTCGGACAGATTGCTGTTCTATCTCAGTGCTCAAGATATGAAGATGTTAGTTTCAACAATGGAAAATATGATATATATCCTTGGGGGTTAGAGATCTTGAGATCTTTGGGGTATAAGGAGGAACTTATGTTGCGCCTCTTTTGTTTGTATCTGCTGTATCTGCACTGTTATTTCCCTAGTTACCACAAGCAAATAAATTACTTTCTATGATAAATGAGCTGTTTTGCTCGATGATTCTGGTTTAAGGCAAAGTCTCAAAATGATACATGAGTCTGGGTTTTTCATAAAACAACACACCTCACTCTAATCCAACCAAATTACTAATACATTGACATATGAAGAAGCAAGCAATCTTGTTAGTCTGCAGTCCACAAAATTTTAATTTTGCTTTACTGAACTATTACACTTTTGGAAGCAAAATATCTGAAGGATGTACTTACTCCTCTACATACACTTTTTATATCAAGTTATACCATTTATACAACTCTTGCATCACTGGGTCACCATTCTCTTGACATTACATAAGGAAGGTTTCATAAATAGAGCCTTAGAAAACTGTGTGATGTGTGTGTGGCCTTTCTTCAAGAATGAACTTATTTGTCCAGAGGGAGATTTGACTTGTTCAAATCTCACATGGGCCACATGTTAATATTCGCTAGAGGTAGTAGAGCTGTTGATAAAGTATGACCTTAGGATGTTGTGGTGCTAATGGGATTTGAAGTACTTCAAAAAAAAATTTATATATACATAAATAAACCCCAGGAGGACCCCCACCCCTTTCCCTCTATACTTCTAGCACATATATTCACCCTAAGATACAGGATAGGCCCTTCCCAAGCAGTTTTCACACACAAACGCAACATTTCTGGACCCTTTCGAGGCAAGAATAAAAAATATAGGCTATATTCTGTCTTATTTGGCCTTTGTAAGAGACGTGGACCTAATAGTGATTTCTTCCCTCGTCAAGTAACCACGAAAAATCAAGCCTCGGATAACATATACAACATTTTATACCTATTCAGGCTTATGTCTAAATATTTGTCAGATAAAGAATGACAACAATACAACTCTGCAGCCTTGTGATGCCAATGAACTTTAATTGCACCATTCACTGGGTGTAATTACACATTATTTCTAACAGATTCTGTTTTCTCCAAGTTTTAAGATTGTAAAATTACTTGCTATTTTAGACAAGTGAGGTGCATTTTTCTCATCTGCCTTTTTTTAATAGGAGGTTGTTTGACTTGTCATAGCAGGAAAAGCACAGGTGCAATTATAGCTATTATCATTTAGTGTTATCAGTCAGTCATACCAGCAAAAATGGTGGCCTGGTCGTGAAATACACTTATGTTGAAACTGCTTTTCTTTAATATTCTGTATGATTTATAAGCAAATGGTGCATGAGTTGACATTAACATTTAGCTCTGTCATGGTAGAAATTATGTTTACAGACTTGTTGACATGCTCAAATGATGCAGGCGCACATCTAATCAATCAGTGACATCCATCCATCCATCCATCCATCCATCCATCCATCCATCTACACTGCTTAATCCTCATTAGGGAGTCTATCCCAGCTGACTTTGGGTGAAGGCAGGGGCCACCCTGGACAGGTCGCCAGTCTATTGCAGGGCCGCATATACAGACAATCACACTTGCATTCACACCTATGGACAATTTGGAGTTACCATTTAACCTCAGCATGTCTTTGGACTGTGGGAGGAAGCTGGAGTACCCAGAGAAAACCCACACATGCACAGGGAGAACATGTAAACTCCATGCAGAAAGATCCCGGGAAGGCGGGGATGCGGACCGGGGATCTTCTAGCTACAAGGCGAAAGTGCTAACCACCAAGCCTCAACCACTGACAACGTAAGTAAATTAATTTTGTACTGTAGGTCAACAGCGTGAGTTTGGAGATGATTTTGGAGAGTATTTGTGCCAATTAAATAGACAGTGGAAATGCAGTTGTTGATCTCTGCTGAAGAGACAATTGTCTGTGTTGAAGAGACTATTGTGAGACAGGTGACAACAGCTTTATTTTACCACAAAAAGCAGAAAAAACAAATCAGATTAAACAAAGCAAACACAAAACAGTGTTTAAAAAGCCACTGCCAACAAAATTGGCAAAATAAAATCCTTTAGATTGTGTATAAATTATTCTGGAGCAATTGTAGTTTGTTCTTCTGCACACTCAAAACAGCAGATAGTTTCAAGATATACACTACCAGTCAAAAGTTTGGACACACCTTCTCATTCAGTGGTTTTTATTTAATTATTTTGTACATTGTAGATTCATACTGAAGATGTCAAAAGTATAAAATAATACATGTGGAATTATGTTGTAAACAAAAAAAAAATAACGTTAGTCTTCAGTATTAATCTACAGTGTAGAAAATAGTACAAAAAAAGAGCATTGAATGAGAAATTGTGCCCAAATTTTGACTGGTAGTGTATATCACATTCAGTGCCTCAGTGTGTTTAAATGAATTATTCTTGCTTTAAGAATCGTTATTAAATGTTATTTTGCTATTATTTCTTACAGATCCCGTTTATTGTGTTTGTGAAGGTGGGGTGCATCCAAATCTTTATTCACAATGTCTGGAAAATCACAATAGTGACATAAGGTGTTCAATATTTTTTCACATTTTCCAGGCACACTTGAGCACCTAATGGTGGCAGTGTTAACAGCAAACAACTCTCTTCACTTCAGTCTGATTATGTGTCCATTTTGTCAAAATCGTGTCAGTTGCTAATTTGAAGGTACTGTGCACAATGAAATTCATCACTGACTCACTTCACAAGTGGCTGAATGAAATGATTGTGTAAATGTAAAGAGTAACAAACCCTTTGTTGTTTTTTTACTGTTGTGTAAGGACAAAGGTCATGTCATTATATTAAATATCTATGTCAATGATCTTCTTTATGTAGTCTTATTCATTATTTATTACCCATTGTGGTTGCACCATAAGGAAGATACATTTTTCTTATACAGTCTGTGGATTGCACATAGGGCTCAAGAGTTTAAAGTTCATATATTATTCTCATTCAGAAGTTTAGAATTTTATCCTTGGAGTCTATTAGAATATGTTTACATGCTTTAATGTTCAAAAAACACATTTTTTCTTCTCATATTGTACTTTGCTGCAACACCTCTTGTCACTCTGTTTGATTCCCTTCATTTTAGCATTTAGATGCCCTTTCTGAAAAGCCCAGCCTGCTCCGATTGGTCATCTGACCAGCGGAAATCGAGGCTATTGTGATAAATAATGGTGGACTGCGACACAGCTGCTCATTCTTAGCTTTAGGGTGTGCCAAATAGCTGCTAGGCAGTCATTATGAAAATGTGTTATGTGATGATGTAGATAAGTAATGAAACAAACGTTTAACTTTAAATAAGTCATTTGGAAGCAGAAAGAATAAGCTTATTTGGCCTGGACATTTGGCTTTGTCAGTTTGAAGACCTTTTTATGCACAAAAAAAAAGCTGCCAGTGCCAAAAGAAAATCACCAGCACCACAATTTTACAAACTGAAAATTTGCGAAAACAAAATAAAAATCAATCCCTTTTGTGAATCAGGGTTTGTTTATTTGAGCATGATAGACATTTTTATTAAAGAAATGGTCAGACATACCAGGAAAAAGCTGATTTCAGTCAAGTAAGGTTACACAAGCTAATTACTTTGTGTCAAGACATTAATGCAAAAAGCATAATGAGTACAAAAAAACAGATTTAATACACACACACACGTGATCACAATGTGCACACATCTTCATTTTCTCTTGTAACAAAAGAAAACTTGTCCTACTCCGAACATGCCGCACTGACTGCGAACAGTAGTAGCACAGAGTTGTAAGATGGTTAGTTGTTTTTTTTGCAGTCTTTTGCTTTTTTTTTTATCCCGGATTTTGTATTATATTGCAGTCAGCCCTGGTACTGGTGGCTGGTGCTACAGTGACATACAGAGCTGAGCTGGGGGTGCTCACTATCATGTAACATGTGGGCTGTGATGCCTGCTCTGCAAAGACTGGCTCTAGGGGTCTTGTAATATGGCATAATGTGGTCCAATTTTGAATTTATCATATTGCCTCTGTTTATTTACAATAACTGTAACTTGAATTATTCATGTTATTTGTCCCTGACTTTGTTTTACACATATACTGTTGCAAAACATTTCATAGCTGTTAGGTTTGTAGTAAGCAAGAGTAAAGCAGAACAGGAAACAAGAGTGTATGTCTGCTGCTAAAGTACAGTACTCAGGAAATATAGATGCAAAATTGCATGGTAGGGTTGAGTCACAAAGTGTCTGTTGCCATATTGAAATGATCTGGTTATTCAGTATGGATGTAAAAATGTCAGTAAAATAATTCAGAATTACGAGCACTTTGCAAATGTAGCTTCTGACGTAAGATGCTCTCCTTTGAAAATGCCTCACGTTGTGGTCATGTGACTCAGAATTGACTGGTGCAGCTCAGGAGTACATGGGGAACAGTTCTGCCAATCAGGTCAATAGTGTGTGACAATAGCGATAGCTGGGATAGTAAAGCACTATTTTGATGGCTGCTGGACAGACTTAGAACCACAGGGTCAGCAGTCATAACTCAGCAGTCCATTTTTCTACTGCAGGAAAAAGCATGCACTATGTACAAAAGTAAAGGTGGTGGATGGAGTTTGGAGAAGCTGTAAAAACTTTTGGTTTGCCTTGAAGTGCCTCTGAATAACTATTCAAATAAATAAACTAAGGCATCAATCTTGTCCTAAGTTGGACTGGGTAAGCAAGCTATTGTTGGTTGATAAGCTAAATAAATTGAGAAATTTGTAAAGAACTCTGGGCTAGTTGTTTTTCAAGCTGACTGTACAATAAGCACCATCATTTATAACGTCCATTAGCATTATATCAAGACCCCCATAAGTCTGTCCTCTGTCTTAAGTACATACAGTACAATATATTATCCAGACAACAATAAAAACTTGCTGCCTTTATACGAGAAAAGGGGACAACTCGCACATTTCCTGCAATGTGTTGAAAGCGTAGAAGCAAAGAAGCAATCAACACTGTGAATATTTTTCATTTTTCTGTCTGTTCTGCTACTGAAGAGAGATCAAACTGCTCACTGTTTCTTTCATTTTTCTGATGAAGAGTGGTCTGAAATGAAACATCTGTTTGTTTGAACAGGAGGGCACTGGCATCAATTATAAAGTTTTTTTTTTCTTTCTCTATACAGCTTCTCTGTGCCCTCTGGTGCAAGTAGCGGTCTTGAAGCTTTTAATGTCTATTTGACATGCTCTCCGCCAACTCCACAATGATTCCATTCCTTATGGACCCCTCCCCACTGGCTGGAGGCATTTTTCTTTCCTTTACGATCACATTCTACTTTGACAGAAATGAATGTATCACCATTTTTATACTTGCTTTGGATATTGCCTCAGCACTTTTGAATATCTGCTGGGAATGACGTGGTTTTTGTCTTTAGTCACCATCACCTGCTGTAATGAACAGAAACGTGGTATCGGGGTTAATGCCAACTTTGTTCCACTGCCTTGTCTTCACTGTCTGAAACAATTGAAGTAAACTGTATTCTTGAGGTAGCTGTATTTAACATGCATATTCCACCGATTAGAATGAGGAAAATTCATCATTTACATAGAGTACTGTGCAAAAGTTTGAGACACTTTTGATGCTTGAAATGCTATCCATCACACTGTATCATCAGGGAGACATTGCTGGGATTGCTCCCAAATTCATTCCGCAGCATGACAGTGACCCTAAACATACAACCAGAGTCATACAGAACCATCCTGTGCTACAAAAAGAACAAAGAGTCTTGCAGCATATGGTGTGGCACCCTCAGAGCCTTGATCTCAACATCTTCAAGTCAGTACGGAATTGCAATAAAAGACGAGCCTGAAACCACAGAAGAACTGTGGCAAGTTCTCCAAGATGCCTGGAATAACCCTGTCAAAACTTTGCAAAGTGGACTACTGGTGTTACACAGACTACACGGGTCTGACTTTTTTTTTTTTTTGCATACGTACGTGTCACAGTGCTGTATACTGTATGCACATCTGCTGGAATGAAAGTGTTCTTCTAAATTTAAAAGATGATTATATATTATACACATGAACATGAGCACAAGCTGAAAGTAGCTGAATTAGGTTTCTACCTAAAACTACATGAATAAAATACAGAACCACTGACGTAAAAAAAAAAGCCTAAATGATGGATCAAATGCCTTTAACTGCGTAGCGAATAGCATGCTTATGGCAAGTCTTGACGTGTGTTTAATGTCTGACGAGCTGTGTAATTGCACTAAGGGAGTAGAATCCATGGAGAGTGTTCATTTTGATCACACACGCACACACATACACAAACACAATGGGGGAAAAAGTTTCTTTGCTAACCCTACAGAAGAAGCAGACCTGCTGAAAGGGTTTCTGCGGCTCGAATTATCCTTCCCTTTTATTTAATTTTTCACAGGTTATTACTTGTTTTTTTCTTGCTCTAGCAAATCTATTCAAAGCTAATGAATAGATGGATAAACTGGATACCACACTTCACATTTGGGACTCCATATCTAACACCTCGCAGTCGTTAAAACACATGGAAAAGGCTCCATCTGTCCTAGATGACATGGGAGATGAGTCTGTGTTGTGTTCTGACCGTTACATATTGTTGAAGGTTGGAGACCCTTGCTGAAATGTGTTGCTATTATCATAATTTTGAAAAGATTATTTCTTTTTGTGCCTTTCTTTTACAAATTCAGTGTTCAGTGGGGTAGGGAGATGTAGTACTTAACTAATGGTAAGGTAATCATCAACTAACAATGCTTTTCTATCAACCAAGCCTCCCGAAATGACTTGTTGTTGGAGACCAGCTCTGTGTTCTCGGAGCTGCAGGTCAGACGTGGTCCTGGAGCACAAAACAATTTTTGCCATAGACAAAGACATGACAGTGAAATTTTCAGGAGGATTTTATACATTTGGAAGTCAGTACTTAAACTGCAAGATATTTCAGCTATTACATATTTGAAAGCTGTTCCCTGACAGTTCCCACTTTTGTTAAAGGTGCCTCATCTCCCACCAGATGAGTTGAAATGCTTCTCTCATGTTCAAGATCTTCTTGTCTGAATGGATTACAAACTTGAGGTTATATTAACTCCATCATTTATATGATATAAGTACATCTTGTTACTAAATTGTCAGTATTTGTTTCCATTCACGCTGTTTTATCTCCAAAGGCTAAAAGAACAACAATGCATGCATTACTTAGTTTTATTTATCAATTTCAGCTGTTTACTATTAATTTAATGGCATTCATTTGACTTTTAATCCATTTTAGATAGCTATTTCTGCTGTTTTTTCAGTAATTACTCTTTCACTTAATTTTAAAACAGTTTATCCATTTTTTTTCGCTAAAAATGAAATGCCTTTTCCAATATTTCAGCTATTGAAGTTACTTTTTTTGTTAACTATTTCAATTCCCCTGCTTCTTTGCTAAGTGTTCAACTGCTAGTTGCAGCACATAGTGTTTCAAGAGCTTCAGTACCTCTGATATAGGGGCGAATCAGACTTAAATCACAGCACCTTTTAGTTGGCTAGCAGCTTTGAAAGTTTTCACTTGCACTCCTAAATTCTGTATTCTGCACTTTTCCCATGTGAGCTATTGTTTTGATTATAATTATTTAGTTACATTATTCAGATTACAACAAAATGTCAATTTTATATGTCATTTGTTTAAGTATATCACTTTAATCAGTCAGCCAATATTTGCTTGTTAAATATGTGGAAAAAGTCTCCATGGCATGTATTTATTTTTTCACATCAAAGTGCATCTGGCTGGGAATGGCTGTATGGGGATGGAACTTTTATGCCATTTGAAAACAACAAGACACCTTTGCACTGCACTCTCTTGTTTTTCTGAAAGTGTTGCACTTACAGTCTTTAAAGACATTGAGCTCTTGTTCCTGTGGGCAAAATGGACCTCTTTTTAGTCATCCGGGACACAATTGTGCTTAACAACCAAATGTGGCCTGTGGCCAGACTCAGCCAAACAATAATTTAATTAATGCTCATGTGTCATAGCAACCTGAGTAAACAGATGGAAACCCTACTGTAATGAATTCCGTTTTCCCCAAATGTTCAATAAAAGAAAGTCTAAAATCTTCTGAAGTGTAGCAGAAGGAATCTTTAGTGCATTATCATGGCAAGAGTACAAAGCACAGCATATGTATGACCTGTCTCCAGAGTGTAAGAAGATACAAAAAGTGTTAATCTGAGTAAAGTGAAGTGAACCATTAGGTGTTGAGGGATGCGTCTACTCAGGAGAACCCCAGACAATAAAGCACAGATTGTTTGTGTGGTAAACATGGCCATACAAAGAAAAGCCAACTGACTACACACAGCTAAAGGTCCTTGAAGACATATGGAAGTTATATGAGGACACTTATGAACACACATTTTGTATCTAGTGTCTAAACGTGCACAGCTTTGTAAAGACCTTGAGGAGAGAAAACAACTGAGAAGAGTTAGCTTGTTGTTTTTTTTTGTAGTTTTTCTTTTGATCCGTTTTGTCATTGGACTGCGGAGTGTGTTCTCATTAGATTGATTGTCCTCTGGTATGCGGCTATCTATTTTAGTTGTTGGACGGTATTCGCTTGTGATTTAGTGCAGCCAGGTCCAGACTCTGCCCAGGCAGTGCATTACTGTTGGTGGAAGGCTTTACATGAGCATCTAATCAGACAGCTTGCCCTGACCTCCTTTCTGAATCAGTTAACCAGTCAGACGGCTTTCTTCTGCGGGCGACCAGCTAAGCAGCTTGACCCTCCTCCTCTTTGAGCCAGGCAACCAAACTTGAAGCCCCAAGTCTTTTCTGAGAGGAAAGCCAATTAAACGACGGGGCACACCTCATTATCAAACTTGCCAACTCCTCATAGCTGGACCCACCTCTTCTACAGGCGCTAACCCACGAGAGAACTGAGTCAATGTGATTACTGAGCTGGAACTCCATCACATGGCTACCAGCTATTTAGCAAAATTACACATTTTCCACATATGGCATGCAGAGAGCAGGGCACAGATTTTTCAGGAACCAATCAACATATGGTATTGATACATGCCAAGAAATATTACAGATGAACACTTTGCAATCAGCCCAGAGTCAGTGAAATGAAATTTTCCACATCTTCAACAGGCAACTAGGTTTGACCATGCTAATTTTTCTGACATCTTTTCAGAATATTCTCAAAACACAATGACATTATATCTGTAGTGGTACCAATTATACACCACAATGTAGTCAGCATTTAATGTTAACATCTGCAATGCAAAGCTTACAAGCCAAGACAGTAAACCAGTCCTATTCAGTTATTCATCTCTGATTCTATTCAAGATGACAAATGTCAAATAACGTTGTTCGTTTGTGCGTGTAATTTGCATTAGTCTGTTAATGATGTATGTGTCATAAAGCCATGCAACCAAAGAAAACTTTAACCAAAGACAAGTGAGGAGGGGAGGTGGAAGAGTCAGCTACAGCAATAACAAAAAGGCTGTCACAGCTGATAAATGCAGCTCATATCAATAATAATGTCTGAACAAAACCGTTTTTACCTCTAGTGTACAATATGAAAGTTAAATAGACATGTGTTTACAAAAAAAGGTAGATGACCAGTATAACTTAAAATAATTTTAGTATCACAAGTGCTAGACTGACCAAATTATTTGGATGATTGAAATTTTAATTCAAAAGCAGGCAATATGTTATATGAGGTTAGACAGGTGTTGTTAAAAATGCATGAGGCCTAACCGTTTGATTAGCACTTAAACATTTATGATGTGATGCACTAGTGGAGGTGAAGTAATGCAACCTGAATTATATTTCGTATGCAGGTTATTAAGTTTACGTTTTGTGGAAAGTACTGAAAAGAGTGTAATGAGCAATGAGCAGTTCATAGCCTCTACCACTGCCAGAATGGATTTCACTACACTGAGCTGGCTATATAACCTAGAATTAGATTGTTTTCATACTGTGATAAACTGGCCAGGCTGTCATGTAATCCGAATTTAATTACATCGTGTGAAGAAATATGATTGTTTGCAAAAGTTGTGTATTGATGTGATGGTATGGAAAGGTTATGATTCGGGTGATTTAAGACAACTCCATGATTCTCATTGTCCCTGAACCATTTAACTACCTCTACAGTTTTCAGAGACTCTCTCCCTCTGCTCAACTTTCATAACTCACATCCATATTTCCATTTTATCAGAGGAGCTGTAATGAACAGATCTCAGATTACTGTTTGATGTCGTCTTTAATCCTTCCAGTCAGGCAACTGAGACACCTTCTGGACTGCCTCTGCTGAGCAGATTTGGATCAGCAGAGCTGGGACTGCCTGCCAATCAGCACAGTGAATGTTCAGCATGTGAACACTGACTCAAATGTATTCAGGAAATAGCCCATTAACCAAACTGCATTTATCTGTAAAGTTAACCATGAAATGCAGGTTTCTCACTCTTGACACTGCATGCCATTGGGAAACAGTTTTATAAAATGTGAGCACTGTGAGAACTTTAGTCATGATTGAAAATTAAAACGTGTGAAAGATTCTCACAATTTATCTGTGATACAAACGGAAGCGAGGCTAATCCATTATTCATCTCGCAGGCGTTTTCATCGCTGGTTTTGCAGATGTCGAGCGTGTCCCATAGATCTACATACGTTGCATTAGCAATGGCACTTAGGCACTTGGCATGCAAGCAAATAACAAAATGACGACGGCGTAATTGCTATCGATTTTGTTCAATGCTTACTGAATAATTGGCATAAATAAATGGAAAACGGAAACATCTGCAGCCCTTTAGTGAATGTAATCATGATGTGAAAACATCCCTTCGAAAAGGTAAACACACAACTAGAAAGGTTTTGTTAAATGTAAAATGACTGGTTATTTCAAAATACGTGTCATATAAGCAACGTTAGACGAAAGCAGTTACATTGCTGAATGAAATATGTTACCCACTGGAAGAATCTGCATGAATTAATTAAAAGGTTGAGCAGAATTTACAAAGCATAATGTTAATTACATTCATTTTATGGTATGTGCTAACCAGTATACATTAATAATTAATGTTACATAGGAGACTGAATGGAAAAACCCCAGAAAAATATCAGAAATTTTAATTCAAAGACGGAATCAGCGACATATGGAAGTGGACATCGCTTTCTCATTGCTGAAGTAACACAAATATTGTAATATGAAACATCCACAAGTGAATGAGCCCTTCATATCTACATGGGGAGTGAGTCCTCTTTTACAGAGCCTCCAGTGTTTCAGCAGTAGCCCTCAATGGACAAACCAAACACTGGCCACGGAGAGAGCATTTCACGTTGTTGTACTGATGTCCAGCCACTGAAGCTTCTCCCACACACTTGGAAACGGAGGATTGAGGTAGTTGGTCTCCATTAGATGCCACTAAATCCAACACACTGGTCCTCCAACTCCTCATAATCAAATATGATAATACATGCATGTGTTTAATGCAGTCCTGCATCAGTTTTAGGTTATTTTAAATAGCAGATCATAACATAAATTGGGAAATTTAAAGAAAACACTGTATTTTCATATTATTAATGTTGTACTTTTAATTTAATAGTCATCTCTTGTCCTTTACATTTGCATTACTCTTTAAATCCAGTAGTTTTGACATCCTCTGTGCTGCACACTGTGGGTACACTGCAGTTAGTTAATTTATTGACCGTTAAACTGGCCACCACTGCATCAGTAATGTTATCCCTTTTCAAATGAATTACAACAGGCTTCTGGTCCAAAACTCACACATAAATTCCACTTAAGTTCCCTCGTTTTAGGAATATACTGTTACAGAAGTAAAAGAGAGAAAAGGGGAAAAAAGGATGAGAACAAAAAAGATAGAAAAATAAATCAGAACCACTTTTTCATCCTCGGTAAAAGCATTTTCAGAGTCATCCCACAAACAAAAGACTATTAAAAGGAAGTATGCATATGATTGAAATTTCCACCTGATGATGAATTTTAAAAGTCCTCATAAAAAATATGTACTTCACTGTGACCAGAAGAGCTAAGTCATGTGCGTCAGGTCTAAAGAGCCACGTGGAAGTACTGAATGCCCTTCACACATGCTGCTTTAAAAAACTTCATCTTAGAGTTCAGTGTGAAAAGGGAAGAGGGTAAAATGGCAGGGTCCAAATTAAAGCCAGCTCAACCAATTATGTGCTCGCTGTCTAGTTCTATTTGAGATAAAGTTGATCATCTGGGCTAAAAATCCAGAGACTCTTCTTATTAAGGTTCCTGATAAAGAAAAACACTTATCCGTGCTTTATTTTAATGACTTTTTGGAAAGATACATTAGTATGCATTTCACATATTGGCAAATGCATAATAACTCATATGACATACTGTAGTCGGTGCAAGTAGGAGTCTAAAATCTAAGCAAGAATGAATAATTGAGTAAGAGTCTACAGTCCAAATGTCAAAACATAGTTTGTTTGTGTTCATGCACATTTCATTCCAGCAGCCCTCAAATCTGCATGTTTTCAGCCAGACAACAAGTCAGTCTTGGCTTTTTATCCATTAAAATAAATCACACCCAAAAACAACAATAAAATGCGCTCACATCACAGCCACAGATGACACTCAGTGTAGTAAAACACTCCCATGACCTTAGAAGAATTATGCGCAGTCCAGAAATGGTAAAATATGGAAATTAGACACTTTCTTTAGGAAGAATGCATGTTGGAAGTGGGAGAGGAGAATGTTGGGGTGGAGAGGTGTGGAAGAGGTGATTCAAGGGGAGAGAGGGTGTGAAGTGATTCTTGAAGAGGCAAAGCTGCATGTGGGCAGAGAAGAAATGAATTTTTGAGAACAAAATTGGGTGGAGTGAGTCACTTAGTTGAATTTATATTTCTTTTGACTCGATGCTGATTGCAATTGTTGTTAACATTTAAACTGTCTATATTGTGTGAGAGGCACAACAACACATTTATGGCTGTGATTTGGCCCAAAATTAAAAAAAAAAAAAAAAAAAAAAAGGATGAACATCAATTCATCCATTGTCTAAACAACTTGACCTTTTCCTGTTCTGATTGGGTAGGAGTGTACGCCATCTCTCAACCGTTATGGCTTTCACTCTATCACAAACAAACGTATTAACGCTCAGAATTACGTCTACAATTTAGAGCTCTCGTTTTACCTGACCTGCATGTCACTGGACTGTGGGATTGAAATGGTGCACCTGCTGGAAACCCACACAGACAACCCACACACCACAGTAGAAACATACAAACAGCAACAGCGCAAGCCACTCTGCCACCATACATACTTTAACATAAGGATGAGAGACGAGCGAGAGCGTTTGACAGTGTTTATTTGTCTTTGAAAGCTGGTATTAATAAGAGAGCAGTAATAAAAAGAGCAGTCTCAACAGCTGAGAGTTGTGCTCCCTTCTCTGTGAATGGATCCTTGTATTTTTAGCCTGATATAGGCATGAGTGCTTTATGAACGAGGTGCATACAAACAAGCTAGTACTAGTAAAACCAGTTAAATCTGAAACTACTGAATGTGTGACTGAGAATGTGAGAGTGCATGAAATGGAAAATTCTATTACTGTGGCTCACAAGGCAAAGAGCAGAAAATCCAACCTAGATTTCAGCTCAGCTCAGAGAGACGGCGACAAAGACCTTGAGTATGTTCAGGAGTAACATTGAGGGTACTGGATGGCAGCTCAGACCACTGACTTTATTCTTTGATAAAAACAGACAGGAAAGAATAAAAAAAAATGGAAGTAGCTAATCGCCACTGCTGAACACTCGCTCAAAAGAGCATGCGAGGTTGGCTGCGTCACAGTTTCGGTTTGTTTAGGACTGTTGATTTTGCAACAGAGGAGGGCTGGTGTCTGCAGTGTCTGTTGCCATGACAACCATAGGGCAATACTGGAGGTCTCAGCAGCTATCAACTGTCTTCAGGCTCCCGTGGTCTTCAGCGAAAGAGCAGACAGTTGACTCCCGCTGCAGCTAGTCAGTGTAGTTCTGGCAGATGCAAAGTACAGTAATTGAAAGTGTTTGAAGTGGAGCAATGATGCGATCATGATTGTTGTTCTTCAGCAGCTGAAGAGGAGCTTGTTGGCAGCGGGACCCAAGCTATAATCTGGATAAGGCAGTTTAGAGTCAATTGTTTTGGATGTGGTTTTCTGTTGGCCGTGCGTGTGAGCCAAGTCGGGCTGTTAGAGAGTATTTTCACTGTGGCAGTTAGGACTTACAAAGTCAACAGGCAAGGATAATTGGAAAGAGTAAAAAAGACATTTCTGCCGTTAGAATTAGATTCAATATTGCTGTTGTAAATAAACAATCATATGTCTTTTCACTGCTCAGACTTATTTATCCCTTAACAATCTGTGGCTCATTGGTGGGTCAGTCTCTCCAAACTCACGCTGTACAGCTACACATTATTGCTACTGGCAAAATGTCCAGTAGCGGTCGCAAGGTTTCCAAAGATATCACTTATGCCAGGCTGAAATTTATGTTGATCCATTTGCATTTGCATTCATTGAAATGGTGACGCCATATGAGACTTGAGATCTTGGTTTTGAATATTTAATTTAGACACTGAAGACGTCATTTATCTTTAATGAAGAGCTGAAGAACATCTCATAGAGCATACATCTGACACTGTGAGATACCTCAATGAAATTAAGGGGCAAAATGGGATATTGCTAGATAATGAACGTCCTGTTGTTGTTATGTTTGAAGGACATGCTATTTTTTTAAAGAAAATTCTCCAAAATGACACCATTAGTCACACCCAGAAACTGCAAAAACAGACAAAATCGTCAGATTTCCAACTTTTAGATGATCCTTGAAACTACCATGTGTGATGTGCAGATATGGTGGGAAAATTAAGCAACTTCAAGTTAAGATGTGTGATGTTGTTCATTGAAAAATGGTCTTTGTGCTAGATTCTGGATAAGAAAAACAAAAAACTTCACACTCCTCAGCTGTAATGAAAGGCCACGGATGTCTCAGCTGTGACCAGCAGTCATGTGACAAAAAAATCTGAGACTTTTGAGGTGAACGGCAGGCTGTGTTTACACAGAGTGGAAAGGGGATGACAAGAGAGACTGAGAGGAAAATAAAACCTGCTAGATCAATAAAATAAATGCCACATGGCTCAAAAATGGTGTGAAGACGGACAAGCTGTCAGAAGCCACATTCGGGGCAATGAAATATCTTTGTAGACTTGATGTGCAGAACAGTGTGAAAAACGCCTAGTTTGTAGAGGTTGTAAAAATGTAAATATCTACAGCACGGAGGGTTTTTTCAGTTCTGGTAACATTTGTAGGCACTTAAAGATATGTTGTAAATGATTTCTTGATGATTTATGGCATTACAGCCGTGTCATGCTACACAGAAAACATTTTTAGGTTGTCTTTCTTTCTAGTCACGGTTGTGCAGTTTCTATTGAGCTGCAGGACTTTAAGTGCCATAAAAGTAATAGGAATAATCCCAACCAAAATACTAAATCATGGCAGAACACTGTATTAAGGACATATATTGACAGTTTACACATAAATGTATTATAACAGAACATAAAAAACAGGAGTCTTTTAATCCTTTTCTGTTCTAAAAGCCTGCTGAGTCCTGCTCAACAGGAAAGTATTTGGCATGCTATTTCTGTCTTAAATGTGAAGGGGTCCATGTGTCAAAAGGGCACATGGCTTTAGAGCACATGTTTTCTAAATCAAAGAATTAAGGCATTTTGTACCATCTTACTGTACGTACAACCAGTGTCCCTGGCACAAATGTACTCCTAAGAAAGCTTCTTCAAGTAAGAGAAAACAAAACTTTTTACATAAAGATCCAACCGTACAATATTTACCTCATAGTGTCTCATGATGATGAGACACTATGCCATGTGGCATCATAAATTTTAGAAAAATAGTTGTAATTTCCTAAAATAGTGTCCTCTAATCTGCCTTAAATTAAATGAAATTGCATGATGTTGTTTCTGGTTGAAATTAATACATGGATTACCAAAGTTAATCTAATGCATGGATTATCTTTGTTAATCCATGCATTAGGTGCAATTAGAGTCTCCCTTTACACGTTAAATGTTAATCAGAATTATTAAATGCAAAAACAACCAGTCCGCTAAGCCCTGGTATGAAAATTGCCCGGCGACTGGGAGGCAGAGACATCCGCGAGTGTAAACTCTTTGCTGAGCTATTGAACTTGTGATATTCAGTGTGGCCACTTGCCAACAGATACTGCAGGTAGAGAGGACATCTTTTTATAGGTGGAGAGTGTAGACTATGGCAGTGATGAATGGTGGAGCAAAATTATTGTACCTGCCCTGTTAATCACTGTGGTATCAGCTGACCTCCTAATCTGTGATAACATATTGCACTGCGATTTGAAAGGCTGTCTTCTAATGAAAAGGGCACACTTTTGATGTATGGAGCCATGCGGGTTAGAATGGGAAACCCTTACTTAAGGTTTTTAATTTGTTATGACACAATATTCCCAAAAAGTATCTCATTATACTTTTAACACGCTTAATTCTCTATCTGAGAAAATATTATGTGTTGTGTGGCTTGTTGTTCCCTTTTCCCTGTAATATCCAATTATAGTGGTGATGTGTCCATTGAGTCTGATAATGAGGATGAGTCAAGACCACCATCTGGATATCATCCCCTGCAATTATTCATCATGAGTAAGCCGCAGTTTCTCTTAACCACACCCTCTTTTCTTAATCATAGTCTTTGCCTCCGGTGCTGGATCACCTCCAGCCACTTGTCTGTGTCCCGCCCTTTGCTAAAATCTAATCTGCATTCATTTTCCAAGTTGTTCTGCCTGGCACTTCCTTCCTCTCACACAGACACACTCATTGGATGACTGTAAATTAATTTAAAGCATTCTGAATTTTAAGAAGAATTTAAATTCGGGGCGACCTGATAGCTGACTGGTTAAGGTGCACATGGGTGTGAATACCCTTAGCAGAGTCGCTGGTTCAATTCCCAACTAATTGGACCACTGCTGCATATCACCCGCTACTCTCTTTTCCCATATTTCCTGCTTCTCTCCACTGTAACTGTCAAATGAAGCCATAAAATCAATGAAATATCTTTTTTTTTTCTCAGAAGGGAAGAGTTTCAATCTGAAGCTTTACGAATAAACAATAGTAAAAAATCCAAAAGTTAAGATTTGTCTCTCCGCAAGTTCAGCAAGCATGCCTAATGTTACCCAACTTTAGATGCTCTTTAATTCCACAAGCTGCTTACCCCAATTTAAATCCTCACCTTTTCCATAACTAAGGGCAGCGATGTGCTTCTCCGATCAAACTATTTATCCTCCATATTCAAAAAAAAAAAAAAAAAAAGATTCACATACACCGTAAGGGCAATACAGCAGAGCCTGGTGGCATCAGGGAGTTCAAAGTATGCACCACTTGCTGGCAAAAGCTCTCTAACTCAAATTCAGCTCAATTCTAAGCCTTAAGAGGGTCCCTCATCAAAAGGAAATTACACTTAAAAAGTCTGGCATTCTGGTCGGCACAGAAAGATGTGTTGGTTTTAGTGAGTTCAGGCTTTTAAGAGATCTTTAAACTCCACTCTAAGGTATGAAATATGGAACACAATGTTGGAAATGGCAATCTTTTCTGAGCGTGCTGATTTCACAAAACGCATGAATGACCAAATCTGACAAAGTATGACATGTCCATTTTATTTTCCATAACATTGTGTTTCAGGAGAACTGTACACATAATGCATATCTTCTTTTTTTTCTTTTTTTTTGACACAGTTCATTTTGATGAGACTCCTTGTCACAAACCAAGTCTTCTGAGTGTTGAAATTTTAAATTCCATTACATTCCACAGATTTCCCTTTGGTTACTCAGACCATCCTCTTGGTGTCCCAGCCTGCCCCTGTTAGTGAAATCTTGTCAATGAGCATCACTCATAAATAGGATCAGACAAGCATGCACATTCACACGGCCTCTGGAACAGAAGACATTTATCATGACACAAGTAGTCAAGTGGCTAAACGCCTGAAACGCAAGTTCAGTCAACAATTTTCAACATTTTAATTGTCTTGTTTAATCTGGTGCCTCTTTACGCCAGAAAGTAATAAAGCATTACAAATATATTTTTTTTCTTTTTCACAATAGCAGTTTATGACATAAAGATACACACTCAGTTTCTGTTATGAATCCCAGATCTTTCAAATGGATGTTCTGTAACAGCATTAGGTCATCATGAACAGGACGTGTGTAACATTACAAAGATATGGTTTAATTCATGCCTCAAAGGTTACAGGCGGCAGGCAAACAGAAAGGCTACCTGCGTCTAATGAGCTGCAGACAATTAAGTGGCCGCTGAGTGTAAATATTAATCACGTGAAAAAGCACTTGTGCTTACAAATGTCTAATGGCCTTTCTTCTAATTAATGTTTTCACAGTCACTCTTTTAAATAGGCTAGATTTATTTCTTGTTTGCAAACTCGACGGGAGGTGCATATGCAACGACGTCTCCCCCCTTTTTCTGTAGTTGGATTTTCCAACAGTAAGCCGTGAGTGCATTCAATTATGTTCTCAAGGCTTATCATTTTATTTTCATCTTTGTGAAGGTACCTTGTGCATAATTTGATCAGTGTTGCATCCTTTTCTGTCTTTAGCTGTCAGCTGTTGTCGCTATGCTATGACATAATTCATTAATCACACACACACACACACACACACACACACACACACACACGCACATAAAAAAAAGCTGCATTCTGTAGAGAGGTTTTCCAGATCAAATTAAAGGTTAATCCTGTGCCTGCATCCTTCAGCCTATAAAAACTATCTTAGTATATATTTCGCTCATCTGTGTCAAGCCATGTAGCTCAGAATCAGAGTGTCTAAATTATTCTTCTCTATTCCTGCCTATAAGTTTTTGTAAAGCGCACAGTAACACTGATATAAAAGCTATGGAGTATTCCACACTATGATGAGCAACTGTATATAAACTTGCCTCATCCTTGTGTGTTAATTCACCAAGTTTTCTTAGATTCGGACTTCACCAGGTTCTATGATTTTAGGATACCTCGTCATCTCTGGCGTGTGAAGCGACCATGTTTAAAGTGGCGATAGAGTATATGCCTTTTGAAATGCAAAGCGGCAGCTGCTCTTATGCTCCTTTTTTCTCCACTGATCACATGGCGGAAATAAAAAGTCAAAATTATCAGGGAATTCTTCTTTTAGCAGGATGTCAGCCATGCATGAATATTGCTTGCGGCGTTTGGGGAGGGTGTGAGAGGGACGTCAACAACATAATGCAGAAATCTGATAGGCAGACAGAGAGTGTGTCACCTCAGTGAATGCAGCACCGGAAAGGATTAGTAACACACAGAAACCTCCGCTTTCATCTTCCAGTGAAAAACAGAGTGAAAACCTTCACTGCGTACTTCCTTGTGTTTGTTTATTTTTTTTTGAGGCAGAATCGTATTTACATCATTAATAAGTAAATTCAAAGTTCCTTTTAAAATTTACTCTTAATGATAAAAATAAACATAGGTACACATAGTTTTTTTTTTCTGGATTCAGAAATAAAATGATGTTCTGATTCATTTACAGTCCTACATAGCACGAGTACAGCATTAGCTTCAGTTGTGACACACTAACAACACTTTGCTGCAGCAACTCTGAACATAGTCCAGCATGGCAATCAAACATCAGCGTACATTTTCTTTATTAAAACAGGGAGCTCACAGAATAGCCAGGCACTAAAGATCATGATTTATGACCGTTTTAATACTGACAGCTTTCCAATTTAACAACTAAAACAAGATTTGTTGTATGATTTCGAGAACTGAACAGTTACCTTATTGGAATGCGGTGAAGTCCAATAAGAAATTGCAGTCGAGTGGTTGGTTTTAAAACTAAAGCTGTGAGGCTGTGCCTTATGTGATGGGAAACAGCATTTTAATTACACAGTTACGTAATTTTGCCATAGGGTATATAGAAAGAAAACACAAAGGAGCAAAAGATAATATTTGTTCTTCTGTTTCAGCAATTGAGTTTCCTGCCTGAGGTCTGCATTTGAACTTAAGCGCAACGCTGTAGAGAAAACTTTCTATAGACAACTGTCCTGAATACATAAAAAGAAGCAGTATGGAGGCAAACCAGGTTTGCTGAATGGGTTCATTATTAATAGAAAGTATGGCACTTGCCGTAATATTTTAAAGTTTGACACTGTTGTAATAACTGTAAGGCAGTAGTTTGAATGGAAAAAAAGACTTTAAGGGACCCAAGGTGTTTTAAAGATTTCCCCCCAGGAACATCATGACAAAGTGTATTTACACCTCACCCCCCTATACCCCTTTCTTTGGTTTATATTGAAGTCTTTGCTCCCCTCCAAGTGCATCTAAAACACTCTCCAGATGTTTCAACGTTAGTTTTCCCTGTAGCTTTTTTTCTTTTCTTTTTTTAGGTTTTGTTGTTGTGCAGCTCTCTCTTCCCTCGAGCGACCCGGACACCACTTCTGCCTCCCTAATGGTAAAATGACCTTCCTGAAACCTCTGCTGTCAGGAGAGCATAGTCACTCCCGATGTTTATTTAAATTCAACAAAAACTTATTATACCCCTGTTTTCTCTGCACCACAAATGTCATTGTTTGCTTCCAAACATTCCTCCTCTGTTTGCAATGCTCTCACATCTGTCCTATCCATGAATATTTATAATCTGACTTTGAGCTTTGCATCTCTTACAGAACCATTCCTGATCTATGGCTTTGCACATTATACCCTGTATAAGAACACACAAATGTGCTGCAAAATAAAATAGAAATTTTAAAGACAAAAAGAAAACGAAAACCATTACATTTTTAATGCGCAGCTTATTGCGCCTTCCTGGATATTTTATTTGTGCAATTTAAAGTTGCGTCCATCACTATACACTGACAACCAAATGCATTTGTAGTGATGCAATATATGTGCCAATTACGCAAGAGGTTGTTTTAGATGCACTTTGCAACTGTAGTAGAGTTAATGGGAAGAGAGGCTAAATATTATCTGATGATAAACTGTTAATCGCATGGTATTATTGAGCTTCAAATATATATATATATATATATATATTTAAAAAAACACATTTTGAATACACCTCCAATAACAATATATCACAGTTAAAAACCACACTGACACTAATTTACAAAATCCACTGAAATGTCTTCAGCCTTCCTCATATGGCAGCTGATAAACTGCAAATGTTTCAGACAACTGTAGATCACAACAAAATGTTCGGTAGGCACCCTGAGATGGGAATACAGATATGAGCTTTACCTTCTCAACAACTGACATTGTTTCAAATGCTGTTCAGTTAAGAGGCAATAAATGACACTCTTCAGTCAAATTCCTGACAACACTTCCTATAATGTACTCTTTGTTATATTTCCACAGTGAAAGCATCGAAATGTGTCCCTGGTGAATTAGTTTTTTTTTTTCAAATTAGAAAATAAATGAACTACATTGAATAACAAGGATAAAATACATGTGAAATGAAAAGCAAAAGTTTTGCATAAGTATTTCAGAATGAAGAATAAGAATCACCACTGCATAAAACCACAAAACCATACTCAGCATATTGTATAGGAGGTGGAGGAACCTGTGCACAGTCTGTATTGCTTGCTGCTTGTTCAGTAAATGTGTTTATCCACTTTCCTTTTTCTAGGGGCTGGAGGTTTTTTAATGTAAAAGGCAGGAGAACATCTTGAACTTGTTGCGTAGCTTAGGCCTTTTATTATGTGTACTGTAGAGCAGCATCGTTTACAGTAAATCAGTAATACAGTGTGACAACTTCTTTAAATATGAATGTGCTAAGGTGAGGAACTTGCTCACTCGACTCTATATCGTTTTCAGATGCAGCTGATGTTGGATATTGTGGATTTTGACACCTACTGTGTTTTGAATTGCAAAGCAAAGCATTAGAGTGCAAAAAGAATCATCCGTACTGCTGCATTTGGCTATTTTGTTGGGACTGAACTTTTTTTTTGCTTTGCTAATATGCTGATATTCGTGTATTGACTTGTGTTGTCCCTCTGTGAAGTCTTTCTGTCAAGCTGTCCTGCTCTGTGTTCTTTCTGCTGTGGTGGAAAAAGTACTAAGATCTTCTACCAAAGCAAAAGTACAAAAGGACCAGCATCATGCATAATATACCTCAAGTATCAAAAGTACTTATTATGGAGAACAAACAAAATGCTGTATATAATATTATTGGATTCTAACTATTGATGCATGAAAATCTATCACTTGAATAGACTGCTTGTGAATCAGTTGCATAAAGCTGAAATATTGAAGTGCAAAATTTTACCTAAATATTGTAAGTGAGTAAATGTTCTTCTGATGTTCTCTAAATCAAAGTCTCGGCTCACAAAGTAGCGCCTTATCCTATGCACTGGTATTGCAAGAAAGTTTCATAATGGCCAAATGGCAGCAGCGTTTGAAGTGCAGGTGATATGTAGACTGATGGTTGCAGCAGCAGCAATAGTAGACATGTAGGCATCCTCCACCTGCTACAACACATGCATGTTTCTTCTGGGACTTTCAAAAACAAAAACAGACATGTTCATTAGCACACATCACATGGTTTTGGTGCTAGTTTTGCTCATGACTCGATTTGTGCCATCCGTCAGTGAATTAACATCCTGAATTTACAATGTTTATTACTAAGTTTTTGTGTTTCGTTCTTTGCAGTGCAAGAGGGTCAGAGCAGGCAGTATTAAGTAGATGCCACTGCAGCATTTAGGCTTAGTGTGTAAGTCTGACCGCTTTCACCATGTAAAACTCCTTCAGACTGATATAATATTATTAACATACAGACATTATCTCCTCTTCTACTAATGTAGCATTCAGCTGAGGCGATTTGTACTATTTGAGGCTTTTGAAGTTACTAAAGAGAGGTGTACGTTTACCAGTGGTTACTCGGTTTTGTGAAATATTTGTAAGAGTCTACAGCAGCAGACATTAAAGGATATCACATTTTTAATGTAATATTTATGTACCATTCAGATTGTTAGAGTAATAACAACATGAAACTGCAATGCATGGCTCAGTTCTCCCCTCCAGACCATCCTTATCTATCACTTCAAAAGTTTTTGAAATAATCTTCAAAACACCAAACTTTCATAAACTCAGCATGATAATTAGAATTCTTCACATCTCTGCTGCAGAGTACTAGAAAATGAAGCCATGTCTTTCAGTTTCATGTGTTTCTTATTACTCTTTAGCTGCACATCTGCCTGGATATCACATATCAAAACAGGAATTACCATGTAACAGGCTCAGGGGTCCCATTTCATTCTTTGTTGGTGCGATCTCTGACTGACTCGTTGTTGTTGAGCGGCGGAGGTGGCGACTGCTTGCTCCTCATGCTCCTGCCATCTGTGGCGGCTCGTGAAGTCTCTGTGACGAAAAGCCGAGTCACCCAGACAGAGGTGACAATGCGTTTGTACTCATTCCTGAAATTCCTGTTGAGTAAGCCATAGATGATGGCATTCAGACAGCTATTGAAGTAGGCCATGAAGTAGCTGACCACAAAAAGCCACTCTGGGATGCGGGGAGCCACACGAGACGGATCTATTGCCACCGCCAAGCCAATCAGGTTAAGTGGGGCCCAGCAGATGGCGAACAGCACAAATACCACAAACATGGTGATGAAATTTCGCAAGTCACTTGGTCTGAGGCGAGGGCTCTCCTCAGTCTTCACTTTACGCCGCACCTGGACATGATGAACACATATACAAGTTAGGATTTAGACTGTAAATAATGTCGGAAGGCTTCATTCGCTCTCTGCCTCACTGTTTCACACTCATTTAGACACACAACAACAACAAGAAACCCACACAGACATCCACACATACAACCATTCCAGGGATCTGGTCCATCTATCTGCCTGTCAAACACAATATCTCAGCTGAAATCACAGACACTAACTTTGTCAAATGTTTGCAGTTTTCAAAGCTTGTTTTAAACCTGTGTTTACTAGTAGTTATAAGTTTAATGTGATAAAGGATTTCACTGTCAGGATGATGTATTTTTACTGGTGTGTTCTGGCTTTTAAAAATTACACTTGTCCAGTAACAGGTCCATTATTAAAGGTCAAAATTTCAAAACATGAAATGACCATATTTGTTACTTTACAAACCCAATTTGGGTGAACCCTGGAGGGTGGTGGATTATGTTACTACAAACCCAGAAGGTCTCTGTATTATTTAAAATTGATAGTATTTTCACAGTTTTTTTGGTTGGTGTCCAGATGCTGTTCCAGAAGCTCTCCTATTACTACTTTCTTTGAGCCTGTAAAGATAGAAACAACCATGTAGAGAATGAGACCTACCTGAATCACAAGCACCCAAATGCGTAGATAACAAAAGGTAACCACTGCAATGGGAACCAGGAAGTGAACCACCACGACCGCCACCGTGTAGGAACTGCTGACATTCTGAGCGAAAGTGCAGGAGTAGACCCTCGGGTCATATCGTAGCGAACCAACAAAGAAATTCGGGACAATGGCCACTACTGTGAGCAGCCAAATTAAGGCAACAAAGAGTAAAGTGTTGCGGTAGCTGTATAGCCGACTGTAAGAGAATGAGTGACAGATATAGCAGTATCTGTTCACTGCAATCCCAGTGATGTTGAAAATGGAACCAATGACACTCAGCCCCATAAGGAAACCACTGACCTGAACAGAGAGAAAGAGAGTGGATGTTTGTGTCAGGCTGTGTTGGGAGTGTGGATATTAGTGCCACAGTGGCAGTAAACTGAGTGTGGTCTTACCATGCATTGGGTGTTTCCCAGCGCCCATCCATCATGGAAGAGAGCGTAGAGAACCAGGGGGTAGGGGTAGAAGGCTACCACAAGGTCAGCAAATGCCAGACTCACTACAAACACATTACCTAAAGAGGAAGGCACAGAAACACAGTGTCAGTTCTCTTAAATATATTTACAGAAACTTGTCTCTGATTGTGGGATGAGTCATGTTTTATTATGCCAAACACACCATAATTATACAGTTCTGTTAACACAGGATTTACCCTCGAGTGCGACTGTGATGATTTCACCCCTTATCTTCTCATCTCAGCACAATCACTTTTTTTTCTGGATGCACTCAGTCTGTAGTTTAATTGACAACACTCAATACATAGAAAATGGTGCAACATATCAGACTTTGTCGGGGTGGGAATGATAAAAGTCAGACTTATTTCCATTGTTGCCACTGGTCAGTAAGGATAAGAACGTTCAACCCTGGCTGAAACCAGTTCTCATTGCTTTGTCTTATCCTGAGCTTTGTGCCAGTAGAGAAAATACCAGACTCTTGCATGGGGTACAATTTCCAGCGTGCTACGAACCTATCTCAGCACATCCAGCTTGGTGCGATTGTTGGCTTAAAAGGGTCCAGATTACAAAAGGTTTCTAGCCTCTGCTCCACAGCCGATTGCCTCACCCTAGACAAAGTTTTATCAGGAATGGCAGAGCCACTGTTTTGACAGAGAAGAAGGACAAGCATGTGGACACAGCACTTGGGGCATGCAGGTCCTTTTTTTGCAAAGGATGGTCTGTTCACAATATCCAGGTAGCGCATCACAAAAATGACACATTACTTTGTTTAGTTTGAAGTGCTCTCCTCTCACCGCAACTGGTTGAAGCAGATGAACGTCCACTCTGAATCTGGTTTGATGTTTTTTTGTGAAAAGGGATTTTTTTTTTCTCTCCACTGTTGCCAAGCGCTTTCTTAAAAGGAAATTGTCGGTTCTCTCCCTACAATATTGTAAGGATTTGATCTCATTATGTAAAGTGCTGTGTATATAAATAGAAGTTGAATTAAACTGAATTCGTTTTTGAAAATAGTGTCATCATATAGTTTGTCTAGCAGAGCAGCCCTGACTCCATTGCTTATAATCATCTACTATCTGCAGCACATGTAGCAGAGTATATAATGGTGCGGAGTCAAACCGTGTCTTCATGATAATTTGCTAAATAGTTTGTGAAATAGATTGCTGGCTTTCTTAAAGGGGAATTGTCAGTTTTCTTCCTCAAATATTGTAATGTTTTGATCTCACTATGTGCTCACTAAGTGCTGTGACGGTATATAGCAGTTGAATTAAACTACATTTTGCTCACATTTGTTGATATAATTATGCGTCAGTGTTGTCCAATACACACTCATAATAAAACTTTCCTTTACACAACATAATACAAAAAAAATATGCTTGGGATCATTTCTAAATAGTGTCATCATATAGTTTGCGCAGCTCTCACTCTTACAATCCTCTCAGCACTGTCTGCAGCACTTGTAGCAGAGTATATAATAGTGCGGAGTCAAGCGGCACCTTTACAACAATTTGTGAACTAATTTTTGAAATACATCGCTTGAAGTTCATAAAAAATGATCCAATCATTTTCCCTTTTAGATATCAGTTTTGAATCCGCCTTTCCATCACCCTAAGTTGCTTATTTATCAGCTCTGCCAACTGACTGGGAACATTAAGTCATCCTCATACAGGTGTACACAATACCAGTTACCACCTGACACTTCTCACTCTGCTGCTACACTCACTGCATCCCTTTTAGTAAGTCACTTCTTGCTCTTGCTGTTGTTTGTTGGGGGTGTCGGAGAATATTACAGTGAAAGACCAGGGAGAAGACAAACAACCCGATCAAAAACAGCAGGTTCTGTTATTGGCTCTCCTCCAGATTTCTTGGAGATTATGTTGGAGAAAAGAACAAGAATACAATTGAGAACCATTCTAAAATATGAAGAACACCCCCTCCAGTTTCTTTAATGGATTGAACAGATCTTTTAGTGCACAGCTGCTTATGCTTCAATACTCAGTAGACAGATTGAAAAGGGTCTTTTGTGCCTGCTGTAGTTAGGTTTTTAATGACATGCTGTGGTATTAAGAAACCCCTATGATTATTTTTTTTATTACTGGCTTTTACATCTACTTTATTGCTCTATCTTAGCACTTTAAGGTGCTTGCCTTGTGTTTTTGTCTAGCAATGTCAAACTGTTTTTTTTATAAAGTTTGACTATCTTTTATTGTAGCGTTTTTTCTATCTTTTCTTTTTTTGGTTTTTATATCTCTTCTTCTTTTATGTTGCAGCTCATTTCACCATCCTAACCTCCACCTTATGCTAAGCTTTTGTTGTTGTTGACTACTCTAAGATCTGATTTTCATGTATGGCTCTTAATTGGGGATTAGTTCTCCCACCAGAATCTTGTTGCTTAATTCTTTTGAGAGCTCCCTTAAACAGAAGAGCCACGTCTGCCAAATGTAACTATATAATCATTTGAGATAAATTATCATTTGATGCACATGTCCCTGACTGAATTAATCTCGGGTTTATCTTCAGGTGCTAAAGAAACATTGCCCAACTATACCAGCAAATGCTGTACTTGGATATGTAGGATTCTGCCAGATTTCACAACTGATTGTCAAAAACAGCACCCGCGACTATTGTAACAATGGTTCAAGATATAACAGGGCAAAGCATTGATAAGGCTTATTGTCTTCCACCTCCATGGTCTCATATTTTTGGTTCCCTTGTATTTCACCTGCAGGCACCTACAGAGGTCATTTGCAGGGCAGCATTTCTGCTCAGCATGTGCATTTATGCTTGTGTGCAACAACTACTGAATCTTCAATTCAATTCAATTCAATTCAATTTTATTTATATAGCGCCAATTACAGTCAAATTGTCTCGAGACGCTTTACAGAACCCATATGCCTGACCCCCAGAGCAAGCCAAAAGGCGACAGTGGCAAGGAAAACACCCTTTTAACAGGGAAAAAAACCTCGAGCAGAACCCGGCTCTAATGTGGGGGGACCCATCTGCCTGCTGGCCGGGCGGGTTGAGAGGGACAGAAGAGGTAGAGAGGTAGAGATAGAGGGGTAGAGATAGAGATAGAGGGATACAGATAGAGGGGTAGAGATAGAGAGGTGGGGGGGTGGGACACAAGGACCATAAAACACAGCCACACATCTGAAGCATCCAGCATCCAGCTCTGGGACCAGGGACACTCGGAGAAAGGACACAGAAAGAAACAGAGTGAATGTAATGCAATAATGGTATATATAGTAAATACATAGGTAGTTAGAGAAGGGCTCAGTGCATCCAGAGAGGTTCCCCAGCAGCCTAGGCCTATAGCAGCATAACTAGGGGCAAACTAAAGGGACGTCAAGAGGGGAAGTCAGTTGTGCAAATGAAAACACCAGCTCACCCCGTCAGGGTCACCCAGTCAGCCCTAACTATAAGCTTTGTCGAAAAGGAAGGTTTTAAGCCTGGTCTTAAAAATAGAGAGGGTGTCCGCCCCCCGAACCCAAACTGGGAGCTGGTTCCACAGGAGAGGTGCCTGATAACTGGAATCTTCCGAAGACTTTCTAGGTGGTGATGGTAGAGAACAGAGGCCTCTCGTGTCACATCGTCAGACATCTCTCAAAGGGATTGGGGAAGCTTGCTATGTCTTGTATAATCAAAAAACTGTGTCGAAAGTGCACGATGCAAAGCGCACCGGTGATTTATTTAGTTACGCCATGCATGGCGAGGTTTTTACACATTTCTTCTTGAAACCATGGTGCATGCACATGTGGCTTTGGTGTGTTGCTGTCAACCTAGAACTGTCACGACGCACCATGACTCAAAAAGAGGAGACAGCAGTTCAGCACCTCCTGTACAATGATATTAGGAAAATAGAGATGCGCCTTGTGTAGTTTAGATTAATTCCTCTTAGTAGAATTTCAGATCTATATCTTTGTGTCCTGTTGATGTCTGTTTTAATTGTACTCTCACTGAAAATGTAAGCATGACCTTATTATTTTCAAACAACAGTCGAATTAATGATTATACCAACAAGCCTTGTGTCACCAAATTTCCACAGATGACTCATAGTCAGTTCAGTGTGAATGTCAATGATGGATGCTATTGTAAACAACTAGGAGAAAAGGTTTATGCCCTTTGAAGCACAATGTAGACATGCACAGGATACCTTCTTAGACAGATTATCACAAGTTACTGTTCTATTTCAGATTTTTATTACTTTTATATTCCCTCCTAGCATGTATGTAAGATTAACATGAATATATAATGTGACACAAACACAGATTGACATTCAGCAGGGAATTACATTATCAGTAGTTATTATTCGATGCAATTACAGTTGTAACCCCAGTGTGTGTGAGTGAGTATATATTATGTGTGTGTGTGTGTGTGTGTGTGTGTGTGTGTGTGTGTGTGTGCGTGTGTGTGTGTGTGTGTGACTGTGTGTGACTGTGTGTCCGTGTGTGTGTTGACACCAGCAAAGGTGTGGGTTGATGGCAAATGTACCATGCAATCTTCAATTATGGCCTGATAAGACTTCATAATCCAACACTGCTCATTCTTTCTAGCATATCTGAATATAAATTAACTGTGTGTGCGAAAAGGGAGATGATGTCATGTATCTTTTTGAAACCCTAATATGGGATCCCCAAATGTGATAAAGCAAAAATGATCTCTTTGGGCTGGATGGATTAACGTTCATTACTAAGAGCTTTGTGTCTGTGGGCATGCATGTCCCACATACACAATTAAATTAGACAATGAATGAAGACACATATATAGCATGCAATTAGAGGTATACACATGTACACAGAGGTATACTAAACAGGCACAGAGCAAACTGAAAGGTTGCTTACATAGCAGAGTATGCAGGAAAGTTAGGCAGATAGTGGTGCGGAGTCCAGCAGTTTCCTCATGCTAAGTTGCTATCTAGCTTGTGAAATATATGGATAAAAAATGAATAAACAATCAGAATCAGAAATACTTTATTGGTCTCAGAGGGGAAATTGCTTACAGTTACTCCCATTCAAAGTCAGAAATATAAAAGGTACAAAATATATAGATAAACATAAGTGGAAAGATAGGACCTAAAAATTATGTCTGAAAAATAGAAACACAAGTACAAACAGTATAATGACCTCATCATATCATCTAATATGTCATGGTCTGATTTTTTTTAAACTCCTATAAATTAGTATTAGCCCCAAAAATCCAACATCCATTGGTCATAGGATAGCTGTAATGCTTAAAAACTAAGCACACAGCGGTGCAATTACTGTATCAACAAAAAATTAAGAGAAATTATTCCTGTGAGAGATACTATGGCTGCTTATAGTTTTTCTGACCGCGTAATGCCGTACGGGACTGGATAAGCAGTCATCACTACATGTGCACTGCTTTGGCATGGACATAGAAATGTGGGTCTGTGTGTGTGAGAGAAAACAGTAGCCTGTCACTTCATTTTCATCAGCCTGATATGAAGCTGTGCAGCAAACAACTGCGCCACATGTGGGAGCACACAGAGATCCATGCTGACACACCTGTGAAAAATTCTGAACCATCTGTTTGCTAAGCCATGGATTATGATGATGATCACATTTCATAATTATTCATAGATGAGAGTATAAGCTTAAACACGGTAATCTTGTTTCAGGGTTTAGAGCAATGTAAACTATAGTTAGATTACACTATAACTTCATTTACCCAGAAACCTCCAGGGGATGAGGTGCAATTAGGACAACTAACTATACAGAGACCTTGAATTTTGGGGGGGAATTTCTAGATGAAAGCACATGCACAGTCTGGAGAGTGGAGTTTAATTTGCAGTAGTAGCATATTTGGCCTGCACCAGTCGAAGAGGAAATTAGCAAACATGCATAGTGCTACAGTATTTTTTTTATTTTTTTTGCACCGCTACTTGTTTGCCCTCCTTTTTTGTATGCCAAATGGATGGATTGGATGTTCCTAAAACTGACATTTGGACAGCCCTTCACAAGGTTATTCACATGTACATAATTGCATATGGAATTGTTGACTGAAATGTAATCTTCCTCCGACAAAAGGAATGCATGAATGATTACTGTATTAAATAATATTAGAACCAAAAATGATTTTCCCGACATGTCTGTAAGCAATGCCTGAAGGGAAGAGATTGCAATGATTCTCATTTGCTTTTTTTCCCCTGTATCTTTCCTGTGGGAGGACATGCTAGGCAGATTTGCCTTGTTTGCATTTAAATTTGTTTTTAGCGAAGGAACTGGGGCAAAAATTTAAAAAAAAAAAAACTAGATGGTAAGGGAAAGATGACAGAAATGGGGACTGAGTCCAGAAGTGAGTGATGTGGAAGGGAAAGTGGTCAGGCATGATAAAAGCTGCATTTTCATGTGGAAAAGTCAAAAGAGGAAAGCAAGTCTCATTTAATGCGGGTAAATAATGCAATTCCCACAAGACATGATCTGGACCGTTAATGGCCCTGTTATTTTATAATGAAGCTGTCACCTCTGGTCATTTCTTCAATCTGTTAAAGGGAAGAACATGACACAAAGAGAGAAAAAAGGCAATGTCTCACTCAATCTGCAGAGATGAATGAACAAAGCTGTCAACAGGAAAGTAAAATTAGGAAGGTGGTGGAACATAAAAGGAGATTAAAGGTCACCGGAGATTCATATTGGTCGCAGCGGAAGAGGAGAATAAGGCAGAAAAGGATGATGAGGCAGAACACAAGATAAAGGAGAATTATTCTTTTCTCTTAGTGTTGTAAGCAAGCCAATAAAAAGTCTTGTCATCAACACTATGCTTCATCCCTTCTACAGTGCACGTCTGTCCAGGCTGGCAGTTCTCTGTGCCAGCAGCTTCCTCACTTCACTGCCCTTTCTACTGCCTGGTCATACATATCAGTCTCAGTCTGACCACTGTCTACCACTTCCTCCACTGTTTGTTTCTTTATTTCGTCAATTCACTTAGCTGCTCTTCGAATTACTCAATGAGTTCTGAACGCTACGAACCATCAATCATCTTTCCTCACTCCACAATAATTCTGCCACATGTTTAGAAGTTGAATGGAGTATCTGGCAACCACTGTGTTCAGAAAATGACCTTACGAGTGCACTTCATCACTCTCTTCACATATCAAACGGAGTTCACAGAATACAAGAAACACCAGCAAAGTTCGAGTCCGTCCGCAGTTTAGAATATGTATGCCGTGGCAGTTATCACCTCGGGCAAAAGTTGTACGGTTAGTTAAATTTTACAGTCTCATAAGCTTACAGTTTCTGCAGCAGTAAGGACCAATAAAGCCTACAGTTCATCCCAGTGTGTACTTTATCCACGGCTCACCAAATTTTCTGTTCCAACATATTTGGCTTGGCTCACACACATTTACTTGACCCTCCGGTAAATTCCATCTAAAGTCAGCCTGGTTGAGTTAATTGGTATAAACATCCCCAAGGTTATATTTTAATTAGAAATGTGCAGCAATTTATCCAGTGAGATGTGACAAGTTTTCTTGATTTGACTATCTTAATTTACCTGGAAATTAGTACTGGACTCTAACCAGCTCAAAAACGTCAAACAGTGTCATGGACATTTGTATGGACATCAGACCAGTTTAAAAAAGGTTAATGCTGCAGATGCTCTTTAAGATGGAAAACAGAAAACCGATAGTGTAAAAATGTGTACTGCATTTTAAATAGTGAAAAACATTAATATTTTCAATTAAATGTTCAGGGATTTCAAGCTCTCCTCTTTCTTTGTGTTCTTTACTTTCAAAAAAATCTTTCCACGGTGTCTTCCTCACATAGCTATCTCATAGTCAGGGTTTTCCTATATTTTTTGATCTTCCACAGCTTTAGTTTTGGTAAAAAAATACTTGGTATGAGTGAAAAAAAATCAACACAGTCAGTAGGGAACAGAATGCAAAGTGTCATAAACAGTGTCAAAGTCAGACATTTGCTACCTGCAGCCACCTGACCTCATGCTGAATAGATTTTGCAGTAACATTAGCAATAAAGAACTCTACCTCCTTCTAATACAATGCTTGGGTCAGCTTTGGTCAGGAGGTACTGGTAGCACAATGGTTCAGGAAGTCCATTTTAATTAACAGATCCATGAGTTTGAAGTCTAAACCAGAGGACCGCACAGAAGCTCACAATACTCTGGATTTTATAACTCTGGGAAGTTTGCATTGTGATAACTGTGTTTTTGTTGCAGTTACCACTAGATAAATTATGGAAATGTATTTAGTGTGCACTGCTGAAATAGCGCACTGCTGCATAATGTGGCTCTGTGGTCCAACAAAAATTGAATGTGGTACAGTTTTTGTGTCAGTTGTGTTTTCTGGATGAACCCCTCCAAGTGGCACTGCTAGTGCATCGAGGTGGGGGAACGTCATTCAGCGGTTTTCCACTGCAGGTAACTGTGGGTCATTTAAAGATGGTCCAAACCTTTGTGTGCGTTCCAACAACAAGAATGACCCTGTTGAACCTTTTTCAGAACCATTTTTGTTAGAGAACAAAGCATCGATTAAACTTAAAGAAGACAATGCGCCCCGTTTTTTCTGCCCTCTCAGTGTTGCCGATAAGTAGCGGTTTTCTCTAACTTGGTCATAAATTCACAATGTACACTAACAAAAATTATCCATTGTTCTGTTTTCTGTGTGATTCTCCAACTAGAGTTTTGCCCAGTAATTACTTGTAATTATCCCTATACTGCAGTGGAGTGGGACCATTTCTGTACATTTTCCTGAAACCTTGTGCCTGCCCCTGTTTCCTGCAGTGGTAAGGTGAAATTGTACGCATGACCACAGAAGAAGTCGCTTGTTAGGAAATCAAAATTTAGATACATAAACAATGATAGTGTTAAGCATGCAAGGAAGTGGCTGATGCTGGTATTTCTCTATTAGGGACAGTCTCGGTTCACGGCTTGTTGCCTCACACTTAAAAGAATAAGCTCAAAAGTCATTTCAGGCAGTTGCACCTACGATCACTCCCAGCTGTACGTGGGCTCCTTCACCTCTCTCACTGCTACATTACAGCAGCACTTCAGCACTTGGAGGTCAGCAGGTATTCTTAAGCTGGTGTTAAGTAAGAGCTACAAAGCCAGAAACACTCAACGGGGTAAAGTGTGTAGGAACTGGCTGCTGAATGTTTCAGTGAATGTGATTCAGCTGTTGGCCGGCTGCTGCTTTGAACCCAGCTTCGCACAGAACCCCTTCTTTTAGCTGCCTCCCTCAGGTCGCTTTCTGTTTTCCTGTGTGGCCTCTGTTAATATGGCACTCTCACAGATTCTTTACCATGTAAACAGCGTGCAAAACAAAGCCTCACTGATATATTACATTACGTTTAAGTGGCCACAGTCAATGATAGTCACGATATGGTGTTAAACAACTAGCTGCAGGATATCTAATGCAACATGATGAAATAAGTAATACACAGTTTTCAGAGTCGGAGCATAAATAATTCTTAATGAATAATATAAACGCATAAAGAAACTCCCTAAATCTTAATGCACATTACAAGAATACCAAAAATATTTTGCATATATTGTTACAAATGCTTTTGGGAGGTTGCTGCTTTTTCCTCTTTATATGGATGTCTTTATATTCAGTATGCAAATTTTTCATTGCGATTTTTACTCCTAAAAAAGGCAACTTGATGCGCTGTCATATGACTTTACAAGTGCTTTTACAAGGGTTTAAAGGCTATACAATACACTGGCAAAAAAAACCCCAACAAAACACTAACCAACTCTCATGCAGTACGCAAATTAACTGAGAAGTAATTAAGTGCTATGCAGCATAACCCGAGTTTCTGGCAAACATGCAAACCAGCCATAACTGCTGAATAAATCACCTTCAAAATGACAGGGAACAGCTTAAATCATGTTCAGTCAGGCTCACAGAAAAACTGAAGGAAGGTGCAAAGAGAAATATGAACTGAGGCACTGAAAGAAACCAATCTTATTGACATTATTGCCCATTAAACAGGAGCTTGTTCACAATTATTAGAGTGACAGTAGCACGGTAATATTGACAATATTCATCTATTAAGTTTAATATTGTTGACTTTGTATAGCTACATTTGGAACGCTTTACTAAAGAGATAGATCAGTAATCCAGTCCACACACTGAATCTCATATGTGTGTATTTTAATTAGGAAATGGTTAAATGTTTGTATACAGTTTTATTATTATGCAAATAGATGATCCATTGGCCCCGGTGCAGACAATTTGCATATTAAACAACAATCAATAGCTGTATCAGGTATATTGGACGAGGGGTCACTTTTCTGCCCTTTGTGTTGTCATCCTCATAGTGAATGGCCACATTGGCACTAACTTAACAAAGTTGTTTATCTTCTTGGTTATTCAGAATGTTATCTCACTGATCACACATTCATCAGTTTACACAATGTGCCAGTGTACACAGGGGTGTGCGTTTGCGCATCTGGGATAAATTGCTTGCACAAATCATACATCTAAAATGTTGCTGCACCACAATAAATTATTCAAAGTGTTATCTGTTATGTGCGGTGTGGAGAAAAAAAAATAAAGGACACTTTTTTGGCATTAGACCACAATCCTCTGGGACATTTCTCCACAGTCTATGCACAATTGATTTTCACCATGCAGCAATTCCCTGACAAATGAGAACGAGGATGACCAAAGAGGTTGTTTTTAAAATGTCCAATCTTGAGCTAAATTATTAGGCCACATGAGAAAAGTTTCCATATTTTGATACATATGATATGTAACCAAGTATTTGTCATGTCTTATACAGACTTATTCTGTTTTTCTAGCTGCAGGCTATGCTTTTTAGTTATAATGCAATAATATGTTGTACACCCAAACCACAACAGGATGTCTGCGAGAGAATAATGCATTGCAGTGCACCACAGATTTTCATGCAAAACGTCATTTTTACTGGGAAACTGAAAAAAAAAATGTCATTTGCATAAATAGTAGAACTGAATAATAAACAAATTCAATGCAACTTAAGAACAACACAGACAACATCAGAAGGGTAAAAAAAAGAAAAACACGGTCAGGACATACAGTGAACGTTATACTTGGTGAAGCATCGAGCAGACAGATGGTTCTGTATCATGTGATGACTAGGAAATGTGACTCCATTACCAAATACATGAGGGCATGTAGAGTTGGAGTTACATCAGAGAAAAAGTCAGTAACTAAAATCTAAAGTCTGCACTTCTTTAATTGCTTTTATCAAATCAGAATATCTCTTTTTGTCACCGCAGTTAGGCTAAATGTCTCCCCTGTTTGAAAGCACAAACAAGACAGACAGTGTTGGTCTTCTAAACAGTGTTTGGCCATTGCATAATTAGTGCTGCCAGTGCATATGGCCGTTTTGTGTTCAGGCACGTGCTTCTGGGTTTGTCTGGCCAACACGAGCTTCACCCTGCACGAGAGAGTGAGCATATGGACAACACTGGTGGAATTACGATACAGTGTTGTGGTGTGATAACAAGCTTGTCAGGTGAAGGGATGAGTGAAGGATTTACAGCTGGTGGTTTTATTCCACACACACAAACCCAAAACCCTCAGGAACTGTCATGCAAAATTTTTTTCTGTGTCACTGCCACGCTCCGTGATGTAGAATGGAATGCACTTATATCACATGAGCCATTTAACTGGGAGTTGTTTTTGTTCTGTTTCATTTTTGATTTTGGTTTTTGATTCAATATTAGAAGTGGAGGGACTGAATTTTGCAAACATATGCAGAGTCAGCCTTCATATTTGAGAATGAATATCCAGCCAACTCAGTCCTTTGGCAAAATTGTGTTTTCATACAGTAATAATTCCAAACAAATTAGTTTTAATAAATCTTCTTTGGCTCAGAACATCTGATTACATCATTGTTGCTGAAACATTTGTAGACAACAGGCATTCAGACTCAGCAGGCCAAAGATTGAACATAAGCACCATACAATACTTTCCAGGGGTAACCAACACGGTGCCCGCGGGCGCCTGGTTGCCCGCAGAGACCATGTGAGTTGCCCACCAGTTCTAAAAATAACACTAGTCACCATGAGATTCCTTATTAAAAAAATATAGTTGCTGTTCTTTTTAAATCAAAAATACTTACATTAATGCAGATTTTAAATTACAATATTTATTACAATTTTTTTTTTTTAAAAACAAAAATGTCTTCGGTGTAAATGAACTTTCACCTTGTCCGAGTCAAAGTTCACTGCGCATGTCAAACCACCAGGTCATTCTGCTGAAGCGTCCGGGCGCAGACACTTTGGGAAGTTAGATGTGGTTTTTACCCCCAAAACATGACAGAGAAGTGAAAGAGAAAGCACTATTTTCACGATGACTGGAAGGAAGAGTTCTTTCTCACGACAGTGAAAGATAAATGTATGTGTCCTATTTGCGGGGCGACTATTGCGTCGGCAAAGCGGCACAATGTGGAGAGACGCGACTTTACCCACCACAAAGCTTCCATTCTAACTAGCCACCTGGTAGCGCACATGGACTGTATGCACACTACGGACAGGAAAACCCGGGACTTAAAGGCAGCTTTGACGTCTACTTCGCGGCGAAAAGTTTCTTCGTGGAGAAAAATGTACCATTAGAAAAGCTTGTTTTACTGACGACGCATGGGGCTCCTCCATGACGCGTCGCCATGCAGGCTTCATTGTACGATGCAGAGGTGATCCAGACTTCCCAAAATTCCTACATTACCACTGCATCATTCACCAGCAGGACATATGTATGTACAAAAGTGGCTGGATTTGATCATGTGATGACTCGTGTTGTGAAGATCATAAATGGCTCCAAAGCCAAACAACCAGGACATTGAAGGTGCTGCTGGAGGAGCTGTCAGCTGAACATTGTGACCTGTTACTACACACAGAAACCCCATGGATCAGCAGGGGAACAGTTTTACAGCGTTTTTTGTCACTGTTGGCCGAAATCAAAGAGTTCATGCACTCCAAAGGGGAAGACACCTTGCTGCTGGAGGACACTGAGTGGATTCTTGCCCTTGCATTTTTAACAGACATCACTGGGAAACTGAACCATCTGAACTGTGAGCTGCAAGGTAAAGGTAAGACATGATAAGCTCTGCAATGCCAGGCTTCCCACTAACACACATTTACAGACAAAGAAAGAGGTAACATGTTGTCATTCAAAACACTGTGCCATTACATAAAAATATAAAAAATAATTTGTTGAAAACGTAATGATTTGTTGTTATGATCTGTTAAAAATGTTGCAATGCTGGTGAAAAATGCTGGTGATTAGTACTAATGTGATAGGATTCATTTCAAAATGTGAAAGAGCTGATTTTTTTCTTACATAAATAATAATTTGTACAAACATGGGACGGAGTTCATGAATTGTTCAAAGATGTTATAAAGGTAGTGGTTTGCACAAATGAAGCATGATTTGATGACAGTTAATGATTTCCTAAAAATGTTAGAAGTGATAATTTGCACAGAAATGTAACTGGTGTGATTTTGAACAAAATGCTGCAAATATGCTGATTCATACAAAACTGCCAAGAAAGATATTTACCAAAGTTTCAGAGATGGGATACCTCTGACTTTTAAATATTGGAACACATTTCCATATATATGTGTGTGTGTGTGTGTGTGTGTGTGTGTGTGTTTCCTACTGTCATTGTTGTGGAAATCGTTGTTAATAATTATTGTAAGGAATAATTAACATAAATGTGATCAGAAAGTCTTTTTACATATTATTTTCATTATTATTATTGTTGTTTAAAGATGATGGCACAAGTTTGCTATTGAGGAAGTTTGTATCAAACAAGGTGCCCTTCGTACTACTCAGTACCCTTGAAGTTGCTCTCAGGTTCAAAAAGGTTGGTGACTCCTTCTTTAGACCATGCTTCAAAAATATATTAGATGGTTTGATAGACAGCCTGCAATCCATACAGCATTACATGTAAATCATTCATTTAATGTGTGGTATCAGTGACTAGCAGCTGTTGTAAAAGTTCTAAACAAAAAGATATCCAGAAAAAACCTGCCCGATATATGTAAAGTATAACCTGTGCAAAGTTTTTTTCACTAAGGCAATGCACCGCTGTGTCAAGGATGACATAAAACGAACTCTAAAGGACAGATGGAAAGATATCGCTTCAGCGTTCCTCTGCGCGACACAATGAATATGATATCTTTTGGCAGGTATTGTGGAAGTACTATGTGACGGGATTCATGTGGAAATCTCCCAGAAAACGTTGCCGCCAAATGATTTCTCATGGTTTGTCAAAGACAACACAAATTGGAAGAAACTGGCACCATACTAGAGCTCCAGCTTAGAAGTACAGAATCTTTCCACTAAATACAATAAATGCCAAAAAAAATCATTACAGTAGAGTGAAAGCATTTTAGAAATCAGAGTGAATAATGACAGGAATAATGAAAAACTGAATAGTGTGCCTTTCTATTGCTCTTTACATTCAAGCTTTGGAAATGCAATTAAATAACTGCACACATTGGTCCAATTGTGCAAAAAGTTATGAATGCACCTCCTGAAGATAAAATGATAATAATATTGTGAGCTGTTCTCCCTGAAGTCCATTTAACTAAAGAGAAAGTCCTTATGAAAACTGCATCTTTTGAGGGTCATCTAGAATAAGTGGCAAGTAGATATTGCTTGAATTTTGCCCTTTTTTACAAAAGTGTAAGTACCACGAAAGAAAGAAAAATAAATCCTTTCACTTCCATTTCAGTGGGATGATAGCAGAAATTACAGAGGATATCTCAAAACCTGAGCAAATACAACAAATCTGTCTGGGTGTTTCAAAGGAAATTGAGAATATTGAATACTTTCGGTGACCTGCTCCAAGAGTAAGATACTGACATGTTGACATTCGGCACCGGTGTCAGATGCAGCCGCTGACTTGTGGTGGGATTTGAATGCAAGTGCATAATCCTGAAGTTAGGGCAGACATTGTTAAAGAGACGGAAAGTGAAAGAGAGAGAAAGTGAGCAAGTAAGCGAGAGAGCTCCCGGGAAAATGAGAGAACAAGTATGAAATCCAGCAGTTAGGAGGCTGCGGTAAAAGTTTAAATGTTGTATTGATCACCGAAGAAGCGTCAGAAGTTTCAAGGACTTGCTGCTGGGAAGTTCAAGTTCATCCAACATGCGCGTCCTGCACACTGACTCTCACAGGCCAGAAAGGAATCTTAAGGTTATCTCCAGCTCCCGGTAACACTCCCGCACTACTCTTACCTCAGTGATGGAGCAATGCACTGAGATAATATCAATATCAAAGAGCTAGAGATTAAAGCAGGCGTTTGGAGCTCGCCAAGCAGGTGAAATGAGCAGCTGGTGATACAATGTATTTAATGATTAATGAGTATTTAATGATACATCCTTTTTAATGTTAATGAGGAGAGTGCAAAAGTATTCCCATCTGTATAGGCCTGTTCAGTCAAAGATCCATATAGTCAGTTTAACAGGTGCTCATACACTTGCAGGGTCTTTCAAAACAAGTGACCTAACTAAACATGAGCTTACAACCTAGTGTTTAGTATGTTAGCACAGTATTAAAAAGCACTAAACCTAACATACACCTAAGGCTGATGGCAATTTGTTTTGTTTCAGAATAACAAAGTATCTGACAGTCCATTTTGGAGATATCAAGGCATTTAACAAGTGAAAATTTTGTCGAAATTTGAAGGAATCCCCAAATTAGTAACGTATATGTTGTGCCTATTGTCTATTTAAATAAAATTTAGTGGCACTGTACCAACATGATCATTTCTACACAACCGGTGAAGATAAAGACTTGAGTGCTTTCATAGTGTGAGCTCTTTATCGCCTCACTGTGTCTAATAATCGACTGAACGTTTCTGGTTGTCTCTTCTTGCCGCTTGTTTATTCTTTCAATTTATCTTCTTTCAGTTTCACATGTTGGCATCTTCCTCTCTGCGCTGATGTCAGCAACATAGGCCAAAGAAAAATAACAGACCACTGTGAAATTGACAGCAGCATAGTGCTTCGCTTAAGCTTTACTTGGCAATTTGCAGTGGGAAACTGCAGTGCAAATACTGCCAGTCAGCTCTGCCTGTTGGTTCCCAGCAGTTCAGTTCTCATCAACTTTGCTGAAGGGCCCAGCAGGCTTCTCATAAGCTAGGCTAGCTACTGTCTAACCATGGACTATATTATTAACTGCATCCTTGTTTTTTTCTGTCTCTGTGTTGCATTTCTTTACTAAGTTGTCTCTGGCTCTCGGAAATCCCTTTTTGACTTGGACAACATTAAAACATGTTCTCTCTAGTAAGAGCGGAGCAGACTTCAGCTACCTGTTGTTCAGAATGTGTCTCACAGGATAATTAATTAAAAGTAGAAAGAAAAAGCTGGTTATGTAAAAGTTTTATGGATGGCAACTGCCCAGAGTTTTACGCAGAGAGTTCGACTTAATATATACCCTAAAAAATTTGTTTCAGAAGCACGATTTTATATAGTCATCAAAACATTGAAGATCTGCTATAGAAGAAGTGAATGGGAGATTTTACAAGCCCTAAAAGTCCTTCAAAAAAGTTAATGTTTTTTTCTCTCAAAAACCTTTTAGCAATATATCCAAAAGGAAAAATGTACTTCTTTTAAAATGCCAGAAAAATAACCAGTTCTATTTTTTATTGGCTAATTGTCCTCCTAATGGCAAATGCAAAAGAAATGTAAAAACAGTTACAAAAGAATTCACAAAACCTTGAACTTCAAATCTGCTTTCACTATTTTATTGCCACTTGAGTGCAGCAGATACGAGGTGTAAACGCAACCTGTCGTATTATGTCACCTTTTAAGTTCTTAAAAACCCTCTCTGTAATTTGTATGCATTTTGTTTCCTTGTTAACACATCTATATTGAGCATTTTGGGTTAGAAGATATATAATGTGTAGCAACGTAGCTGAATATTTCCACTTTGAAACTGCAGCAGGCAGATTAAAATCTACAAACACAAATTCAGACTTCCATGGTTTCATACTAAACAAAACATAGGACCTAATTCTGTTGCCTTGCGAGGTGGGACTTTCTGTAATATTCTTCTTTTTCAGAATCGGCAGCACTACAGTACTACAACTTGGCCACTTGTGTGGCGCAGATTCAGAGATGAGCTGGTGTGCTTTTGAGCTGTAGTGAAGGTTAGAGATGTCGGTAAAGCAGTGGCAGGGATTTTGTAGATCTGTACATTCCGGAAGAAGAAACTCCAGTTACATCTGAGGTATTTTAATTAATAAAAATAGAGATAAAAAGCTAAATATGTATATTTGATACACAGACATGAGTTTTTAGGGGCTTAAACAATGACGGCAGATGGATTTTATGAAGAACTTGATAGAAAACAGTTGTGTATTTTACATATCCAGCAGTTATAATGCATTCAGTAGCATTTGCTTGAAATAATTTGACCTCTCAGCTATGTTGTGGTCTCCTCCACCTCCGTAACAACTAAATGTTTTAGAATGCTCTCCAGCTGGTCGCCATTTTTGTCTATGGTTTGGAGTCGGAGGTATCTGTTGGAAAACCAAATCAGTAAACTGAATAACACTTTATATTTGCCAATTGCTGGCTCTGCAGCGGTCCACCTTTTGCTGCTGTATCGAATTATAATCCAACCCTTCCTGTTACACGTTTACACCTTCCTGACTGTGTCCAACAAAAACAAGTTCAACAGGATGAGACACTCTGCCTCCAGTATCACTGGTCTCTTCACACCTGACACCTCACCTCTCAACCTCAACAACAGCGCATCACATGCGTAACACTTGAAATTACTTCCATCTGGACTCAGATACAGAGGAAATGTAGGAGGACCCGTTTTCGGTAGGAGTTCTGGACTCTGTAATAGCAGCCCTAAATAAAACACCACACTGAGTTCTTGGAATAGATAAGTAAAAATACGTGTGTGTGTGTGAGTGTGTATCTTGTGGAGAGGCATGGGTGAGTATATGTTTCATCGGTTTACCTCATGCTCTTTCCTTGTATGTGTCTTCTTTTCCTGTGAGACATGAGCATGTGCAGATTGTGAATACAAATGTCTCACTGTGGGACAATAAAATGTCTCTATGTAACAACGACAATCTATCTTTGTAATTGGTGCAACAAAAGAACAATAAGGACGCTAAAGTTTAAGAATGCTGTAAATCATAAAGCAGCATACTATTAGAAGTATATATATATATATATATATATATATATATATATATATATATATATATATATATTCAAGATATTGTTGGCAAAATAGTTGAAAACGCAAATCCCCATTGTCTGTTTCACGCTCTGTGTAGCCTCATGTTTGCTGTGGCACCATAGAAGCAACCGCTTAGTTCAGTTATGCCTCAGGCTGACTGTGGACATTGCAAACATGTCACCGGTTTGACTAATACACGAAAACAAGGTGGAAAAGATTGAAGGTTTACGTTGTCCTCCAAATCATCCCACTGAATCACGATGAGAACATAACAGCTCTGACGAATCTTTAATTCTCGTGGCCTGGAAGGCGTAATGTTTTCCGCAGAGTGTAATTGCCAGTATAATCACTAATGAATTAATCTGATAATCATATCCACATTTCTTCTCCTTGTTGCTCCAACTTCTTCAAGCATCAAATTTTTAATAGGCACCATGAATGGTTTATGTCATTTTTTCCAGTTCATTGTCAGTGACTTTCAATTTGTGTCTCCCATGCATGCCACATTAGTAATGCTACTCTGGCCCTGGTTTTCCAGCCTGACCTCAAGTGTGAGTGCACAAGAATAAACACATCACATGTCAATACATTTTACTGCCAGATTTCTGAGTAAAAACTTGTTTTTCTATCACCTGTGATTACACTCCCTGCCTCCCCAACATGCAGAGGTGCCACATATAGTATGTGTGTGTCTGGTAGGAGCTGACTTCTTGTTGTTGGAATTGATGTGTTTTCAAACAGAATAGCAGACTCCTGAGCTCCAACTCTTTCAGTGCTGACAACTGGATGTTTATTGGAAGGATCACTGGCCTTCATCACCTGAGGTGACATATGCAATGTTAGATAAATATTCAGTCTGGTTCAGCAACAACTGCATTACCTTGCAAATAATCCCATTTTGACGGTCTAGTTTGCAGAAATTGACAGCACTTATATACATATTATAAAGCGCTAACATTAGAAAATAAATATATATGGATTTCAATAATGCTTGAACAGTATATTAAAGTAATTATGACTGCTTAATGTTTGACTCATACTGAAAATCCTCATCAACAGAGCCATTAACTAGACCCATGAGATCTTTTTGAGTTAAGGTGATTTCTTTCCTGGAGAAAGCAGAGTATGAAGAGCCTTCATTTAATAAACAGACACATAATGCTGACATTTGTCTTTTATAATAGGACCAGACTCTCATGAGGATTATGAGGCAACTGTCATTGAATTGCAGCAAGATTCAGTGAATTTACCCGGCTGTCCATTTACTCTGTAGAGTTGTGTAGGTGTAGAAAACTTCTGCCTATTTGCAAACTACAAATGAAAGTCAAGTAAGAAAGTTATTGGTCAGATTTGCAGAGGCCAGGAGAAGAGAGATATTGCTGCCAACTGTTTATCTTTTGCAAAGCTGATAATCCAGCTCAAGCTGCCTCTCAAGCCAGATGATTGTTGCCGAATATCTTGAAAAACGAATAACATACGAGAAACTATTGGTGCGCGACACGAGGCTACGAATGACGCGCGCGTTTGATGAAGTTGTCATCTGTTGGAAAGCTTTTGTTTGAGTGTGGAGATGAACTCAGATCAGGACAATTCACATTCAAAATGCACTTTGTGGACTCTGCCTCAGGCAAGCCAAACCCTTCATATCCCCCCCTCTACATTTAGAATGCACAACAGCGGCCCTCGTCTGTTTTCCCCTCTATTCCTCAACATTAAAAATGCCACTCTGCTCAGTCTGGCGGCACATGCTGCCAAGCCTACCAGGTTGTGAGGTTTAACAGCAGATACACCTCTCTGTCTCTAGACTCAGAGGCCATTTGCAGTACTTCAGCATTTACTGGGGAAATCTACAGCAGAAGAAGCAGCGCAAAGTGTGAAATCTCTTAGATTTGATGCATTGTCATATAGTGTATTCCCTCTATTACAAATTCTCCTTCCTATACCGGAGAAAAGAGGTCACTATTCTGAATAGTAGATTCTTACTATAAAACTACACCTGTGATTTGGTACATTTAAATGCTCGACCCACATAATGTTGTGATTCTGTGGCGTACTGGCTTTTCTGCAGAGTACAGCAGGCAGATATTAAGTCTGTTTAGTCCTAGGAGATTGACCTTTGAAGTGCACACTGAACTGTAAAGCAAAGCAGATGATTAAATCAGAAAGCTGTCTTAGCTCATCATTATAACAGCGAACATTTAGAAAAATAAAAGTCTAGATTAAAGCCGCACTGCACAATGGGAGAAATGCCTATTGACATTATTGATTATGAAACTACCAAAGAGAGTCTTTAAGGCATAACGTCTGTCATTATGTAAAATATTGCCTTTGTCTCTCCACATAATTACTTACAGAATTATATCCAGTTGACCGACTGCAGTCTTTGAAGGGCTTTAATTTCTTCGGGCATTCTATGTTTGATCAGAAAATTTGGCATTTTGGATGCTCAGCATTTGCGTACTCAAACTGTCTGTCCCAGCTGCCAAGTTCTACCAGGGCTGCAAACACACTGTGATCATGAGTTGTGAAACAGATGAATAGAAACTGAAGGACATGTAGCCCCCCAGGGGAGAAAAAGTGACTTTGTTTGATTGTTTTTTGTCTGTGTTTATCCACAAATATCCCCTCTGTTGATTAAACTGTAGCCACAATGTGATTTCCGTGAAATTAATATGCCCTGAAAACAATTTGATGAGCCTTACCCCCTAAAAAAATGAAAAGAAAAATTAAAAAGTAAGGAGAGCTATTCTTGTCCTCTTTCTTTCGTGTCATAATGTTACAATGTTGCATGTTGTTATTAAACACAGCGGAAGTTTTGAATAATGCACCTGGATTCCAGCAGGGTTTTTTTTCTTTTTTTATTATGCTTTCGTACCGAGCTGAAGTCAGTTCATCATAAATTTCTTAATACAGTCATCTGCTCCCGGCACAGCCCGGCCATGAGATTAAAATACGATCCTCTCAGTTAATGTATGCCAACATTCCGACAAAATAGTCTACTTGAATTGTATTACAAACACTTAATGTACTCTAACATACAGAACAGGAAAATACCATACAATGGACAGTTAATTGGCAGTTAAGGGAAAAACTGAAGCTGCAGCTTTGATTACCGGCTTTTATTTCCATGTTTTAATGACGTAAAGCCACGTTAGCCATTTTAGGTAAACAGAAACCCCATTATTTTGCATTTTCACAAACAGAATAAAGCTTTTACAGATAAGATTCTCCTACAAATCAGACCTGTCTATATATAGTGGTTGTAGAGCTGGACCTGTGTCTAATGTGGTCCAGCTGCAAAAAATAAAAGCATCAAAAAAAAAAAAAAAGACTGTGAAACAGCAGTAAAGCTTTCCCTACTTTTTACTTTTACATTTCATAGTCATTTGGCGATAGCAGTTATCTTAAGTATTTCCTGACAGCAAAGGTTTTCCCACTTCAATTCACATTTTAACACATTTTCCGCATGTGTACCTATTACCAGGGCATATTTACAATTTGTTTTTGTTGTTTTTAATACAGCTTGTGATCGGACAGCTAAATTCACTGTAATGTCGCATAATGAGCAGGTAATAAGCATAACATTCACCAAACAGATATATCAGGTTGTCATTTTGGTTGTTGCAGATGTTTATGCTCTCTGTGATCGAATTCAGTTTCAAATATTCATGGATGGATTTGAGGAGTTGCTATTTCCAGTCAGAAAAGTGACTAATAGATTTAAGGAGCCACATGTACCTCAGTTATTGGGCTACTGTTCTACCTCTTCCTAGAACCTGATGTGTTGCTATGAGGTTTGTAGTTAGTGGGACTAGTTGAGATGGCTGCGATCTATTCCCCAAACGATTGTTCGAGTGTCTAGTTGCACACAAAGTGACTGCTTTGCTTGAGCTTCATGTAGCTTCAGTTTCATTTGAGGTCTCTGGTGGTCTCTGCATTGTTTTTTTCTTGGCAACAGTTTAATTTCAACCCGAGGGTTTATTACTTTGTATTGGCTTTTTGTTTGTTTGTTCTGTTTTTTGTTTATTTGGCACATCTCACGGTTGATTTCGCAGTTTCATTCGTGCTTTGCTCAGCTGGGAGAGAAAATTATTTGTTGCACTTGGGACTTGTTTTTCCCCAAAATGTAAGCCTTTTGTTGACATTGCTTATTTGCCAATTTGCTTGACATTTTTCATTGTTTTGCATCAAATTGCTGTTGATTTAGTTTGGGTTGTTAAGTGTTTTTTAAAAAAAAATTGTTAAAGTTATCATCAAAAGGATAGTTTTTGTGTTTTTTTTAGACCTAGCTTGTTGAGATTTCTCCATTGTTGGTCAACTCTGTGTGATTGTGTGGATAAGTGTTTTTCATGTATCATTTCTTTGTAGCCTCAATTAACCACTGTGCTAGTACATATCTAAAGATACTGATAGGTGGCCTTGGTCTGTAGCCAAATCCAGCAGTTATCAGTTGCTAGCACTGAAACTCCCCCCAGTTTGATCCCTGCTGCCACAATAAGCCAAAAATTGTAAATATAATACACGTCACGGAAGCTAATCCTTGAGCTTCAACTGTTTTTCAACCTGTGTGACATTTTGATTCTCAAAGTGGGTTAAGTTTAGAATTTCTTTTGGGTGAGATCCCACGAGCTGACATTGTTGACAAAAATGACCCCCTGCTCCTTAGTAGGTTTAAATGGGCGAGGATTATAAAATGATAGCAATATGTAGACACAGAAGATTGTTCGGTAACATGTTCTATAGTAAACATTTAATGCAAACTGCTCATGAAAGTGAAAGCTCAAAGTTCAGTTACTTGAACAACAAGCATGCCCAAGCACATAAATAGCCTATCATATCCCTTGATAATGGAGCCCCCTCACCCTCTATCACTCTACTCTATTGGTTTTCATGCAGCTTGTTTCTCCCAAGATGCATTACACCTCCTCTGGTGAAGGTTGCAGCCGATGGGGACCAGTGACTGCCCTTGTGAGATGGGCTTCGTGTCCCCCACCACCTCTATCTAAGCAACACAGTCCCAGTGGCTTGTTTGAAATGCTGACAAGGATACACTTGGAGGCCAATGTGTTGTCCCTGTCATACGCCGGTCATACTGGTTCCTGTGCAGCTAGTCAGATCGGTAACTGCAGTGCGGTGCATTGGCTTTGGGAATTACATGCTTTCTTTATTTTATGTATATCATAGTAAGATCATTATTTTTTATTTTCTCTGCAGAATTAATTTGTATGTGCGTTTTTCATTGTTGTTAACGTTGAAATTAAAATAGTAAATCCTGCATAGGCATGGTATCAATTTCCATTGATACACAGATGACACTCAACTGTATGTCCTGTTAAGGCCTGGTGCTACAGACATTCCACATATTATGTCCTGTCTGGCAGAAATTAAAAGCTGGATGGCAGCAAATGAATGACCTTAAACTAGAAGTCATCATTCTTACCCCCCAGTGGTTCCAGCACTAGCAGTGTAAACATTCTGTCTCTAGTCTGAGTGCATTATGTAATGATGCACAAAAGGTAGCCTGCGATCCAGGGTAGTTTTTGACCTAAAGCTGTCTTTTGACACTCAGGTAACCAAAGTGTTACACTCATGCTTTGCACAACTGTGACAGCTAACCAAGATCAAGTCACTCCTTTCCCTTGCAGACTTAGAAAAGGTTATCCATGCTTTTATCTCCTCCAGACTGGACTACTGCAGTGCACTTTATTCTGCCATCAGAAAGCCAAACATACCAAGACTGCAGTTGGTTCAAAATGCTGCTGCCAGATTTCGAAGACTCACCAAGAGAAGCAGCCACATTTATGCCAATCCTTACCCTTCACTGGTTACCTTTAGGTTTTAGAATTGATTTTAAAATTGCTGCTTCTTTTGTTCGGCTGCGAAAGTATCACAGGTTTATATAGAAAAAAGTGTAACAACTTTCAACTGGTGAAAATTTATGTATGAAAAACGTTGATTCATACATTGCCTCTGGAACCTTGAGTATCTTCGACGAGAGTTTGAAAGACTAGACTACGCATGAGTCGAAATCAATACGTTTTGATTAAGTATTCAATTCAGGTTATTTGAAATCAATCAGAAACAGATTCAGTTCCCTTCTCACATTTTCTTTAATCCATGGTTTCTTTTTAGAGACTGATTATGTGCCCATCTCTAATGAGATGTGTCTGAACTGCTGTACTGTATTTAACATGACTTGAGGGTTTAAAAAATAGAAAACTATTTGAATAAAAACTAAACACTTCTCATCCTTTTAATTTCTTTTGAAGCAAAGCAAACACAGACACGGCACAGCGCAGAGTTTGAATGATATTAGCGGGCGCCAGGGCATAACACATCAAACTGTAGCTCTCAATCTTCGGCTGATATAGTTGGCTGGAAGTTATAAGTTTTTATTTTCCAAGCATAAAGCTGTGCATTTATGTTATCAGTTGTGCTGTGAGGGATTTCAGTTCAAACACTACCCCTGGAGCTTCCACCAAGGAAAACAGACTAATCCCATCACAGCCAAACCTCAATCTGAACACAAATACTAGTCCTAATTAAATATAAAATAACTTCCCAGATGCATTAAAACCAATATCACACTAGTCACATTTGGCGTCTCAGTCTTTATGTACATTGACCATCTTCATCTACATCTCTGTGGGGTCGCATCCAGGAGCGGATTAGGAAATGGTTTCCATCCTGTTTCACTGTGTCTCGCTGCGTCTGCCTGAGACAGACACTGTGACTGTCTGTCTTCTTCGCTGAGTCGTTTGCATGAATACTATTCTGCACGTCCCTGCAACAAACCCCCCTATCCCCCGCCCCACTCCTATTCTCATTTTCTCATCCCAGATTGCCCTTGATTTTTTATGTCTTCTCTATTTCACCTCCCTCCTCCTTTCATTCTCCTCCTTCTCTTGCAGCAAATCCCTTGCTTCTTCCACCTCTTCACCCACTGCTGCCTGAGGGTTTTGAGAAACTGTTACATAATGCACTTCAAATTATCACAATGCATGTATTATGGATATGGGGAGATACAGCCGGCATTACGGGATATGATAAAGAATAAAGGAATGAAATTACCAATCACTTGCTTTGCAGATTAAATGGGTCAATCTATCATGTTCATGGTTATTGAGATTAAAGGAAATTGTTCTGTCAGTTGCTGTGTGTGTGTGCGCTTATGTGCAAACTTGTGCTACTGAATCATCCCCCATCTCAGCAGTAAAGTACTAATAACAACCGGGTGATTCTGATGACACATGACAGTGGTTCTTACATTGTCTTGGCTGTGCCTCTATAATGCAGCATCAGTCTCCTACTTCTCATAGCGGGCGATTTCAGCCTTGCTCCTGTCTTATCTAAATGTTGGGCTGTCTGTCTGTATTTTATAGCCTCTGTCCTTATCATTTTTCAGATTTTGAGCTGCTCCCAAACCATTCCTTCCTTTTGCAGCTCTCTCTCTGTGCTCGCTGCTCCCCATCTAGCTGGTATGAGCTCCTCCTGTTTCCTTTATCCAGCTGTCTGTGTTCAAGGGAATTACAGAAGTCATGCTTCACCCAAAAGATACAGGACAGTGCCTGGGCACAGCTCAGGCAGAAGTAGACTCCCAGAGCACTTAATGCTGCTGAAAACATCCCCAGCAGTCATGTCTAACCTTCACTTCTGCCTAAATACTCACTGAGTAAGACAAAAAAAACAGTAAAGCCAGATGATGAAAGAATTATTTGGCAAAGCCTAACACATACAGAAAATCCCCCGAAGCCCCGCAGACACTCTTCTCCCATGCATTATAGATCAGTGGTAACTCAGCTCCCCTATGGATTCTACATGAAACTACATGATGAAACTAGACTGAGTGGCTAATATTTGTCACAATGGGATGTATAATGGGATGTCAAATGCAATTTTTATGCGTGATTCAAAATGATTCAATATCAAGTAAATGGATTAATTCAAATCAAACTGCAGAGCCCCTGCGTCTAATCTCTTCCCGTTTCTTTTTGAGCTACAGCTTAACATTCCTCTATTCCCATTTCATCTGTGCTGTGAACTCTCCCTCTCTGCCTGCTTTTCTCCATCTCCTCTGTTATGCACATAAAAAGGTTCCAATAGGGTCGTTGGGTGTATGGTATGAGCCTGCCTTCAGCTGTCTGGTTTGGAGAACTTTTTGGTTTTTTTAAACTTGTGCACCAGAAAGTTGAGAAAGCTCCTCTCGGTTTAAGAAAATCTGATTGATCTGACAACCTGTCCAACTTGCCTATCTCCTGTTTTGATTTTAATGAATTAAAATCAAACAGTCAAGTACCCCCATGGCAAAAAACCTTGGTCAGGAGCATAAATTATAGCAGAAAACTGAGTTATCTGAAGATGCCTGCTGGGTCATTGTGCAAATGAAGGGCATAACTATGTTTTAAAAGTGAAATGCTAAAATCCATTCTAAACTGAAGGATAGAGAAGAACCAGTGGATCAGGGTGAGCAGGATTTTTAACTGCTTAAAAACTTTGTCTCAGAAATCTGTAGTCAACATAGGGCTGGGCGATATGGCCTAAAAAAAAAATCTCCAATTTTTTCACAAAAAATCCCGATTCACGATTTATCCGATTTTTTTTTTAACCCCCTACCTAATCTCCGCACGCCGGAGTCCAGTCTACTCTATGCAAATGAGCTGCAGCCCTCTCCAGGTAAACACACCAGATCGCAGCTGGAAATGCGCCGTATGTTGCATGCTGGTCCGGTTGCAGTGCGTTTCCAGCTGTGATCCGGTGTGTTTACCTGGAGAGGGCTGCAGCTCATTTGCATAAAGTAGACTGACTTCTACTTTATGCAAATTGGATGCGGCGTGCGGAGATTCCACGCATCGTGAAACTGTCCTCAAACTTCTAAACTAGGCGTCGGTGACCTAAAACAAGGACAGATTCAGCTGCTGCACAGATTATTTCTCACCTCAAATGCTTTCAGAAATACTTTTCGCTGACGTGTTTTTTGAAATAAAAGGGAAAATTTGCAGCCGAGCCGCTGTGTTTATCTGACTTGTCTGCCGGACTGTCCAGCTGAAAGCTCGGTCACGTGACCACGTAGCAGCCTGCTGTTGCTCAGTGCTGTCATGTGATCATGTTGTGGTCTGCTAGTGACCGCCCACCGTCCATGCGATTTTCAGATGTGGTGCGTTGCCGTGCGGGAAAATCATATCTAGTGGACACGTGCCTTTAGAGCTGCACCGCTCGCCGCCATGTTGTTTGTGTATCAAGCGTGGGGGGGCGGGGGGCGTGCACTCTGAACTACGGGAGCCCAGCGGGAAGGCGTTGGTGGCGGATGTTGATGAGAAAATCGATTTTCATTAAAACAAATCGACATTAAGTACAAAGTCGAATTAATCGATAAAATCGATTTCTCGCCCAGCCCTAAGTCAGCATGATTGCAGGTACGCAGTAAATGAAGCAAGAACATAACAAGTGGCTTCCCATCACTTTGAAATACATTATGACTCTAAGTTGCATTGTGTCGGTATATAAAAGTGAGTGGAAGAAAACTATTCCGGAGGTGGTAATATCATTTCTGTGAAAAAGTTTCCAGGTATATTGGAAAAGTGATACAATGAATTTTTATACTGTATCTCACCTCGGATTAATTCCAGCTGGCATTTATCAAACAAATCACCTGTGAGTGTGTAACAGGAATACTTTTTCTTCCTTCTCTGTACAAAGCGAGGAGCTGTCAGTCCCAATTCTTCTAAAATCACTGAATGTCATAGCTGTTAATAGCCCATTGCTCAGACTGACAGTTAATGTACATCTAGTAACAATTATCAGCACAGACAGTGCAGCAAGGTGGTGTTAGTATTCAGAGAGATTGTCTGCAATAGTCTGCCAACAGCTGTATGTCCTGTCAAAATGTCTTTGAGCAAGACACAGAAATCCCCCATACTTATTCATTGGGAGACACTCTGGATTAAGGTGTCAGCTGAATGCCTAAAATGTAAAAATGTGAATTGTAGACTTAGGAACTCCAATAAACTAAAAAGCTGAGGCTGCCCATTAGCAACTCAAAACAAGTCCTGTCTCTGTCTGACTTTTGCCATATTTCTTCTTCCACTCCTTTGCACGTATTAGCACATTTTTGAGGACAACCAAAACCTGCTACATAATTACAGTATTTTCAGACCCAATTTGGAGGTAAATCCATCATCATAACCAGAAAAGCAATTCTTTTTGGATGTCAGGACCAGGTTAAAAGCCTTCACACACCAAACTGCCATCAGAATTGGCTTTCAAAAGTTGCTTTACATTAACTTTGTGAGCTGACATACACCTGAGCATGCTTTCTTTCTCTCTCGAACAGAGAGACTGAAGGTCTTTCTCAGTATGGAGTATGCCAAGTTCCAACTCACATTCTTGTGAGTTCAAACTTGATAAGTTCAGCGTAGGAGACGAAAACTCCCAAGAATGGAAGGACGGAGTACACTCTATATGCAGGTGGAGGAGCTGTGTTGTTGCTGACATTCCTGCTCAGCTGGGAGGGAATCGAGTGCACTTCAGCCAAGCTGTGCAACTATTCTGTGATGCCTTAAGTCAAAGCTCGCAAATAGGCTTTGGGGGAAAAAACATACAACAAAAAGTATATATTTTTAGAACTTTTAGCTAGATTGACAATAAAATGAAGCCAACAGTCAACTACCACACTGCTTCTTTATTTTGATTATCAAATATTAGTAAATAACAGTGAGATGTGGTGTAGTTCCCTAAGCAATACTAGCAAAATGTTAGAGATCCTCTTCTAATAAGTCTATCAGTATAATATTATTGTAAGTTAAAGTATATGTATATATTACAAACAAATAGGTTAGATTGTAAATAATGGCCCCACAGTTTAGCCTCAATGTACCAAAATTGAGTTCATCATTCATTCGTATTTTTTACTTTTATATATATTTTTTGTATATATTTCATATTCTCGGCTTTATTTTTGATGACAGATTTGATATTTTTTTTTATAAATGACACCACTCTTTCATAAATCCACTGATAGATGTTCTGCCATTCATCACAGATGGATACTTTTCAGCAGATCTCTGTTGCAAAAGTTTTATTACTTGACCTTTAAAATACTCAAGTCAGGGGACACACTTGGCCAGTTCATAATTTTCACTTTTTTCCCTTCTTTAAAAATCTTCCTCTGGCTGTTGCGGTGTGATTGAGATCAGTGTCATGCTGGAAAATTGCTCTCCTGCCAAGCTGTTTGAACTGCGTGCCATCTTTTCAGTCACTATTTGGTTATGCAAACACACAATCATGGTGCCATCTGTATAATGTAATTTCCACTATATCGTTTGCATTCATGCAGCCTCATATCAGAACACTCCAACCTCTATGTTTCACTGTCGGCATTATGCACTCACTGTGGTAGTCTGGCCCAGCTTCATGCCACACAAGCTGGACCCACTCTGGTCCAATTTTTGGTTTCATCCGAATAAGAATGCATTGCCAATATTCATTAGGATTCCTTTCATGTTTTGTCCATTTGCGCTGTTTTCTCAGCAATCGTTTCCTTCTTAGACACTGTCCACAGAGGTGAACTTATATGCAGTGTTCTTCACATTGTCTGAATAGTCACTGAAACACCAGTTTCTGTAGATTATCCATGTGCCAATTCATCATCACTTACCCATCTGTTTCTCAATGCAAAGTTAAATAGCGAATTGTGCATGACGTCCTTTTTCTAGGACGGACACTGCACCTTCTGTTGCTGCTCTTCCTATACATCAGAACCACTGGTGCATCTGTCCTTCAACTTTTTATTTATGCATTTATTTTTACCAAATGGCTTGGCGAGAGAAGACTGTTCTCACCTTGGATGGCTATGGACGTTAGCCAATCAGTTATATCAGGAGTTGGCCAGCTATCAGTGGAGTGACCGACTTGTTTGACATAGTTAAAAGGTCAATTCTGGAGGTCATTGTCAAGCAGGTATAATCATATCAAAATTTACTTTAGTAAAACAATAACTTGTCGTATAAAAACTTCTGGTGTTCTGAGTTGGCACAAATTTTTCATCAGTGCAATGTTTGGGACCACGATACTTACACACTACTTTTGAAGTAGCTGATAAAATTTGCAGCGCGACAACACTTCGGTTCATTTGGATCATTTCTGGCTGTGTGCGCACTTTGAAATGGAACATTACTTGTACTGTGAGTCATGATGTTCACACAAGTTCACAAGACCACATATACAGACAAGAAAAAAGACTTAGGTTGCAGTGTTTCAGCACCACCGAGACACGCAGACAGATGAAGAGACTGGTTTTCAGGGATTCAGCACCATGGATAGAGGTAGACTGAGAGCAAATGGATGTGAAGCTCTGCACTGGTAAAAGTAGGATTTATCTTTTTTTTTCCCCCAAGTCTCAGTCTTAACTAAGGCATATTTTAAGCATTGTTTTTGTACAGGCAGAGAGCTTTAGAGAAAAGTAGCTGGAGAGGGAATGAGAGGGAAGGGGAGAGATATGATGTAAATAAAGTCTCTTTGAAGAGAGTTTCTGTAATGTGTGATCCTGTCTAACTCTCTTTGAAGGTTTGCAACACCTAAGCGCCTTCAAAGACAAATCTCAGGGGACAAAAACCTCTGCCCCACACAAGTGTACAAGCCACATACACACGCATTTATACAAGAAAGCACGATATCACAATAACATTTGTAGACTTACTGTACCGTATTCCTCTTTGTGACGATTCCTGCGTGTTTGCACTCACCCACACATATGTATGTTAGTGCGGTTGTGTATGAATCAAAACTTTTCTTTTGAAAGGACAAGTTTCGGCTGACAAATAGCTCTAATAGCTCATAGACGCGTTCTTGTCATTGTGCGTCTGTGGTCTATCTTCACCGATATACAATAGCACATGATGAGAGAGAAAGCCGTTTAAATTAAACATTGAGGTCTTTGAAAAGACAAAACAGAGAATAAAAAAGTGTGGCAGGAGGGTAATGTGTAATCCCTCTGCAATACTAAAGCAGCTTGGTTACATGACCAACACACTCTGGAGTTCTGATTTGTGTGAATTACAGATATCTTGGTGCCAATTCATTGTAAGACTAATGATGAGTCTCTCCTTTTACTACAAGAAAGCACTGACACGTGTGTGGGCAAGTGAGAATAAAGCAGAGCTAGTCGTCACTCACCAAAGCAGCTTCTGGTGAAATATTCAACACAGCGGTCAACTTCTTGTGTGCACTCTGCCACAGCGGGGACTTATGCAAAGCTATGACAACTGTAGTGAGTAATAATATGCTGCCCTTTGCGCCTGCTGTGACGGGTAATGTACTGTTGTTAACTCAGGTGTTTTCCCTTCTACACTGTTGAGTGGGCTGTTTCAATCGACAGTATAGCCACCCTTTGAGTTCACGATTGTGGGTTCACTGTGGTTTTTTTGAACTGCTGAGTGGGCTGTTGGAGTTGAGAGAGATCAGCTTTAAGGCAGAAATGCAACGTGTGAGTGGCAGGGAAAAAAAAAACACGCACACAAATGCATATTTTAATGCCACTCTTCTAGAAACCTGGGAAACCCTACAAAAAAGACAAAGAAATGCCAACCATCAACATTCAAAAATACCTTGAATAGCATTTTTTAATTAGGCTTTTTGTTAGACAGTCTCATCTTTTTGTTGGTTTTGATGGAGCCAATTGTGAACAGGCGATTAAACAGAAGTCTGGCGTCCCTGCGACAGCAGTTTTTCCTGAAATTGCGCATGAGATTGACAAGTGTACTGTGTGTCCACAAATACACAATTTACTGTTAAGCCCTTTAGGGGTGTCATCATGGTCCGAATTCAGCAATAAATAAAAATAAATAAACAAAATCACCTATTCCCCTGACATCCAAGTCTCACACACACACACACACACTGCAGGACAAATAACACCAGTGTTGATATTTTATACTCACTGGGCCACTTGACTGTGTGCACTCACTGTAATATTTCTCACAAGGCTACACCAAAGGATGTCTTATGTTTAAAAAGGTTCAATCAGATGAATGCATAAGTGACTATAAAAAACAGCAGGGATAGGGATGTTGAACAAGCTCTCTTTCTAATGAGCAATAATCTCCATCTTATTCTGTCAAAAAAAGGGAAGACCTCTGTTTGATTACTTTAAATCCTATAAATGCAGCTATCTTCAGGCTGCCATAAAGTTTAATAAGACAGAGATTAAAAGGTTATTTGCGGGCCATGCTACCCAAATTGAATCACACTTTTACACATTTGCCCTGCTTTCCAAAACATACTTTTTTGCATCTGAACTTTTTGAATTTCACGTCTTAAGAGCTTCAACAAATAAGAAAACCTTGGTTCAAGGCAATTCAGACCTATGAGTAAGATGCACCTCACCCAAACTTTCCATACAAAAAAGCTGTGCTAGAGTGCATAATGTGGGAGTCTGACAACAAGACTGCATTCAAAATACTCCAGTCATCACCGTGTCCATCTTGACTTAAGGAAAATACACTCAAATAAAAATAAAAAAAATATTTCCCCTGTGAATAAATGCAAGGCCAGGTTCATTGTGTCCTTAAATGAAAGGTTGAAACTGCTTTGATGAATCCTAGGGGTATTTCCCCATTGACTGCTAAGGGAAAAAAAGATTCCTGGTTGCATCTTAGTGGCTGAAAAAATAGTTGCTGATTTACGGATTATGCAAATAAATGCATATTTCCTGCCCTAATTGTTGCCTGATAAGGCACAAAATAGCCAGTCAGCACAGTGTGGCAGACTTAGCTGTATAACATATCCATGTTGACCAGTTTTTACTCTCAGGTTTGTTTTTAAAGACAATCTGGCATAAGAATGAGATGCAGGCTTCAGGAATAATCTGTTTCATTGGTTCACAGTAAACAGAAAACGTGTCTGTAGATTGTCATAAAAACCTGTGCATGATTCAGTAAAATTCCTGAAAGGCATTCATCCATTCATGTTCCTTCAGCTGAGGAACGAGGGTTCAGTCAAAGAGTGCTTCCACGCTTTACGATTGGACATTATGCTTCACTATGCCGCTGCTACTAGAGCTCCTGCCTGGTAATTTTTACACATTCACATCAGAGTACATTCATCACCATCATTATAGTCAGCTTATCAAAAGGACTCACCTGTGCTCATTAACAAGCTCTTTAATTTTAAGTGGCTCAGCCTGAGACTTTTTTTTTTTTTTTTTTTTTTAACCATTAAAGAGTACATGAGTGAGGGAAAGAGGGAGCTGCCAGGCTGTGACAGCATTTTCTAACAGTGGACTGTATCAATCAGGCTCTAGTGACGGCTTGATTGTTACCTTATGATATGAAGTTGTGAAGTGGCCTGCAGTGGATTTAACACACTATTTTCACTGGAAATGTGGGCTAAATCTCAGCGTCCGTCAGCAGACACGAGTGCTGTTCATATCCCATTCAGAAAAATGTGAATCCTTTGGTGTGGTGGGTGATGTTGTGGATTAAGGGAAAGCCTGTGTGTTTCAGTTTGCAACCAGGAATACAAGTGTGAGACAACCTGATCCCAATGTAGACATTACTTCAGACTATATGTTCCTTGTGTGGTAAGTTAAAGCTCCACAAAATGCACAAAATGATCAGATTTTTGTCACTGGATGAATATTATGGAACAGGGTGCATTCTGAGGTCGATGGGTCAAAGCATGAAATGTGCACATGCAGCTTAGAGAAAGACAAACTAACCCAGTATTCATCCCAGTGTAGGTTTCACACACATGCACACATAACCTACATTATTATGCAAATTCATGGTGCCACAATATTAAAAATTCTAGGATTCAAAGAGGCATTATTTGCACTCAAAATGATTCCTAGTGGCAGTGATCAGCAGCAGAACTACTGCAAGGGAGGAAAGATCTTACCAGAGTTCCTCAGCTTGCGGTTCCTGAACACCGAGATGATCACCAGGAGGTTCCCCAGCACATCCACCACCGTGGTGAAAATCAAAACACTGGCCAGGATTGCAATGACCCAGGCGGGGCGGGCGCTCCCCTCCACGGCCAGGGTGCGTTCTAGCTGCCCCAGCCGCGGCTCTGTCCGGTTCTTTATGAGTGTCAATGTGTCCGGCATCACTGGCTCTTTCGCTGTGTGTGTGTGGGGATTTTTTGTTTTTTTTGTTTTGTTTTTATGTCCCGCAGGTACCGTCGGTACCGGTGTGTCCTAAATGAAACATGGAGCGCACCTACCCCGAGTTCCACAAGAGCGCACGTAAAGTCTGCTACTTAAAGGCGCAAAGAATGACTTGATGTTCGGTGATTGGTCACGTGTAGGACAGATAAAGTTACGCGCACTCTTGGCTCTTTTCTCCTGTTCCTATCTTTGCACAAAAGTCATCCATCCATGTGCCACCAAAAAGCTCAGCCACACCTCCTTCTCTCCGGCGAGGAATGTAAATTATTTCTTAAAAAGAAGCTCCGCACCGCTCAAGTCTCCATCCTCTCCAAGCGTCCCTGGCTTGCAGGTTGGCATCTCATTACTCTCCTCCGTCCTCATGCGCCCACGTTGGAAGGCTGTTTCTCTCTTTGAATGTATGTCAAACCATATTGGCGCCTCGGGAATGATTTAATTGGCCAACCGGAGGAACGAATTGTCTCCTTTCACCGTGTGAGGTGTCCTTGCCATGCTCCGAGCTGCGACGCAACCGGCGCTGTGCGTGGCGAGGTGGCACCGGCGGCAAAATATCACGGAGAAGCCACCTCAGTCATCATCAGGATGTGGAGAAAATCCGCGGAGTGAAGAGGGAGAGAGATAGAGATGGAGAGAGAAAGAGAGAGCGAGAGAGAAGACGCTGTTTCGCGAAAAAAAAAAACGTTACTCGCCTTCCGACTTGGGCTCTACGTGTTCCCCCCGTTTCCCTGTCTTCTCTTACTGACTGTGACTTTTCTCCTTCTAATCCTCCTGCTATTGCCGAGGTGTGCGTGCAAACCGAGATTTCCCTCGTGTTCTCTCCTGCCTCTTCCCAGCGTGACCTCCCAGAATGTGCCTTTGATCTCTGCACAATGCTCAGAGGTGATCTAAGTGTGCGCACAGCGGTGGGTCGGCACGGGAAGTCCAATCAGCACACTGTGACTTATGGGAAGCATTTGTCACAGTTCAGCTTGAACACATTTCTCAAGTGCAATAAATAAAAACAAACAAACAAAAAAAAAATCACATATTCTCTTGTTGTAGGTATTGTCGCGCTAATATGAAGCTTTTGCTGTATTAAAATCAACATTTATGACTTAACCTTTTTCCATGGAAACATGAGAGTAATTGTAAACCAGCTTGAGTTATGGAAGTCTCTCAATTGCAAATACAATACTGTATTGATCGAACCAATAACTCTCAGCAGTGTGTGCATGCCTCCACCAGGGTGCCATTTTTGGACTCCGAACTATGATTCACTTTGCACACAGTGCAGTCAGGGCAAGTGGAGGTGGCAGTCTAACACCATTCAACCCCAACGCTGGTAACTGGTGGCAGCCGTGCAGTCAGACTTTCCATCAGATCCAGTGGATTTCGTATGCCATCAATACTGTCAGAGCCGGCGGGTGACACATTGAGGCCAGCTCCGTTCCCTCGTGTTTAACTCTTCACTGCTGGGTGTGTGTGGCTGCAGCGGATGCCCTGAAGCACAGAGGCAGGGAACAGATTAGAGCAGCCCAGTGTCAGCCTCAAAGCAGGCTGATGTGTTCCAGAGGCCTGATGTGACGACCAAGAGACAAGACAGTTCTCGCTGTGAGGTCAGCCAGATAGGCACACTCACACGTGTAGAGCGCACACTTTGAATGTGGAAGCAAACCCAACAAGCAGGGCCCTGGATGAATGCATAACAATATCACACATCAGGAAAAATCAATGGCCTCGGTGGTACAGAACGCAAAAACATGAATCTGCTAATTGAAAATTGCAAATCCCTGATAATACTTTGCTGACTGTGGTGGACGTGCTTCACGGGCCTCTGAATCTATAGCCAATGTGATTACAGTTTTGCCTGGTTCTGAGAGAACTTTCAATAATTTTAAGCACTTACTTATGGCAGTGAAGCAGAATGCTGTGGGAATAAAAGAGTCGAAACTGGGAAGTGGATGAATAATGTTCTGACACACTGGCCACAGCAGCTGGGTATCAACACCGTCCTCTGCAAGAACCAGTAAAATAACTGCTCCATATGGACATGTTGACATGTTGTTTGTGCTGTACTCCACAGGATAACATGGCTTATTAATATTAATAACGCAGTCGTTGTTTGCCAACTTGAGCCATTGTTCCGCAGAGAGTTTTGTTGAAATCACCAGATGGTACCACCAAAACAAATGTCTGGAGAACAGGGTGTAAAGAATACCAAGGGAAAATGAGCCAGACAACACTACTGGCACACACTGTATATCTCTTTGCGGGATGTAACAAGTGTAGCCGTATTTGTATTGCAGGCATGGACACAAACAAAGACATCTGATCTTTTAGCAGCGCCACTGACAAGAAAGATGCTTCGATCATTAATTATACCGTTGAAACACAATTATTAGTCAGATATGTTTCTGAACGCTTGTGTAATGGATGTGTTAGGGGATTCTGGTGAACTTGTGGGCCAATCTTTGCTTTCAGCAATTGTATTACATGTGGGGACCACAGACTAGATATGAAAGATAGGAGTAGATGTAGCCTCTGGGTCTGAAAAATGACGCCAACGCAGAAGCGTTTTAAACTTGCAAATGTATAGAAGAAAAACAAGCTCACTTCCCGTTGGATTTATTACCTCCATAAACATTTTGCCTAATGAATGGTCTCAGTTGTAGTTTTAAAGCTCCTTCAGAGCAGCATTATGTTAATTTAGTAAATTTTGGTCCCATTTAGAGTAAAATAAACAAAAAAGCAGGGCATGTTTTCTGGTGGTGCTACCTCTCAGTTAGAGCCATCCTTTGCTCATTATATCTGGTTTCTAAAGAGCAAGATGGCCAAATTTCAAAGTCGAGGCTTCAGAACTGGTGGCGCCAAGGTCATTTTATATGCAATCTACAGAGGGCAGCTAATGTTTATATGCAGAGGTTTACGGTCCCCAGAGGATCAATCTTACTTACTTTGGCGAGCCCCTGATAGTTTCTCTAGCACCTCCACGAGACTGATGTTTTTGTCTTTTAATGAAACATTTTGACAACTACTGAGTAAATGCATCCATTTTATCCCTGCCACCAGCTGTTCCATGGTATTATGTGAGATATTTTGACACTCAAATGATGGATGCGTACAGAATTTTGATGATCCTCAAAAGTTGAATACTCACTATCACTTAGCTCAAAGAAATAAAAAAAAAACTCTGCCAAACTATGTCCTCACATAGCTTCTAGGATGACTGTGGAATCCTTTTGTGTTGCATTTAAGTAACAAGTAATATGTAATGGAGGGTTCAGTATTAGTGCAGCGGCTGTTACGTTTGTTTTGTTTTTTTTAAACAATCTTAATGGTCAGTTATAAGCAGCTTTCGGGTTGCCTGGTTTTTATTCTCCTTCAGACTGATGCTCCTAATGCTTCTTCTTTTTAGCTAACCATTAGAGCACTTTTGTTTAAAAAGAAGTTACACAATACATATGCCAAAATCTGTTTATTACTAAATGAGCACCATTTCTAACTTCAAATTTCCATTTTTTAAAAATAACATTTATCTGTGCAAATGACATGAAAACCTCCCATCAGCTATAATTACTGAAGAAGTACCTGCATATAATAGGTTTTATTATAATGTTAGTAGAGCATAAAACCCCTTTATAAATGGTCTCTGGTTAGAAAGTGGCATCATAATTTGTTATATTGCTTGTGTTGAATGATTGGTTTGAATAATTATTTCATTCACTGTCCAACCGGTCTCGTGGTTCATAATATTTGGTGCAACAGCTCAAAAATACTGTATGAAATTTTATGTTAATAGGGTCCAAGCCAAGGGACACATAAAGAGATTTTGGTGTAATCTGGATTTGGAATTTGTGTCAATAGATTATCATTTTACAGCCACAACATGGAGACTGGCACTGAGACAAAGACTTAGAGGGAAGAGGTAGATGCTGCTTCTCCCTTCATGGGAGTGATCGTGCTAGTGATAGGAATAATGTCCTCAGGTGTAGCAGCGATAGACATCTGGTGCATTAGCACTGTTCTTACATACCAATCGTCAGATGAATGTAAAGGTTATTCCCGTAGGCATTTTACGCTCGCACAGTTCAACAAGGACCTAATAAAAATCTTACAACTGTAGCAGCTTCAGGAGATCTAGATGCTTATTCTGCTGGCGAGCATAAAAAACCCCCTGATGATCAAAGCACAACACAGAGCAGACCTCCTTCTTAACAAAATCAGACCTCAGCAATCTCGAGGGTGACAGCGTACCAATTCCTTAGAGCCAAAGCAGATAACAAGCTGAGCTCTGAGGCCCATGATGCAGCCAAATTTCTCAGCAGCATGTTGATCCATCATTCTGTCTCACCTCTGTTTAAGGCAGCACTTCTTTACAAGATCAGAACAAACCGGGAAGTGTTGTAATAAACTCCAACAGCGTTAACACTGAAGGCCCCCTGTCAAATCAGCATATCCGGGCTCAAGCCAAGACTTACGGAGGGTAAAATAAACACATCCCGGAAAATGGGATTCAACTTTTTTTTTCTTCTAGTGCTCTTTGTGTAATTTGCAGAAAGTGGCCATGAGAGAGAAAAAAACAACATCCCTCCCAAAGAAATGTCCCAAAGTTTGAGGCAATTACTGTATTTTAATGTAGTGTAAGTTTGACATAATCCGACGGCATTTATGCACTTTCATCACATAAGAAAATCCAATAAAGGACAAGAAGTGCACGGTTAACTCCCCGTCTCACACATAGCAGTTTTGCAGGCATATGCCAGAGGATTGCCTTAGTAATAATCTCTTAAAACAGCAGGGGGAGGGGTGTGATGGGATAGGGCTGGCACACAGCTTCCTCCACACATGGCTGAGGGCAGCTCTCTGATGTGAATTCATATTTTCATGCATGTACACGGACGTCACCTCCTCCCATTCAATTTTCTCCATCCCCTGTTGCTTTAGCGGTGCAGGGCATATTGTGTGATCATACTCATGAGATTAAGGTCTTCATAAATAATACATGCGCCGAGATTGCTTCAGACAGCGGCTGCATTTGTAACCATTACGGTCACATGATAGTTTGTGGGCATGCATGGCGATGTGTGTGTGCGTGTTTGCATGCGTGCATGTGTCTGTGTCATCAGAGGCAGATGTTGGGCACATAGATTAGGTCTGGCTGGGTGTGTAATCCTGGTGTTACTGAGAACAGCATGGATTTATAATCACCCACACAGCTACCCCTCAATGAGCAAGAACTGGGGAATGGTAATCTCTCATACTTTTCCCACTTCTCCACTCATCTCTCGCCTTTCTTCCATGATCTATCCTTCAGTCCCCTCCTCCTTTATGTAACATCCTTTCATCCTTCTGTCCATCCCTTCTCTTCCCCGCTGTGTCCGGCCAGATCTGGAGGAAAATCATTGTGAAAAATGGAACAGAGAAGAAGGAGAAGAAGAAGAAGGAGGAGGGGGAAAAATGGGGGGTAGAAAGAGGTTTTAAGTGGCTTAGCTGACTCTGTGTTGTAAATGCCAGATGGTCCAATGAAAAGCCAGCAGAGCTAAAGGGACTGGCAGGTCCTCATCAGTTTCCTCTGATGCATGATGAATAAACACAGCAGTCACTTTGTTTATTGCTCTGTCTCTCTTTTCCCTCACACACCCTCATATTTGCCTTTGGTTTGACCCAGTGCCTGTCACTAGGACAGCCAGCATGCTTGGAATACGTTAAACAAACAGGACGGTCATCAAAAGAGTTTGCCAGAGAGACTATGTAACTTATTGGGACATGTTGCATAATCCTTGTCAGAATAATTTAATAAGCTCTAAATCTGGATGAATAAATTGCGTGTAGTGTTTCCCCTCTCTCTGACCCAACAGCAGGGCCATTTCCACCTGTGGTGTGTTGCTTACATTTTTGTTGTTGATTCTGCGTGTGCCACAGATAGCAGCTGGAGCCAGAGGTAATGTAATGCAAAGTTTTGCCCAGAAGGGTAATGACTCTTTCTTTTTTACCTCCTTGTGAAGACCTTAATGAAGACTGGGTCAGCACAAAAACAACACATAAATGAATGCATGAAATTGAGAGAAAGCTGAAACGCCACCTGCACCTTTTAAAGACCCCTGGCTGCTATCACTTGAGAAATACGAAGCATATTATGCTAATTGATTGAATTTAATTTCCTGTGTTGCCTTGTTGTGACAGGCAGGGGTAATAAAAGAAACATAAATTCAGGTGTTGTGATTACATTAGGGAGCAAAAGAGGGGCGATTATTTTGAGGCAGTTAAAGTTAGTAATAGAAGTGTTAGAGTGTTTCCCGCAGTGACAAGTTTCATCAAGTTTTATGAACATTTTTTCACGGCAATGCATTATTTTTTTTTCCTGGGCTGAGAAAAATAGAGATTCATCTCCCTCGAGTTCTGCCTTGTACCTGTTTGAATCTTTTGTGGTTCACGGTTCCTGCAGGGAGAGAGAACAGAACTGGAACAAGCCAGCCAACATTTAACTACGAGCTATTTCCATCTATTGCACTGACACAAACTGGCATGCACTAAAAGATATATGAATTGTTTCACTCAAAAATGATATCCACTGTTCAAAAAAATGTAACACTTACTCTGGCAAAATGATCGCTGTCATGGAAATACAGCTTAAGCTGAAGTTGTTGGCTATCTTAAAATGCACATTTTTCAAATAGGCACTTAAACAAATGACAGATTCTTGAAATGTTTTTAAAGAAAACTGTTTTAAGGTAGCTTTTTTCTCCATAACCTAAAACCCTGCCATGCATGCTAACATTGAATCCTGGCTTATCTCAATGGATTCACATACTGCACTTACATATTACATGATTAGGAGTGGGCGAGTGCATAGTCTAGTGCCAAACAACTCTGTTTGGCACAATCCTTATATAGCACTGCATCTGGGAAACATGAACTATTTTGAAGACAGGTGTGTTCTGTCGAGCAGCGCGCAGGGAAAAATATCATGTAAATATATATGGTAAATGCTCACATGTAAAGTATGCACGCAGACACATACACACCTCCTCGCCTCTTAATTGGCCAAAATGTGTTGTATGTGACAGAGAAAAATAAAACACCAACACAATCAGGGGAATGTCTGGTTGCCATGGGAATGTTTTCTGGCACATAGTCAGCTTGGTGGTGTTTATAGGAGGAGGGTTGGATGATAACAAGGACAAAGTTTGTGTGTCAACTCCACAGGGGGGAGAAAGAGGAAATCATCAGAAACCACAAAGGTTCCTCAGTGCATATCCTTGTTAGTTACAAACAGAGTGGGTGCATAGCAGAAACATGGAAGCACACTGACCACCATCTGCCTTCAACCTTTTGTCACCAGTCAAGAATTAATGGCTGGTCACCTTTTGAGGACGTAGATAAAGCGATTAAGAAATGTCACCTGACCTGCCAGGAGCATGTCTTGTAACATTAAGGTTGCTTTATTAATCTGGATCCTGTGCAGATGTGCATGGCCTAATAATTAAATACCGACCGAGGCTCATCGTGTTTTCATGCATGGCTGATGTACAGGATTCAACAAATTTGTGTGCAGACAGCAACGGTATTATCTAATCACAGATGCATGCCTTTAGAGATGCACAGTTGGCATAATTTCATCATGGCGCTGGGTCAGTGTGGAAATAAACTCAAACTCACAGGGACAAGGAGTACCACACAATAAGCCAGATACATTTATTCAAGTCAGCAAAGAAATCAGTTCCTGAGGTAAACAAAAAGGGATAATGCGAAGATTATGCTGCAATCTGCTCAACTGTTGACAGTATAGACAGACAAAGCAATCTAAGCCATGATCATGACAGCCTTTTCATAAAACCTCAAATGATTTCAAAATAAAAATTCATTGTCTGACTGATCACACAGTTTATGCAGTCAACATTCCAGAAGACATTCTTACGCCTTCACGTTTTCCCAGGACATTGATGACTTTAAGCTCTGCTAAATGGATCTGCCAGATTCCACTGGGGAGGGAAAGAAAAACACATAAGAGACGTGACAAGACTGACTTGATAGGATTAAATATTTTATGGGGATTATTTATCTCACGTAGTCTGGGTTGAGATATAGCTAACCTGCTAGAGCACACCAGGTACATATTCACCCTCAGGACAATTACCGCTTTCTTTCCAATAAAGCATGAATCTGCTTGATTGGAGCACATTTTTCAAGTCCTTGTAATGTGCAGCCACTCAGACATCCCTGTGAGTGCAAAATTGTGCTTCAGCACACCATCAACCTGAAATACCTTAAAACCCAGTGGACTTGAAAGGTAGTTTACAAGATGATTCAACAGCAATGCGCGGCAATCAAGTATTAAAACATGACAGCAAAGGTGTCTGATAGCAGAGTTGATTTGGAGCACAAAGGTTCTGGATTTAAAATTTTAGCCTTTGGAAGCTGCTGGTCTGTGTTGAGTTTGCATGGACTCAGTATTCCTGTGGGTTTCCTTCGGGTGCCCCGGTTTCCCTCCACGGTGCACGGACATGAAGGCCGGGTCAAGTGGAAACTGTAAAGTGCCCACAGGTGTGAATGTGTTTGTCCACGTGTTATTCTGACCTGTCTGGGATGTTTCTCTGCTTGTTATCCGATGCAAGCTGAGACATACTTCAGCAAACCTACTCACAGAGTAGACCTGAATAGGAATGGGCCGAGAGGATGGATGGATGGATGGATGGATGGATGGATGGATGGATGGATGGATGGATGGATAGATAGATGGACTGTGAAACATGAATGCATTAGCTGACACTAAACCAGGTCATGACCATGTTATGACATTCACTGCAGCTGAAAAACATTCTTGCAACAACAAATTGATCACGGCACAACGGTGCTGTGTGCCCTTGAATTTTCATTATATATTGTCAGATGTGGATGTATTGTATTTACAGTTCTTGCATCAACTCCAGGAGTCCAAAACAGTTTGTTTTGTGTATTCGCTGTGATTTGCTGCATTTTAATGCTTGCATGTTTACCAGAAAGATGCATATGGTAGGTTTGAGACAAAGGCTGGTTAGTGCAGTTGTTTCCATTTCAAACTGTACTTCTCATAGCAGGCATCTGGCTGGTTCACAATCCCCAATTGTCTTCAACTGCCATAATGAATACAGTATGTTTATCCCAAAATGCTCCTAGTTATCTACCACCTGTTTGTTCTGAATGTGTTCCATAGTTGTTTAACATGGAATTTACTTCCATTTGCATTCCCTCTGTTGTGTGTGAACTGTGAACACAGCAGCATTTACACTGTGTTATCAGTGAGCCAACCATGTGCACATGTCCTGGGTGAGTGATTCTGCATTTCACGGTCGCATTTCCACACAAATCTCTAAGCCTTTCGGCACATAATGGCTGAGACTTCATTTCACATGTTAATACCAGATGTAAGTTGGGTTTAACTCTACCTAAAAGCGCTGCTAAAAGTTCAGCTTTGGCAATATATTCAAAATACATAATGTACATTTGTAGTAAAAGTCCACGTTGTCTTTCATAACTGCAGAGCAAAATCAGATGTCCAAACTATTGTTAAGAATAACAAAAAAAATATGTCATATTACCTAAAGTGCTGTATTTAATCATTGTTGCACAAGCCAGATAGCCACAATGTGTGTGTTTTTGAAGAGACTCATATGCAACCCACACAAATGAATAGTGTAATTATTAAATAAATATCGAGTAGTTAAATGATTAAGTAAAGATCCCCTGGTTTCAGCTTCTGGTAATCTAAGTTGCGTGTCTCAGGCTACATCTAGGATGTGGGCAAACAGTTTTCTTCAAAACAACCCTGAGCATGTGTCAGTAAAAATAATAAGTGCATTAAGTATTAAATGGTTCAGTTCACAAAATTGCTGTGTGCGTACGCGTGTGACTCAAGAGAGCGATGTATATGGAATACATGATAACATATGTACATACATTGGTGTCAGACTTGCTCCCGAATACTGTGCTTCATTGACTCCAAATAACAATCGTAAAAACACTGAGTCACAGCCAATCGCGGCTACCTCTCATGCAAACACAGGTGAAGTTTTCTGGAGAACACATATGCTTCCTCTCATTCCACTAGCTTTTAAATGAGCCAGGGGATTGGTGGTGGATTAGTGCTTGTTTACTCCACAATAATAATGCGAGATCATAAAAGTATATATGGTAATATTCGCGTTCAATTATTTTTAGGTGGTGGACCAACGGTGCTATATCATAAATGTCAAGTATAATCACAGGGGATCACTCTCTGTCTGTAATTTATAAAGGATTATTAAATCTATTTGTTATAAACAGTCCTGTGTGCTCATTTAAATCCCTCCCAGCCTGTTGTGGGTTCGGATCCAGTTGAGGCTCTGTTTATTCGTGTGGCTCTCCTGGCTCGGAGCGACACCAGGTTCAGTAGTCTTTCTAGCTCATCCCCGGAGCCTGCAAGGCTGCTGGAGCCGAGCCCGCCGCCATCCTCCTGCGATCCCCTCCATTCCCCTGTCTGTAGGTCCCAGGCCCTGAGAGGGGGCAGAAGTTGAGCCGGGTGCAGGTTGAGGCCAGGGGGGCTCGATGGGTATCCTTCGTAGGCTCGCCGGGTTGGGGGTAGAGTGTCATAAAGGCTCTCTGAGTCTTCGTTTTGCTCTGGATCGCGGCCGGACTCTTGGTACTCCTCATAAACAGGTGAAGAGCTGTCTTCACAGTTGTCATGGTCGTGGTGTCGGTGCTCCTGGTGGGCCCCCATGTCTCTGCCCCTGACGCCTCCTGTGTTCTTTCCTTCCGCTCCCTGCCTTCTCGTTTCTTCTGTGTCTGCGGTTTGCTTTTTCTCCCACTCGCCAGACTGATTCCTCTCCCACTGGAAGGTTCTCCTCCTGGTTTCCTGTCCCAGCTCGTGGCCTCTGTCACCACTGTAGCCCATCACTCTGTAGTCCAGCTGGAGAGAGCGTGTGCTGCCTCCACGTCTGATGTTCTGCTGGGTGTCACTGAGGTCGTAATGGGATCCTACCTCTGGCAGACGGAGACGGGATGGTGATAACCAGCTCGAAGTCTGACAGGAAGACTCCCAGTGGTATGCTGAAAAGAAAAGACATTTAGAAAGAATGAAAAAATATAGATCTTTTTAAAAAGTTTGGAAAAGGTTCAGTGGCAAACAGTGTGATTTAATGGAGAGTTAAGAAAGGGATCTGAGTTAACATTCAGCGTTAGGAGCCCGAGGGTTTATTCCCTGGACAAACAATTGCTGCTAAATCACTGGAAGTACGTAGTTCTCACTTGAGGGTGTGTGTGTTATGTTACAAACAGCCTCTCTGCATTTCACAGGAAAGCGACGAAGAACGAGATTATCTTTCTAATAGGATCAGCCGGCGAAAGGTGCCACATCAATAAATCAACTTCACTTCTAAAACAACAGTATCATTGCAATCTGATCTGCAGGAGGTAAAGTGAGGTGACACCAGTGAGCATGCTTCTGTGCCTCAGTTACTGCAGGACTGATCAGAAGATTTTCACAATTACTCAAATCCCTCCAGATTCCATCTCTGCCCTTGTAAAGTCACAACAGCTATCCTGAAGTGTAAAACCGCAAACACACGGTGCCAAGATCTGGAATTTACTGCTTCCTATTAACCAAACTGCCTCATCTTAAAATTAAATATGCTGGCCAGTTTTCATTCATGAGTGGCATGTTTCTAACATGCCAGGTTGTATTTGCTTCTATTTTTGTTCTCTTTAGTATTTCCTGTGCTTATTATTCCATCCCTGGATCTGGTTTATTTTTGCAGAAAAGTGCTGCTTGCTTGTAGTGTGCATGTCTGTGCATGTGTGTGCTGCTATTTGAGACTTTGTATTGGATGCAGCAGGGAGCTTGTGAATGGCTTTGTTTCTTACTGTGTCACTACAGGGCTTAGTAGGTGTTCTGTGAAATTTCTTCCATGTGTTTACGTTGTGTAATCGCTCTGTTTCTCATTTACTATTTATTAATGTGCAGATAAAAGCAGTCACGAAGATTTCTATCTTTTTTTTTTATAGATATATTCCAGTTCATGCTGCTGCTAAATGGACTGACATAGAACTCCCCACTAATCCACAACTACTTCCTACAAACTACAGCATGCAGGTTGCACAATTCATGGTTAGGTTAATGAGCTGTGAGTGGAAAAAATATCATATTGATGAAGTGAGAGGAGCCAGAGGGGTCACCCTCTGTGTAGGATGGAGAGTAGACTTCAGTAGTGTGCTGGGGAGTGCCAGCTCATAATGCGTGACACGTGTGGACAGACATATCTATCGTGCCAACAAACCACAAAGCATTTGGGAGTTCTTACAGCCATGTCATGCTGCTGAAACCTCTAATTGAAATGCTTCTCACATTAAAGGTTAAGCAGGGGGTGAAATAAATGAATGTTCTTACAATCCACAATGTACTCTTTGATGAACTCTACACAAATCTCATCTTTGCTCTGCAGGTGGCGACTTGCTGTCAGTGGAGTGGGAAACAAAACAAATATCTCATGGGACAGGAAACCTTTGACGATGAAAGTCTCATAAAAAACAGCTGACACAGACACTGCAAGAATGTAGTGAATTATGACAGGGAAGAAAAACACACCAGATAATGGGAGGCTGGCTGAGAGCCATTTAGCACATCACTGAAACATGTAAACAGACAAAAACACCCACAAACAAAATTGATACACATAATGTACATGTGCACTTGCACACTGTAATTGTGCACACAAAGACAAAATGGAATCTCATGCAACCCCCATTAATAATATATCAAAATGGAGACAAAATGTCTGGTTCAATTTCAATATAGCAGATACTGTTCAACCCATTATAAATCAGATTTTTTGCATTTGTTGTGTCACCTTTCTTAACTTATGAATACATATATGACACTGTATAAAAAGAAAGAAAAAGTAGGTTGACATTATATCAACACAAAATGAATCCAGTGAGTTATTTGGAACAAACTACTGGACAACAATTTCAATCATCGTGTAATTCTCTGTCTGAAATAAAACTGCCTCTGCTCCAGTAAGCTGGCAGTGACAGAGGCATAAACACAGCCTTGCTCTGGGTAAGTAATGAAGTGCTTTGTAGACCTAGTAAATTACATGCAACTGAGAACAAACAGACTTGGTAACTATGAGCCAATTAATATTGATTGTAAGAGTGTAGCACAAGCAACACCCGGGGGCATGCAGATCTTATAGGATATGTGCAACTGGATCATGACTACCCTGATTTCGTTAGGGAAAACCAAGCATTTGTGGCAATAATGGAAAGTCAGCGGTTATTTGGTGTTTAAAAAGAAAGCATTTGAAGCTGCCTTCTCCTCCACCGTTGTGTGCAGATGGGAGTCTCGGCTCAAAGTGGCCCTAAAATCCACCGAGACTCTCTAAAAGGCCGCAGTGAAAGCTTTGCTTTGCTTGGCACGAGGACTGCTGAACCCAATTTAACTGTCACCATAACTCAAATTATTTTATTTACAGTATGGAATAGCTATGGGATATTTTTGACCGAATGTTTGTACTTTATTGTAGCAAACTGTGGCTTTCATTGGAAATGTGTTGCAAGTAGGTAATCCTTTATTTAAACTGAGCAAAATCAACAATATTGAGATGTTTGCTCCCTGAATGTTTTGCGCTTATTGCAAGATTCACAATAGTTCTACCTATCAAAGCAGCTCTCAGTTTCTAGTTATTTTCCATGACCTCCAAGGTCGAAAAACAGTAATATAATAATATATAAACTGAGTCTCCATTTCAGTCTGGATAAAAAAAAAAAAAATAATGGCATAAACAGAGATTATAATCCGTACAGTATCTGATAAAAGTATTCAGAGAAAACACTATAATGCATATAAAAAGCTGGGTTTTGGGATCACTGCTTGAGAAACCAAGTCAAAAGGATGGCAAGTTCATACAGTGTTTTTCAGCTGCTTTGCATCTCACTCACCAGGACTGTTCCGCCGCTGTTCTTTGTCCATGTTTGACACTACAAAGGGAGCGAGAAAGCGAAAGTCAGAGAAAGCCTGAGACAAACAACACAGAAACCAAAGGGGAAAAACTGAAACACGGACAGATCCAGTGTCAGAATCTGACAGAAATATTAGAAATCTAAGCAGAATGTTTTTCTTCTCAATAAGAACGGGGACTGAACAGCAGAGGGATGGCTGCATTCAGTACAGTATATTGTATCTTTGTGCTGCAGCACTGAACAAACATTTTGGCGTCAGAAGACAGACACAAAAGAGCTAGAGGAGTTAACAAAATATATTCTTTCATACCTTCACTTTCAATATTATCGACGGCATCATTTACGAGACGTATGACTGTCACTATGGAGGCTGTGCAGAACACACAAAGAGAGAAGAACAAGAGCAGAGACAATGTCGGTGTATTTATGAATAAGCTAAGGTTTCATGTGCTTGCTGTGACTGAGATGATACGGAGAATGTGAGCGAGCATGTGTGTGCACACGTGTTGAGAACACAAAGGAGACATGCTTAGTCTCACCAGCACATTTCTGTACATGTGGTGTGTGTTTGTCTTATAAGGGTGTGGGAGACACATGAGGACTCTTTTTTTTGCAGCTACACTAATTAGACAGGGAAGAATGCATCGACATGGATCCTCTATCTCAGGAACACAACCCTACACACATGCACGCACACATGATCATTAGGGTGTTTGACTGCCTTATACTTAGCTGAGGAAAGATCAATGGTATCGAGTTATCTGGGAAAAAAGGCACCCTACAGAATTCTAGAGAAGTCTTTCAAAAAAAAGAGACGATTTTCTTCTTTCACACAGGGCCTGTGCATTTGCCCTTGATGTATGCATTTGAGTGCATGAAGGTACATGAAACATTTCCGCTGGTCTATTGTGTGCTTGCTTGCAGTTAATGCACTATAGTGCCAGCATTCAGGCAATGGTATTTACAGCAGTGGTTTCCAGCCTTTTGTGCTTGTGAGAGATTAAGGAGTGCAAAATGTTGTGGGTTGTTTTTAGTGTTTTAGCAGCCTTACCGTTGTCATCGAAGGACTCAGAAGTGTAGGAACTGAGGGAGTGATCCTCCGAGATAGAGTCCGAAAGACAGACCACATCATCCACCAGCTCTGACACATCTAATGCACAAACACAAATATTCACATCGACATAAAACACTCAGAAGGAGAATTGCTAAGCCAATATAAGATTTTTGAGTCTATCTTCATGCTATAATGATACCTATATGTAGATTTCAAGAGGTACTGAATGCTTCACTTCACCTAATTTGAATTTGTGGTCCGAGTTACCGAAATTTTGTGGATATTAAAAGCTGCAGTCTTTTTAATATATTCTTGATTGAAATAGGCACTTGGTTTGGTTAACTTGCACTGCTGAAGCTTCAGGCGAGCTTGTTCAGAATGAAGATATCATAGAAAAGGGGTCACTTCACAACCGGGATAAAATGATTACAGTGATCAGATATCCGTCTGTGACTCCATCCATCACTCGCTTCTGACTCACATATATCACATATATCACATATAACTATTCAAACCTAAAGGCAATTTAAGCTGCAGTATACTTTGAATGAAATTATGTTAAAGGCTGCCTCACTGCTTTGGAAAGTGGAGTACAGCACTTTCAACAAATCCCAGTACAGCCACTGCAGCTCCAGGTCGGTTCATTTAATGCCATCTGCACCAGCTGGAGGTATTATAGAGGGTGAAGTCCACAGATTTGCTTGTGCAACTTCTCAAAACCAAAACAACAAGTAGATTGGAAAAATGCATCCCAGAGCACACTCGAATTGCATTACAAAGTTCATCAGCAGCAGGTGAGGCTGCTGATGAAACTGGGGCTGTGTGAAGATCCTGAAGAGTTAGCTTGGCCCGGCTGTTCACACTGCAGTAATCAAAGCTCCTGTTCTATGTTACAAAAATTGTATTCTGTCTGTGCAAACAAATCAGAAAAAATTATATTAGGAAAATTCAACCAACCCTAACATCTCCAGTTTGACTTGGTCTGCATTTCTGTGGAAGCAGAATTAAAAATAAACAGATTCTTACAAGTCAGTGTGATCCGTGGCACTGTTGTGTTATTTGGAACCAAGTATTCCTTCAAATCACTTGGAATTGCCTCTTAGTGATTGGTTGTCAAACATCTGCCAGACGGCCAGCACAGGGTGTCACAATGACTTGAAGACCATCTGCAACACGATCTGTTAAGCCGACAGACAGGTATACAGCTCTGCCAGGTGCTCTAATCTAGCAGCAATAAAACGCCTGGGTTCACATTATTGTTCAAATTGGGAGAAAGATACCGAGGACCAGCAGAGCAGAAATCATGGCCTCTAAAAAACAATTCTATTTGCAAAATAAAACTGCTTGGAAATAGAAAGTGGCAGCTTTGCTGATGTGATTAAAAGTAACGTGTGAGAAACTTTTGGCAAAAGTGAAAAGGCTTTAAGTCGATATGTGAAACAAATAGGAAAAAAAAACTGAAAGTGAAAACAGTTTGCTGCCTTTTCTGCTGAATACACTTTATACCAGTCTTAATATGTGCAACTAGGTATCACTGATAGGCATAGAAGGCTTAGGGTACTTCATCTTGATGAGATATTTCCTCATCTAAATTGTAACTTTGTGAATTTGAGACTATGTAAATTCTTGTACAGCAGGTTATATTGAGACACAGTGAACATTAATCTTTTCTTGTCTCTTTTTATTTAACAAAGGTATTGAAAAGCATTTTAATTTCACTATCATTAAAAAAACTAGGGTACTGAATTAGCACAGCATCTAAAGCTTTTATTTACCGTTTTTAAAAATGCTCTAAAACTGTGCATTTCACTGTATATTTGGCAAGCAAGCATTCAGGGCCCGGCCCATCTTATAACCAAAACCGTACTCCACAACCATGTCCGTGAGGGCCAGGTTGTCTGGGCATCAACTTTAGCTTTCTGAGCCCAAGCTATGTGGTCATGGTCCAATGCGTATGGAACAAGTGAAATGCTCCTGTGGGAACGTGAGCAGTAAGGCAGTACCATCAATCAAACTAAATAAGAAAGACAGTGCAGCAGCCACCAGTGAAATTCGGGATGCAGGCGAGGGGACACTCAACATAATCAAGTTTTTTTGAAAATACATTTTTTACTCTTACTTTTTCATTTCTTTTCTCCCCTCACACACACTTGTTCATTATTATGCCAGTGATTACGCTGCCATGTGCCAGTGTTGGCAGCCATGTCTGAAGCTACAGACCCAGCCTTTACTGTAATCCATCCACCAACGCTCAGCCAAACCATATTCTCATTTTGGCCCCAAACTTTTTAAACTCCCCCTTCAATTTCCCTATTGTAAGAGGCGTGAAAAAAAATTGTCATTTTCATTTTCTTTTATCTTTCATTGTGTAATATCTAATACCATCTTACTTGAAAAGTTAATCTTCACATTACAATTCTGGAAAATGTGTAATTAAGCTGAATTAAGTTTTAATGTAACTAATTAAATAGAAGTAGGTTTAGTTTGGCTCCTCTCACTTTTTCATTAATTTTCTAATTTTTCCATTCAGAGCAGTTGAAAACATTTTAATTAAGGAAACTTATGATCAAAAATAACAAACCAAACATAGGCCTGCTCCTAAGCTACAACAGTTTTAACTCCATTTTCTTTTTAGCAACCAAAACATCAAATTGCTTTCTGTAATCCGTCCTGTAATTGGTGCAGTAAACGTTCACTAAGAGGGCTTACTCTATGAGACATCCTGCTTTTGAAAGTACTGTTGCCAAAAACTGAGCATTATGGGGGCCTGATTCGTTCATAGACTATTTTCCAAGTGTTTAATTATTCATTGCATGTTATTTATTCATGACGGAGCAGGTAGCGCCAGAAAATGACCAATATGCTCCGTTGTTATTTAGTATTTCATGTATTGACTTGTGCCCATGCATTGAAATATTCATCATTTGTGGTTGCTGTGCTGTAAATAAGTAACTAAACTCTTTCCAATTGATTAGTTCTTCTAGCAGTTAACATTGGAGTAATTACCACAGTAATCTCTATATTAGTTTGCTATAAGCTTCATCACGTTTTAATTAATGGACTGTGGTGTAAGTGTGAGTCTCGAGGGCACGTGCTTTTCCTTTTTCTGCTTACCCTCGGCAGGGGACCAAAACAATAAAACAGCCCATTTCCCATTCCCACAGGAAGAAATCAATAATTAACAGGCAGGAAGTTCCCACTGGAAGCTGTATTATTAAAACAACAGGTTGAACAGAGAATCGAAGTGTCTGACATCTACCTTAGCGCTAAAAAGGCAGAAATGTGAACTGTCATCCTGGTGTTGACAGTGTTGGCAGCTAAATATCAGACTGAAGTATAATTATCTGACAACGACGTCTTACTGCTCATCTTTCGTTTGTTGCCCTCTCAGTTCTCAAAGGGTACGTACAAGATAAACTTGGATTGGAAAATGGGAGAAAACTTGGCAGAAAAGTTGACTGTCTTTGTGTGAAAGTGCTCCAGCAACTTTGATTTTCCTTTACTTTTTCAAGCAAAAGTAGGACAAGAACATAGGACATCACTTCCGGCTGATTACCCTGACCATCCAAACAGAAGTGCACAGGAGATGTAAGAGAGTTATCTTGATAGAGGAAGACATAATTGCCAATTTCAGCAGTGAAACATAAAGTTACATTATCAATTAGTTTCCCCGGGAAGTAAATAGCAAAACTAAAATGAAATGAATAGCAAAATAAAAATATTACTTTTTAAGCACTCTTGCTTACTCTGGGCCATTTTCTTTGATGTGTGTGATCAAAAGGCATAGATCACTGGGAAAGAGGCTCTCTCAGTGAAGATGGCAGTATGGGTATAGCACAATGAGTTCATGGCCTCTTTACTCTGTGGCTTTTTGATCAGGTTGGAAGCTGTGTGTGCATCTGTGCATGCACACTGTTGCTGTCTTACCCTGTGGACTGTTACCCCTCTGTGTTCTCTCCAGCTCAAAAGCTCTCTGCCCCCACTCCTCCTCTCTCTCATCTCTAACCCTCTCCAGCGCCTTTTCCCTCATTTCTTCGCCTTCCCACGACACTTTGTGGGCCGGACTGTGCTCTGAGCGACGAGCTGATGCTGAGGGGAGATTGGGTGCTACGCTGCAGACGGCGATGCCCCTCCTGTTAGCCACACCTCGGACGCTGGACAGGTCTGAGATGAAGCTGCTTAACTGGAGAGACAAAAAAACATGCAGAAAATACTTGTGATAGTCTATATTTTAACCAACAATGAATTAATTCTACTAGAGCCCGACTGATACTTGATTTCTGGGACCATTGCCATTTATAAGGATCAAAACATCCCGAAATTCTTATACATAAACATAAAGTTAAGCCCGAAATTATTCATACCCCTAGCAAATTTTAACTTAGAGTTACTTTTAAATGTAAATAAAACCTGAGAAATATTTTTTTCCACAATGATGCCTTTTATACATCATCTTATTATCTTTTGGGAAACACCTGTGTCATTTCCAATCCCCCCAAAAAAACTTGCTGGTTGAATGAAAGTAACTTTAAGTCAACATTTGCTAGGGGTATGGATAATTTTGGGCTCGACTGTGTATATATATATATATATATATATATATATATATATATATATATATATATATATATATATATATATATATATATATATATATATATATATATATAGCTAATAGACAAACTAGCTCATTCTCTCAGAAACTTGCCATGGAGTACATCGTACTGTGTATGAACAAACACGGCATCTGTGTGGTGGACAGATTTGTAGGAACAGACACTGGTCTGGGCATTTTGGTGAACGTGAAAGCTCTGCACAAAACGGGCAAATTCTCATACGGGCAGCTGGTTAGTCAGAAAAGCGGCTCCACTAAAGATGGGATCTGAGGGGACAAAATCATGTGGATTGAGGGGAGGGAGGCCAGCTGCGAGAAGATCCTGGTTTGTTAGTATATAAGAGCTACATTGTGTATTTCCCAAACTAGTTAGCACCTCATCACTTGACTCCGCACCATCGTCTGCTCTGCTGCATGTGCTGCAAACATGCTGAGACTATAATGAGATTATTGTAAATAATGGAGTCAGGGTTGCTCTGCTTAACAAACTATGTGATGACATCATTTCTAAATCACACCAAGAATCAAGGATGAAAAGTTTTCATATTGTCAGTATACCAATATATCTGAGATCAACCACTATCGGCCAACAATGGGGCTCTAATTCCTACAAAATCTTTTTTTGTAGTGCTGATGTAACACATTCCTCAGAATTCACTTGTTGTTGTTGTTGTTGTTGTTCAAAAATAATTACTAACCCTTTCAGAGAGCAACATGGATTGTCCTGGTACCATGTTTTTGCATTATAATGAACAAAGGCACTGTTTATATTGAGCTAACCCTACATACGTCAATCTGCTGCCATGAATTATCAATAGCGTACCAAATCGGCCCCTGCAAATGCCCTTTTTGGTTCAGTTTGAGTAATGTTTGTGTAAACCTACAGTGCCCAGCTGTTGAATTGAATTATTTGGCCAGCTTTAAAAATAAAATATACCATCATACTTATACTAATATCTGAATGATCTGAAAGTCGCAGTTAAAGCCACAGGTTTTTAAAACTGTTCTAAGGGGATATGTTCCTGTTTGTAGAAAAGTCAAACAATCCTAATGAATATTTGTGTAGATTATTGCTTTCGGCCCATTTAACTCGGTGTCCATCACTTGGACGGGTCGTTTTAATGCTACCACTTGGTGGCGCCAATTTTTCTAATTTTACACATGGTGGATTTAAATGAGAAAATAAATGAGAAAATACTTCATCCTGTAAGCTTTCTGTCCATATAATACCTTAGCTGTTCAACAGTAAATGCTGGGAAATTAATCATCCCACCTTTTCTATTATATCAAAACCCAGTTCACTCTTAGTTCCCGCACGAGAAGTACTTTTTTTGTATGTGGCTGTGCAGCACATGTACCTTTTCTCAGGTACACCATGGTTGTTTGTTCCATTGCCTATTAGTAAGAATAGGAGTAATACAGAGAATAAGGTTTTTAATTTTTTTCAGACAATAAAAGGGGTTCAAATGAATTATAAAGGAGATGGAAAAGATATGCTGTTGCGACATAAATGTTGACATTTTGATATAAATTTATGTTATGTGGGATTTTCATTATTGTAGTTTCATAATTAAAACTTTCATGTTCATATTATAAAGGCTGCAGGACAGTTAAATAACATGGCAATCATACCATATTCATAGCAATATGGAACTATTGATCTAATTTTTGATTTTTCTGTGTATCCCAGTTCATGAAATTATTCCCCATCACTAAAACTGCCGTGACTAAACCTGCCTGTCCAGTAAGTTGATGGTCACATTATCATACAGGAGATAGAGTCATTAACATGTGCCCATGAGCACTTTTGCACACCTGACTTCCTTCGCTGGATGTGGTCTTGTCTCCGTCTACACCCCTCGTGCCCTGGTTGCCGAGTCCACCTGGTAGAGGGGAATGGGCAGTCGGACGTACCATGACCTGGGGAGGGCCTCCAGTCCCGCTTCCCACCTCACCATATGTGCTTGTGGCTCCTGGTGATCCTGACAGACGCATTGCTTTAAACTCAATCCCTTCGGTACCCATGCCAGTCTTGTGCAGCATGTAGCTAGCTTCTGTGGAAATTGCTGAGATGCCCATCACAGCCTGAGTGCCGGGGCCAGGGTCGGAGTCCTTCCTGAATTTGATTTTTTTCCTGAAGGCTACAAAGAGTATGAGGAGGAAAACGATGACAAAGGCGAGGACCCCGATGCCAATTATCTCTCCTGGTCCGACGTAAGAAAGAGGCTCAGCCTGGGCACCATGAAAAGAAAAATCACAAAAATCATAACGATATTGGACACATCTTATATTGAAAATACAAGAATTCTGTACATCATCAAGCATAGAAAGTCCAGGTCTGGGGACTTGATTCCATTCGGATAATGATCGATGGAATATTTCTAACTTGCTGAGAAACTCTACACCCATTGTTATGGTTAACCTTTTCCTAAAAAAATGTAGTTTATGTATAAAAAGAAGGTCAAATCAGTGTTTTCACCTCGATCTGAAAAGGTTAGAAGAGATTCCTTATAACTGAATCAGGCAGATGTGAGAATAATAGTAAATATGTGTGTTTGTTGAGGTGCATGGATACTGTGCAGCTGTCTTTTACTTTTAGGAGGATCATCAGTGTAAATCAACACATCACATGTTGAAAAGACAAACGGTATTAGAAAGTGTTAGAAAAGAAAGCATGGATACATTCGAATGCATTACAGTTGGATGCATTTCCACTTTTTATCGACTCCCTACTGCAGCATTACAATTATCCCATTTCTGGTCTTGCAGTTCAAATGAAAATGATTAATACCACAGAATATACAATGAATAAGCTCCAGTAAGAAAACTTTTACTTCTCTTCAGCATTGTTTCTAGTAATAGATTACTTCAAATGTTTCTAACAACAAACAAACAACACATTCATTTCTTGTAAAAGCTACCTAATAAATTTTGTCAACTAAGGTTACTTATCTGCGGATTACAGTCTTCTGGGGAATAATGAAAGCACCGTCCTTCTTGCGAAGTGCAACATTAATTGGCTTCACAGTTTCAACATAAGGTATATAGTGCACAATAAAAGTCAAGAGCATGACAACTTCAAATAGAAACTGTGATTTACCCATTACCACACTCGCATTCATCTACTGCGGAGACAAAGATACCAAGCTGGTGAATAAGCCTTCGAGGAGGCCGCTGCACACTCAAAATTCTCAACAGCTTCACTGTGTATGCCAAGTCCAATTAGGTGCAAGCTGAATGCAGAAACGACAGCGTGAAAAGCTAAACATTTTTTTGATTATACTTGAGTATGTGTTGCAATATTTACTCCTCCGTAATTACATTTTCAAGCTCAGTTCATACTTTACCTGTGTGTCATCATCTGGATCACCAGGAATCTGATCGTCACAAAACTGACCCTCATATCCTTCTGAACAGTTGCAGTAGAATGACCCAAAAGTGTTGACACACTCTCCCCCATCTCCACACTCGTCCTGGTCACACTCATTTACATCCTCATCGCATCTGTAGAGGCACAGACAAGTAAATTACTATGTGTGGGCACAGTTAAGATGATTTATATCAAAGTGGAAGAGAAGAATAAAAGATGAAAACATGACAGAGAGTTAGAAAGAGTGAAAGAATGCAGAGTTTGGAGACAGTCTTTTCAGAAAGCCTTTCTTTTGCTAAAACCAAATGGGTTATCTTTACAGATGCCCATTTATGTGGCTCTGAGTCACAGATGTATGCTCAAAATGAGAAAACACATAGGGTCATGCTCTTAAAGACGCAAATTCCAAGCGAAAATCACAAACATAATTTTACTCGACACAGATACTGTACGTGCTCATCTCTGCTCGTCATTTCAAACATGGCGTCCTGCTGTGAGGGGGATCGAAAATACATGCATTTCTCTTTTCAATTATTTTTCTCCTTGATGGGATTTTCAAAACACTTTACAAGAGTTGGACTGATAGAAGAAGAAAAAGAATTTTTGCAGGAAGCTTCATTGTGCAACTATTCAAAGTTTTGCTTTAAATGATAAAAATGCGGGGAGTCATTAAGTATATGTAGTTTACTCATCAAGGCCTGGATGTGCTGGCCAGTGATATCCTCTCATGAATATTTTACATAATGAATACTTTATATCCTACTACTTTCTAAAAGCTGAATTCTGCAAATTGTGTCATATTTGTTATGTTTTTCTGAATGTGTAGCAAAATTTTCTGGAAATTTTCTGATAGAATATACTTTATTGTTAATTAATGAAAATATTTCATTTTAACAGTCACTCACTGGATTGTCTGACACCCAGAATGTATTTAAAACCAGAATGTGTGTATGTCCCCAGAAATTCCTTAGCGCCAGAATGTGTGTATGTCATTTGAATGTTTCTAACATGTTTCTAGGTTTATATTCATATACAGTTATGCCATTTGGGCTGCGCAATGCTCCTGCAACCTTTCAGAGGTTAATGAACAAAGTAGTGCGGGGACTTGAGGGTTGTGCAGTTTATTTAGATGACATTGTCATATTTAGTGAAACGTGGGAAGATCATTTGGTGCATGTAAAAGCCTTGTTTGACAAACTTCTTTGGGCACAGTTGACCGTCAGTTTGGCAAAATGTGAATTTGCCAAGGCCACTGTGACTTATCTGGGCAGGGTGGTTGGACAAGGTGAAGTGCGTCCCCTGCAGGAAAAGGTCCGGGCTGTACAAGAATTTCCTGTTCCAACCACAAAACGGGAATTGTTGCTTTTCCTAGGAACGGCTCGGTATTATAGGACGTTTCTTCCTAATTTTGCTGGTTGTTTATACTGACCATAATCCATTAGTTTTTTCGAAATTATTACAGAATCCAAACCAAAGACTGATGCGGTGGGCATTATTCTTGCAACCGTATCATCTAGATATCCGTCACATTAAGGGCAGAGACAACAAGGTGGCAGATGCGTTGTCTCGTACACCTGTACAGTGAAGCACAGTCGGCTTCTATGTTCTTCTCCTAGCCTGTTTGCATCTCGTGGTCTCGTTCTGTGTTCTCTTAAAGGTGCTTCTTATGGATCCAAAGTTGCTGGGTCATAGGAATGTGGAGCATTGGTGAGGTAACTGGGTGGGGGAGGGAGAGAATCCACTATGTGTGATGTGTTATATATAAAATTTTTTTTTGGATAGTTTGCAGTTTGTAAGAATGGAATATCTTGTGTAAAGTGTATATACTTAATGGTTTATGAACAAATAGAGGATGGACTAGTCAAATTATAGTAGGCTGGTGCTTTGTTTTGGGTTTTTTTTGGTTCTTTCTGTCTTACAGGGTCAGAGGTGGTAACCTCTGTGTTAACATGGGGGGTGTGATAGATGGAGGAGGTTCCTCCAAGTCCTGGTGCTGTGGAAGGAATCATCCCCCTGGTCTGGGACTGCAAAGTACTGCTCAGGGCAGTCAGTCTTTGTCTGGCTTCCCACCTGGCTGGATCTCCCACACCTCGTGTAGTGTGGGTTTTTTCTTCCATTTAGAGAAGTATGTTTGGTTCATCTTCTGTTTAGTGGACTATGTTTGATAGATTCTTAAATTCTTTGTTTTGTTACATCCATTTATTTGTTAAATAAATTACTTTATATTCTATTTAGTACAGTCTTCTCATGTTGTTTTGTTTTTTGCCACAGAACGTAACAGTTATTATTTATCAGTCTGTATGAAAAGAACCGTTTCATAGCCAATTACGTTCAACAGCCGTTTCCTTCTAGCAGAACATTGCATTTACTGTGGCTGTGGTTTCAATCTGTGTTTAACATTATCAGACAGTAAACTCATTCATTTTTATCTCATTTATTCAGCTAAATGTTATTTCATTCAATTACCCCCAAAATATTTTTTCCACTCTGTCAAAAATATGAAAGGATAGAACAAATTTCTACTTTGAGGAAAAACTGCTCTCTAGTGGCGGCTTCACTGAACAACAACATATGCAGAGAGGTTATTTTAAAGGCAATTACTGAGCTGTAATTAAGACAGCAACTAGAGAATGATTATAGGTTTTTCAACCAAAATTATGCCGAATTAAATTAGAACCACTAATTTGTCCCTTACAATAACAGCTAAAACACCACAGTGGGTACAGCTGTGTTAATGTGAGCTAACGTGTGTGTGTAATTAGTCGGAAGCATATTCTTTTACGTTCCAGTGAAAGAGGAGATGCACATGTTGGAGTGTCTAAATGAGTCCTACCCTCGGTGCCATTGTGCTGATACTGTCTAGATAGGACGAACAGTTTATCAAAACACAATTCATCTGTTGTTACAGTCAGTAATTAAGGCTTGAAAGTGGGTGTGTATGTGGAATGGTTGGTTGTTTTATCTTACATAAGTCCCATGAGTCCTCGAGGACAGCCACAGAGAAATGCACTGCCTACAGGCTTGCAGTCTCCACCGTTCTGGCACGGGTTCGGCATGCAGGACGTCAGCTCGATTTCACAGCGAACTCCAGTGAATCCAACGCTGCAGCTGCACGTGAAGCCTGTCGGACAGAGATTTGAAAAGTCTCACATAATGTTCATCATCATAAATATTAATACATGACAGGAATATTAAATAATGCTAAGGACATGTGAATTCTTTTGTGAGAGACTGAATATTTAAATAAATACAGGGACAGGTTCATGGTTGCTTCTGCACCGACAATTCATTCAATTAGAATTAAACAAAAATGCTAAAACTTACTCAAGCTCTAACAGTTAGTTTCACATCACAACAATTATTTATGCAGTTCATTCATACAACTGCACGACTAACACAGTCATCACATCATTAACACAGTCATCTGCACACACACACACACACACACACACCTCCAGAGGGCAGGCTGCTACAGATGGCTCCATTGAGGCAGGGCTGACTGACGCATGGATCTGGATAGAGCACGCAGCCCAGCTTGACCTCGCTGAGCCCGGCTATCTCAGCGTAACGGCTCCTCTTATTCTGAAGTGGCAGCTCGTTGCCATTCAGCATCAACGAGCCCAAGCAGCCTTGGAAACCATCCTGGGCTCTTGGAGGGCCCCTCGCTCCACGCTCCCCAAATCCTGCTCCTCCCTGACTTCTCCCCGGTCCTGGGCTTGGCCTCTCGCCTTGTGTGTTCAGCGGCCTCACTTGGGCCCCGAAGAAAAATGAAGAATCTGAGGCCAGAGGCCAAAGACGAACAGGGGCCCGGGCTGCCCGACGGCGTTCCACATAGCTATCGTCCAATGACAGGAGAGTATAGTTTCGAGTCAGCTCCAAGGCGACCGCGTGCCAGAGGCCATCATTTATTGGTCTGCCAGAGATGCCCATAATGCCAAGGGTGTTGTCACAGTCCAGCTGGAACCAGAGTCGACCACCTTCAATCTGGCGAAGGAAGGGGAAAACTAATTACATCTTTTAATTTATTGTTTTCAATTTCAATTGATAAACACTTCACCGTCTTCCTTCCCTGTGCACCTTGCAGGAGTCAAAACTGAATTGCAATTTGCCTATTAATGCAGAAAAGTGCTATTAATCACAGCTCATTTAGTATTTACCTTAAGCATGGTACAGGGGTTAACACGTGTGAACATAATGACTCCTCTTCTCTGGAGAGTTCTGATCCTCAGGCCGAGCCTCATCTCTCCACTCTGGCCGCTTTCTGTCACTCTGTACTTGATGTAGCTGTTTCCAGAGAAACTGAGAGAGGTTTGGCCTACACGTTCACAGCACACAGAAACAAAGAGCGGGAAGCTTTCATGTTAGACTAAAAAAAACTACCATATATCTGTTGTTATCCACTTCTTTTACATCCTACCTGCACACTCGTCTAGTCTCTCAGGCTGACACTGGCAGACAGATGGTGCTGTAGGACCAGAACGCACACACTGCATATCTGCTGGACAGGACTGACCTTCACAGAGCTCCACAGGGGTGGGGCACGTCCCTCCTGTTTGGAAAGGGGCAGATACATATATATTAGAAAATTATACCGCCACAATGTCAGAATGTAATCTGTCATCAAATCCAAAAAAAAAAGAAAGAATAAAAATACAGAACACAATAGATTTCTTTTATTCTTTAATGTATTTATGAATATATGCCTGTCTCAGTTATCTGGTTTTATATAGGTAATATTACACTGCCAACTTTTTCACAGCAAAAGTAGAGATATATTCAAGTACATGAAAACACAGTATCAAAGTCATAAAACATCTACATTCAGACATTTCTATTGACCTGTATTGGTAACGTGCGTTAACAAGTCATTGAAGACGATACCGATGCAAGCTGCTGCGAATATTAGTGCAGTGCTCACCGGGGCAGGTGCAGGTTTCTGTACGGCTGAACCTCAGTGACACCAAGCCGACCCTCTCTGTGCTGTAGGTGACAGGTGAGCCGCCCTCCATCACCAGTAGGATTTCACAAACCCGGTCGCCGCAATCCAGCTCCCCAGAACAAGCACTGCTCACCACCACCGCCCCAGACAGGACACCTCGAATCTGACCCCGTCCCGCCGCCTCCTCCAGCTTTGCGGACAGCTCCTGCGGGGAGTAGAACCCACCCACCCCTCCGCTACCCGATGTCTCTGGTCTCTCCACGGCCACAAGCAAGTCAACGTCCGATGTCCCCATCACTGGCTGTACGCTGAGGATGTGGAGAGGATCCTGCTGTCCCGGTGACCATTTCCAGCCAGCTATTCCTCGTAAAGTTAGTTTGATCTGATTCAGATAGCGACCAAGTAAATCCTCCGGTGACAGGGAGCTGAAACGTAGCGTCAGGGCGCTACGTAGGAGTAAATCCGTCACCTGTTCGACCTGGACCGACACATCGGCGATCACGGCAAAACGTCCATCGCTCACTGTAGCATTCATCTGGTATCTGAGAGAGGATGAGAAAGAGAAAATGTGTTGTATGTTCATACTCAAAACTTTTTCCCATTTTATTATTATTGTGTGTTTTTTCCTGTGTTTGTGCTTTGTACCTGCCAGGTTCCAGGCCTGGCAGTGCTACAATGCTGCCATCCTGTCTGTTGATCTTAAACATGCTCTTGGGCTGAGGTTTCTGTGTAAATGACAGAACGTCATTGGGGTCGCGGTCAGTCGCATAGATCCGACTGATTGGGCCTCCCTGGAAGGTATCTGTAGCCATGACGATGAAGATTTCTAGCGGGGAGACGGTGGGCTTGTACTGACTGTTCCCAATGACTCTCAGAAATACCCAGGAGGAGGTGCTAAGCCTGGGTTTACCAGAGTCACTTGCCTAAGACACCAAAACAGATTCGTAGTGAGAAGTTGAAAAACTGAAAGAAACAGAAGATTAGTGTTGAAACTTTCAGCTTCAAGTCTGCTTTTAGCAGCTCTCTATAACAGAAATGCATTTACAGTGGTGAAAAAAGTCTTCGGACACCTTTAAAATTGCACACAATCTCAAATATTATCGTGAAATATCTGTGGAAAAATCTTTTTGGTGTTTCAAAAGGTGTGGCTGCATTAGACAGACACAAATACAGATGATTTTTTTTGTTTATTGTTTACAAGAAAAACTAACAAAACTAAATTGTAACAAAATGACCCACTACTCAGAAATTCTTATTTTTATGAAACCAATCAATTTTAAGTTTTTAATGGCTTTTTAAGGATTCATTTAGTATTATGGCTGTGATTGTACTAAAAGAAATTGCACTTGAAGAGTGCACCTTAGAGTGATTGTTAATGCAATATACATGCAAATGTATAGGGTGTCTGAAAACTTTTTTCCATCACTGTATATTAACAAGGCTGCCTTTCTAAACCAAGGAGCAGTGGGAGACTGTGAAAAGTGGCTTGCCCCCAGTGCTGGCTCTATGTGTACCCATGCTGACAAAGTGTATTTGTCAATCAACCTTTCCTTTTTATACGAGTTAAAAAAAAAAACAATCCCTAACCTGGATTTCAAGAGTAAATTCTCTGGGAGCTTCAGGGCCAAACACACGGCTCGTCCTCAGAGTTCCAGTCTGGTCTAAGGCGAAGAAACTTCCCTCATTTCCTGACACGATGCGGAACTCAAAGGGAGGGCCGTTTTTAGGGGAGTCTTTATCGCTAACCGACAGCTTCAGCAGGGTGGTGCTGACAGCTTGGTTGAGCTGGAAGTATTGAGAGAGAGAAGAGTTGAGACGGCAAACAAATAAACAAATAAATGCAGCGAGCAAACACACACAAACTCACCTGTATTATAGCTGTGGAGTTGGGAGGAGTGAAGACGGGAGGGTTGTCGTTGACGTCGGAGATATCGATGTTGATAGTGACGGTGGAGGACATAGCGGGAGAGCCGCTGTCAAACGCCTGCACCAACAAAGCATACCTGGATACCTAGATAGAAGAGGAAGTGAGTGCCATATCTGTATGCTTCAGACAATATGGCAGGCTCTGTTATGCTTGCATAAAATATGACTTCATTGGGTGCTGACCTTGATGGGACTTGGCATTTTTTTGTCCTGACTGTGCTCATGAACCAGAAAATTACAACTGATGGTTTATGAGATATTGTACTTTAAAAAAAAAAAAAAAATCATCCTTACTAGTTCTCTGTCAAGCCTCTTATTGACTTTGAGCAGTCCTGCAACAGGGTCTATCCAGAACTGGTTGCTGCGGTCACCTTTCAAGATAGAGTAAGTGATTCGCCCATTCACCTGGCTGTCCAGATCTTCTGCTAACACCTAAAAGAAACAGACAGAGTCAAGATGAAATAATAAAACTGAAACTATATTTTTAGTACAGATAGACCAATGTAAAGGTGAAGAAGAAATTAATTTCAAATGTTACCCTTGTAATTGTCTGTCCAACAGAAGCATCCTCGCTGACTAGTACACTGTAGATGTCCTGAGTAAAGGCTGGAGCATTGTCATTGACATCCATGAGTTCAATGGTTACCATGGTAGCGGTGCTAAGAGGAGGGTTCCCGCTGTCCCAGGCCTCCACGGTGAGGTAGTAGTCCTTGCAGACCTCAAAGTCCAAATCATCAGCCACTGAAATAGAGCCTTAACAAAACATATTCGATTTAATCAGTTTTGTCTAATTTTTGTTGTTGTTTGTTTTTATGGTCTCTTTTGATTTATGTTTATTACTGATTGCTGGTCAGATTTCACAATACCATGCACTTAATCCTGAAAATAACATTTTGCTCACCTAGTTTTGTGTCTATGATGAACTTTCGCAACTCGTTGCCCGACCGGATGTTGTAGGTGATCTCCGCATTGGGTCCGATGTCAGCGCTCGTCGCCAACACACGTATGACCTCCGTTCCTACGGCAACATCCTCGGGGACAGTGACGCCATAGTCTCTCCTCTGGAAGACTGGGGCATTGTCATTCACATCCAGCACCAAAATGGTCAAATCAACCTGAGGAAGACACAGGAGACTGTGAAATGACAAAATACCTATTCATTTGTCTGAGCTGCTCCCAGCCCTGAGAGTTCAGTTGCAGCAACCTAGACAATGGGCTCGCAAACATTGACGGGAGATAAGGTGGTAGAGGTTTTACTAATGAGATAGCGGGCCAAGGCAAAAAGCAACCGAAGCCCGAGAGGGAATATCCTGGCTGCAAGATAAATGTTGCAAAGTTTTGTGGCATTATGGAATCAGATAAATGATGTTTTCACTCTATGGAATTTGAGTCTGGTATTGGAATGATCCCACTTCTACTTTCTGCAAGTGAGAAGCCAATAATGCTGCTAGTTTTGCTATATGCACAACTATTACATTACTACTACAAATACTGCAACAGCTCCTGGAACAACTACTACCACATCTTTTGCTGTTATGACAGCTACAACTGCACAATAATAGACGGTTCCAGCAGCAATGGTCAGTGAACCTCTAAATAAAATAAAAGTAACACCTGACCTCACTTTTAACAGGGGTTTATTTTCAGCCTGTGCTCGTGGCTCATTTTAGCAGCCTCAAAGAACGTCAGACACAGAAACTCAGTGGGTGTGGGAAAGTCAACACAGTTTCAGCTTTAGCTTTACGATCTGCTCCCCTTCTTTCCTGCACAGCCTCAGTCTCTGTTACTGTCACCTTCCCCATCTTTCCTGTCCCACCCACTGTACAATTTGATGACGATCTATCTTAATTAAAATCTACCCAGTTCTTTATCTCATCTCTTCAGTAAACAACATGTTTTTATTCACTGGCTTTTTTTTTTATTTTTTTTTTTTATTCCTGCTTATGGTCTAAAATACAGATTACCCGTCACCAGATGGCCAGATTCCACGCCTGACTAAACTGCAATTTAATATGACCAGTATAAATTCTAATTATTCTGTTTAATTAGTCAGTGTGTTAATTGCTTTTTACCGGAAAATCATGATTATATCCCCAGAAATATACGTGTTGTGTAGCCTGCTGTGAATTTCAATATTGTTCACCAGTGTGCAAATATCTTTTATCCCTGCCAAACTGTCAGATTTAGTAGTACACTGAAAGGTATGGCAAAAGAAATGCACTAAAGATTGAATGAGTGTCACTTGGATCTCCCACTAACCTGTGAGGACAGCGCTCCCTGTTGCCCGGCTCGGTCAGTAGCCTGGACACGAACTCGATAAGAGTCGCGGCTCTCTCTGTCCAGAGATTTCTCCAGAATCACTATCCCAGTTACCGGGTCGATGGAAAAGAAGTCATTGACTGAATTCACCAGAGAGTAGGCCACTGTACGGTTAAGACCTGGACAGAGCAGATTGTATAAATTGTTTGTGATACATATTATAGCCAATATATTATCACTCTTGGCTCATTGTTTTGCTTGGACAAGTCAGCCGTTTGTTTAGTGACACGGTGGCTCGAATCTGCATTTCACAGTATGTGGGGGAACTTTCCGTGCTCATTATCCTTGCTTGACATATTACGCATCCAGCGCACGATGACAATAACATCATACCTTCATCGGGGTCGCTGGCTTGCAGTCGGGTAAGCAGAGCCTTGGGGGCGGCATTCTCATACACACTAGCCAGGTAATGAGGGGACGAGAACAAGGGGGCATTGTCATTCACATCCAACACTTTGAGAGAAATGTCAGATCGGCAGAACAGCCCTCCCCCGTCGGTTGCCTGGGCGATGAGTTTGTAGGTAGGTGTCATTTCTCGGTCCATCACGGTAGCTGTGCGCAGCTCACCTTAAGAAATAAATGGAAAGGTGAAGAAAAGGACTTGAAATATGCATATACTGTTTTCATCAGACAAAAACAAAAAAAAATAAAAAATGAATGTACCAGTGTTTGCATCCATATAGAAATCTTCGACCCCAATGCCAAACAGGGAATATTGGATCTCAGCGCTAGAGCCTGAGTCAGCATCTGTGGCACCCACTGTCAGAATGCCCTTGTTAGTGGGGATGTCCTCAGGAAAAGAGGCGCTATACACCGCCTGGCACATCACACAGACAACGCATAGTGAATCCACACTAACCACACTTGGAATGAAAAAAATAAACCAAAAAAAAAAAAAAAAAACACATTCAACTGTTGGGCGCTGCATCCATTATCGCTGCTGATAGAACAAACTGAACACAGCTAAGTGCCCTTTCCAAACCAGTGTGCTCTCCTGCCAATGACTGCCTCTAGAAATGACCCCTGTGACCTCAAAATTTCATCAAGCACCGACCGACACGATGGGAGAGTCAGTGTACTGTGTCTAAAAATAATGCAGCATATTGCACCCTGCTGCTCTGTTAGATCGGTGCTGCTGATTTGAAATTATTTAGAGCTGAAAAAATTGATGATTAAGGGATTCACTGATTAGATTTTGATAACAGATTAACTAACACTGGGGGGAAAAAAATTGGTTTAATCCCTAAAAATATTAAGTAATGCTCATCAAAAAATCACTGACAGTAGTTTTCTACCTGAAGTTGAAATGCTGTAGCTTCTTTTACCATCAGACGAACTTCTACCACTGTTTATAGCATTATAAAGAAACATGAGAACAATATGTGAGGACATTATGTGAACAATAGCTGTAGCACGTTGTCTGACCCTCTTTGCCTTTTGATGCATTTGATGCAGCTACAATGTAATGCCAGATTCAAACTAAGCACTTTGTAGTTGCAGAAGTTTGACTTGCCTGAGAACAGAAAGACTATCAGAGGAGAAAAGGGAGACAGGGAGGTTTTCAAAGAAAATTATTATGAGTTTTGAGAGAAAATGAAAGTTTTCCAACTAATTATGCGAAACTGAACTGAACTGCAGAATACTACAAAATGGAAGGAGATACTCCCGGAAGACTTTACGGCCCAATTATGTTTCCATTTCCCATTGATTTTCTTCCCATAGATCAGATTCTGGAACAGTATTAACCCCAGTTCTTAGGATGACTAGTAAAGTTGCCAGGTAGGAATTAGCATAATGATCTAAACTTAATTGGCTTTATAATTGATATCTGTAATTTGTTTGAGTAAATCCAGTAATTTCTCTAATTTAAAGAGTACCTTTCTTCAGCTGTTAACTCCAGTTATTTTCAGATTACATTACACACTATAAAAGTGCCATCTAAAAGCCAGTTCATACATAAGTTACAGCACATCCCCTGAAACGTAGTACAAAGACAATTTGTTCAAATTAATTCACACTGAGATTGTAGTCCGATGCACTGTGGAACAAAGAATCAATATTTTAACTGAACAAATCCTCTTCTACCACTGCAGCCTCAGACTTTGCTTTTGCTACCAAGTCATAAATATGCAAATTTTTAACATTATTCAATCCAGTAATTCTCTGAGCTGAGTTGCTGTTGAAATGACTCAAAAAGGAAGTTCATCATTGTGGGAAGCGAGGTATCCACTTTGACACTTTGTCAGTCAGAAAATCAACACGTGACTTACTTGTCAGCCATACTGAACAAAAGGAGCAATTAGTCTACAGCCACAAGACTGGAACTTTTGGCTATTAATTATTATGCATGACTGTATTATGACATGATCAAAAGGAATGTATTCTCTAGACTAAAAACTAACTGGAATGTGTTTAACCAGGCGACCCGCAGAGGATGGGGGTAATTGGAAAACAAGATGGCACACTAATTCGTCTTGCTACATGCCACAGTCTCCTCCACGTTTGTTTGCTTTGCACATTTTCATTTTGCACCTTTCCATTTGTCTTTATCACTGACCTGGTTGCAGATGGGACTGTTGTCATTGGCATCCATTACGGAGACCTCCACGGCGGTGCGAGCCACATACAGCCCATCGCTGGCAGTGATGTTGAGCAGATACCAGTCCTGCTGCTCGCGGTCCAGCAGGCCGCTCACGTAAACCTTCCACTCCCCCTGCACGAGGGCCAGGCCGAACACGCCCCGCGGGTTTCCCCCTGCCGGTTACACAGGTGAGAATTTAACACACTAAAAATAGACGAAGAAAGGAGGGAAAATGTGTTGCAGCGGAAGTGAGCAAGTTTTTATTTATTCACAAGATGAATAAGCTCATCCATGCCACCAATGCACACAAATGATGAAGGTACCCTTTGGAGCGATCAATAACCATCTATCATCGCGGTGTAAAACAGGCCAGTGGAGCAGCAGCCATGGCCCTTCGAAGCTAAAAAGTTTGACCTTTTATGAACAACGCTTCCATTAGGCCAATCTGTATTTTTAAATGCCAGAACACGAGGCCAAAACAAATCATCCACAGCCATTATCAGACAGCTCAGTGTGAATCGGAAACATTAAGCTCATTATCAAGGTGAGAGCTGCTGAAGAGGCCACATTTAGTCTCACACTGAAAGAGTGACCAGACAAAGTCACAGGCAAGTCCATAGAAGACTACAACTTGTTTTCGATTTTCAAGCTCATATGCATATTGTAATTGCACAGTTTTGTATAATTCCCTTAAAGCACAATTTTGCCTGGTTTGTTAGACTACAAACAATATAAACTCACCTATTTTGCATCATATGTGAGGAATAATTTTTTGTAGAAGTTTTTCTCTTCTTTGCTTGACATGTTTTGAAGCATTATGCACATCATGTAATATTAAAACGAAATAAAAGGTTAATTGTGTTTGACATTTGAGGTAAAATTAATTTAAAAATTGACCTTTAATGTTAGCTACCCCATAAGGCCAATTAATAGTTCTCCATGCAACACAACCTTGCCTTGCCGCACGAGGGGCAATTATTGCAGCGCAGAATGTGTTGAGCTACATGATGGTAGCGAGCTCAAGGTCCTCACCAGTGATGTAGAAGCTGACAAGGCGGTTTTGATCCGTGCCGTCTCGATCTTTGGTTTTCAGAACAGCCACCACCTCGCCGAGGGGATCGCTCTCCTTTACGGCTCCTCGGTAGAGCTCCCTCTCGAACCACGGCGGGTTGTCGTTAACGTCTGACACGGTGATGGTCACCACTGTGGTGGAGGAGAGGGACTGTGTCTCGGATAGATCAGAGGCCACGACTTCAAAGCTGTAGCTGGAGCAGGCCTCGTGGTCCATCTGACTCACAGTGGTGATCCAGCCTGTTTTGCTGTCGATGGCGAAGACAGAGCTTGTAGTGATGGAGCCGAAGAAGGAGGAAGGTTCTTTGGTTAGATCCAGATTATAGGTGAGCAGAGGCCCGAGGCTGTAGGTCACCTGGAATTTTTAAAAAAGGACACATGGAGTCGCTTTTTAAAGAATCAGTTGAGAAACATACAATATCTGTAGCAAAATACAAAACGTGCTCAGTCAAACTGGGCTGTAACACACCTGTCCATTGGAGCCCCAGTCTGGATCGAGAGCTCGCGCTTGGACCACTCTTGTCCCGACCGGCATCCCCTCCATCACTGTTGCCACATAAGTGTTCGTCTCAAACACTGGCTTGTTGTCATTCACATCGAGGATCTACAAGATGACAGATCTTCAGCGATTCAGCTCAATAAAACAAAATAAACACGAAAAGATAATGTAATAATGAGTAAGATTCCCTCATTGTCTGCGTTTTAATTACTTGAGCGAATGAATTGCCTCTAACCCCTTAATGACATTGTTTTTCTTTTCTAAATTGTTCTACACGTTAAGAAAATCTGCATTAATGTTTCATAAATCACCATTAAAGAGCAAAATGTAGGAATTAATTACATGTGCATATTCCTTGGAGATCGTCCTTGCTCTTGTGTTTTGGTTTGATTTGCAACATAGAAAGACGGTTTCAGCCTATGTCTTTTCAGTCACGCCGCTATACTGAAATGTGTTGCTCTGGAGCTGCAGGCTCCTTCATCATCATTACTACATTCAGCCCTTGTGATTTATTTTTTCTGACGCTTAAGCACACCTCTGTTTTCTCCGAGTTGTTTTTTCCCATTATTTTCTTTTATTGAACTGAACAGCTGAAATAAAGATTGAAGTTGACTCACTTGGATTCAACTGAAAACAAGTAAACAGAGAGACTTCACCAAGTCACCGACCTTAACCTCCAGATCCACAGTGGAGATGGACTCGATCAGGTCTCTTCTTGCTGTTGCCGCCACCTTAAAGCGGAAGCTGCTGACCGCTTCGTAGTCCAGCGGCTTGACCAGACGGATGAGACCTGACTCCCTCTCCACCAGGAAGGTTCCCCCCTTGTTGCTGTCGATTGTTTCTCCGCCAACTACGGTGAAGAACCCCGTCTGGCCCGGGCCCATGTACACAGACCCCAGAGCTGTTCCCACTGCCGTGTCCTCGGGGATGGTGAAGGAGTACTGAGGCTGGCTGAACGAGGGAACAAAGGCATCAGCAGGGACAACGTGGATGAAAGCAGACACCAGGGAGTGCTTGGCCGGAGAACCACAGTCTGTGGCTTTGACAAAGAAAGACAGTACAGTGCCCTGGAGGTGGTCGACTGTGCTTTTAGTCATCATCCAACCACTGTCTGCCTCCACCTGAGCAACAGAAAAACCACAAAATCAGCATTATATCAGCTTTAAGGACAAAAGCTTTTAATCTTTGCAGCTTCTGTAAATGAGTTTACATCTTTGATTCCAAGCCAACAAGTTCTTGCTGTTTTGAATTCTTAATTTTTTATAAATATAAAGAGAATAAAAGTAGAATTTTACTTTATTAGTTTTCTATTCACAAACTGAACCGTGGTCAGCAATATAATTTGAGCTTCAGCTTCATACAATTGTATGCTACAACCGTAAGCCTTTAATCCCAGTGTTTGGTTCCATTGTAAGCAGATAGGTCTTGATTTATTCTTTATTTAATTTTAATTTTAATTGTATTTCAAAAATCGACCAAAGCATCAAACTTAATGCCGAACCATTTTGATTTGATGAGGAGAAATCTATAATCTACAGTTAACAGATGGCTGTTAATCCTCTAAAATGTGGAGGGGGTGTCAGCTGATAATATCCCTTAATTGAAAATCAGGGCAGCAGCGTAAATATTCTGCCTATGTGAGGTGCAAATCCATTTGTGGAGGTTTACATCTGGTTACAGTTTTATGTCTTTTTTATGTATTATGTAGTGATTTTATAATGACATGACATGTTTTATGAGGGGGAAGTTAAAGTACTGACCTCCAGAACATCAACCAGGGACAGGCGTGCCTCACTGTAAAGGGAGTAGGTGATCCTCCCATTAGACCCAGCGTCGGGGTCAGTGGCCTGGATCTGCGTGACAAGTGAACCTTTGGCAACGTTTGCTTTAATGCTCATCCGGTACTCCACCGCTCTGAATCGAGGGGCATTGTCGTTCTCATCTGCAAGGACCACTCGCACTGTGCAAAACGATGCCCGCCCTGGAAATTAGCAACATATATGGATACAGTGATCAAAGCACATGAGACAAAAATGTCGTTATTTCACAGCTGCATTCGAGGCCAGTGTTTTTGTTTCATAAAATGCAGTGAAGCTGTGATGTGAGTAAGCTTAAATATTCATGAGCCTTCACAAGTGTGGGCTCTTATTGTACAAAAACAATCATCTTCTAGGTGACATCTATAGTGTACTTAACCGAAACAGTGCATTATTATTATCTAAGCATTTGCCCTTCTAGATTTAGAGGTAAAACGTTTGCTTTTTGTTTTTTAAAACATCTTTTTTGAGTTTGTAGTCAGAGTCTCAAGTCAATGTCAAAGATAATACCTCCCCCATCCAGGGCCATAACAGTCAACACCATGTCCTTGTTGAGAGGATGTTCTCTGTCTAATTTCTCCACAGTGGATATGACTCCATCTGCATCAATAGTAAACTGCGTTTTCCCCAAGTCATTGATGAAGGAGTAGGTGATCTGGCCATAAAGTCCAGAGTCCTCATCTGTTGCACGAACCTGGAAGTCCACACAGAAATTCAGTTAAAAGAGAAAAAGTTGCACTGCTTATTATAAAGCTCTTCAGCCACATTCATGAAACTTTCTGATTAAAAGTGATATTACCTGGATGACCTTTGACCCAGGAGGGGCATTTTCCTGCACCTCAGCCAGGTAGAACCTCTGGCTAAATACTGGGCTGTACAAGTTAGCTCCCAGGACACGCACAGTCACCTGTAAATCACAACCTCATAGTCATTCCTTCATCGTCATCCTCGTCGTCTGCTGACATTTGGTTGATGGCATCCCAATAAACATCACTGTCTTTGTCACGCACGGTCAAATCACCGCGGCATGCAGATCAGTAGAACGAGCATCAGGCTTGTTCACAGAAGACTGGAATTAAAGGCCAGCTGCAGACACCAGTGCACTCTGAAAAACTACCCTGGACGTATGCTGCATTTATATCATGTCAGATAAGGAAGCAAAGACATGTGTCCACATGTTATTGCTACAAAAATATGGGATATCAGATCCAAATAATCTCTAAATGTCCCACTAGTAATTACCTCTAAGAGAAGGATGTGAGCATTTTTTCCAGGTGGCAGATCATGGTGATAGTAAATCTGATATGACAAGACATTAACCTAGAACTGAGGAGCGGCAGTTATGGCAGACAGCTGGAAGTGTCTGTAATAAATCTGAAGTGAGGGGTTGCTAAAGAAGGTCACTCGGCTTTCTGTACATAAACACCGCAGAGGGTTTAAAAAAAAGAGCAAATCAGTTGACAGAACTTAAATTGTAACTGCCAAGACGCTGTCTCACCTGAGCAGTGTTGGTGAAGACTCCATCTGACACAGACACATTGAGTTGATACGAGAGTTTCATGCCTTGTCTCCTTTTGTTAGACAGACGGAGCACCCCTGTATCTGGCTCCATCATAAAAGTCATTTTCTCATTCCCTGAGAGAATACTGTACCTGAAGGCAAGAAAAGAGTACAATGTTGCTTATGAAGTTGGTGGTTTTTTTTGCTGAGATTATGCTGGAAATATAAGTATCTATGTATCCTGAGGAGTGCTGAGCCTAAACTGCTTGAGAGAAAGACAAATTTTTTAAAAAATGAAATGAAAATTACAATGATTTTCTAACCAAAAACAGGAACAAGATTACCTGGCAGGCATTGTGTTTAAAGATTCAGCTGGGTTCAACAGTGAACCATGTACATAGATTCTAATCTTTAGTGTTACAAAACTTTGCAGAGGAAACACCAAATCCAAAACTTTTTAAAGCCTCTTTTTTTCCCCTACCTCAGTCTTTGAGCATCACAGATGTCAGCATCAGATGCCTGAACACAAGTCACAAAGTGTCCTCGGGGAGCCAACTCGCTGACAAAGGCCTCGTACAGTGCTTGGCTAAAATTAGGTGGATTGTCGTTTGTGTCAGTGACAATAACGGTGACACTAACATCACTGCTAAGGGCAGGGTCTCCACTGTCTGTCGCCCTGACAATGAAGTTGTAGCGCTGGATGAGCTCATAGTCGAGCAGACGTGCGGTGAATATCAGTCCGCTGCTACTATCAATGTGGAAGTAGTCGGTGCTGTTGTAGATGTCAGATAGGATCTGGTAGCTCACCGCAGCGTTCTTTTCTGAGTCCTGGTCCTGAGCAAACACCTACAAGGAGAGCAACATTAAAATTTGCACCGCCTCAAGCATTATTCAAGATAAAGTCAGATTTGTTTGCTCTACTCTTTACATACTCTAAAGTTACAGCACCAACGCTAAGGTCAAATGAAGAATGTAAATAAAGTTCTAGGTTTCACTGAGACTCTGTTAGAGTAGAATCACATCTAAAACCACATCAAGCAGTAGTGTCCAGTATTCAACATGACTACTTTGTCAAGGTGCAGTATTATTTAAAAAGCTGAGAATTAGAAGTTATTGATTGATGAAACATGATAAAGTTAGATATTGAGAGTGGATGTAGTGGACACACGGCTGTTTTTGCTGTTGGTTTGATCAACTGCTATGAGCTACAATAACAAGAACAAAATCATCAGGATGTGATGGTGAACCAGAAGCCCACATTATGCATATTCATTGTGTGACCTACATGGTAGACAATACTGCAATACCCTGAAGCAAAGTATGTCTTAACCCTCTGAACCCAAAGCGCACTGCTGGATTTGAAAGCCATGTTATCAATTTTTAAAAAATCCCAGAGTCAGACACTGTAAAAACACAAACAATGCTTAGATTGTTCACCTTTCCATTGGTCCCACTACTACTATTAAAACAATTCATCAGTGACTTCTGGTTCTGTCACAGTAATGATCCAAATCTGTGTCTTTGTAGGGGCTCAGTCATCCAGGTAATGGTAATTCTAAGATCCAAATCTTAGCTTAAAATTCGGATATCTCATCAAAATAACTTTATTCTACGCGTCTTGCTCAAAAATTCCCCAAAAGTAAACTCTTTGCTTTAACCAGATCATGTAAAAAAATAGAAAGAATTCCATGCTACTTGGTGCAATTGTGAAGCCACTAATGACCAATTACTCATGTGACAAACAGTCATGTGACAAAAATTCTGGGACTTTTCGCCTGAACTGCAGGTTGTGTTAACATAGAACAGAGAGGACACAAGTATAGGAACACATTTAAAAATGTTACTCATGATACTTCAATTGTATATAGAGTCATTGGAAAATCAGTGGGCATGTTTCATGAATCAAAACTCCCAGAAACTGCTTGGTGTTCAGAGAGTTAAGGCACAATGGACATGAATGTAGTCCAACATTCTTAGAATGTTCTTTCATGTTTCTTGGAATATTTCTAAATAATAGCCAGATGCAAAAATCTGTGAATTTAGTCTTGTGAAGTTTTATCCAGAGCGAAATATGTTGCAAATATGTTCCTCGGTCAAAGCACTGGTTCATTGTTCTTTAAAGGTCAAGAGCATCCACTGGGAAATTTCTAGGGAAATATCACACTATCTTCTCATACATAAATGATTTGACAATGAATATCCATCCGCAATACCACTGAAGTGAGTTTTAAGTGTAAACAGTCATTCGGTTAGAGTACACACTGGACTGACTCAGTAAACAAAGACACACACACACACACACACACACCTGTAACACTGTTGTTCCAATCATGGAGTTCTCAGCCAGCACTGCAGAGTATGAAGTGTTCAGGAACAGCGGCGGGTTATCGTTCACATCCAGCATAACAATGTCCACATCAACCTCTGACTTTGCACCAGTCAGTGTATCTGTAGCCTTAACAGTTAACCGGTAGTACTGGGTGGTCTCGTAGTCTAACGGGTAAATCACGCTGATGATTCCGGTGTCAAAGCCAATGTCAAACTGGAGGGAAGGGTCTCCATCCGTGATGGTGAAGATGATGCTCTGGCCCTCAGGAGTGCTGGCGTTTATACACAGGACAGAGGTGGAGACAGCCACGTCCTCTCTGACAGTGACACCGTAGAAGGGCTTGTCAAACACCGGCATGGCTTTATTTACTACAGTCACAGGCAGCTCCACCTCACTGGACAGAGTGGGGTAGCCACCGTCAGTGGCCACAATAACCACCTTGTACTCTGCGTTGGATAAATCTGCCTCAAAGGCTCGTTTTAAGGTCAGCTCTCCTGTCACAGGGTTCACCTGCATGATATAAATAAATTCTACTTTGTAACATAAGGAGCAATGGAATGTGCAAACCCATGCATTGTCAAAATTGGTACAATATGTAGCCTCCCACATGAAATTAAGAAAATATAAATCAAAGCAGCTCTCACTTGAAAGTTCCTGTGCTCCTCCTTAAGGCTGTAAGTCACATCTCCATTCATACCAAAGTCTTGGTCAGTGGCTGAGACCCTGAAAATAGCTGATCCTGGCTCTGCTTCCACCTGGACTACAGCATAGTAGGGCAGGTTCACAAACTCTGGAGTGTTGTCATTTACATCCTCCACCTAAAAGAAGGCAGGGATATGGAAATATATGATGGGGTTATAGTAAAGTGACAATGCAAACAGAGACTATTATGGGACGAAAGGTTTAATGTTGTCATGGTCTGGTTATAATTTGAAAAGATCCCTGTAGTTTTACTTCCTCCCTTTGTGTGTTTCCCTCCTTTTTTGACTGCCCTGATTAGTTTAACCTGGTTCTTGTGAATCACTTGTGTCTTGTCTCCTCATTAGTTCCCTGTGTATATATAGTCCTGTGTCTTCTTTTGTTCTTTGCCTGTTCTTCCTATTTAGTCTCCTGCTGCAACCCTGCTTTTTCCTGCTTCAACACCTGCCTGTTTGCTACCCTCCTGTTCACCTACCTCGTGTTTGCCTGCCTAGATTTGTACCTTGTGTGCCTCATGCTGGTTTGTATATTTGAAATTTAGCATTTTTGTTTTTTGAGTTTTATTTGCTTGGGATTGGTGTGTTTAGATTTCACTTGGACTGTTAGTTTGGTTCTATCCTTCAATCACCACCCACCTTTGTTTGTTTCATCACCTACCCCTTAAGCTATTTTTTTTTCTGTGACTACAAACTTGTGTCTGCACTCTGGTCCTGTTCCTGAATATCCCCATGAAAAACGTTAAGTAGGAGCATTAGTACAAGAAATAATGTTGTGCTGACGACTGTATATGTCATACCACATGATTATGGCAAACAGTAATACAGTACCTGCCCTAAGACTCAAGGTAAAGCATCAACCTTCTTTAGTCAGACTCAACAGATGCTAAACTGGGGCCATTTCTGCCGTGCATTTCCCAGAGTTTTCTCTTAACCTTTCCCTATCTGCACATTTCACTATATACCTTCACTATATGTCCAAGCAGCAACCTACACACTGAAAATGACAAGATTTGCCAAAAATCTGTATATGGCAATATGGCTGCCCTGCTTGTTCTTTTGTTTTTATTTGTTTGTTTGTTTTTGTGAACACCAATTAGAGGGCTCGCCTCCCAGGATGCAAATATCCCACCAAAATTATATGAAGGGTCACTGTTGCTACCTCCTGAGCTATGGATGCAACTGTGATTAGTTAAAAAAAAATACAAACAAGCGAAAGAAAGATAAAGTGCAGTCATTCTCCTCAATGCTGTGTCAGGACTGGAGAATGGTCTGGCAATGTAAGACTAAATCCTCACTAACCTCCAAAACCATTCAATTTTCCAACACTAATTTGTCTTTGTGAAGTTTATTACATAAAATGCATATTCTCTATCCAACATTTCACTGAACCCACGGCAAATCATACATTTGAAACATTCAAAACCAGTTGACCAGGTTTCTTAGAGCTGCTACTCCATATAAAATCAAACATCAAACAAAAAAGAAAAGACAAGGCCCAACTGAGGTCTGGACAACTTAAGATCTTTAAAGTCTAAAATGTCAAATCCAAAGACACAAATTGAGTCTGATTGTATAAGGGTATAAGGGAGTGAATAAGCTGAGTCACTGAGAAAAATAAACCTTATATGTAATTCAAAGCTATCTTGACAGACTAAATAGAAAATACGTGAGTGGCAAGGAAACCTGCGTAAAAGAGGCAAAGCAAAAACAACAAAAAAAAAGTGCACACACACACATGGCTTCCACACCCACCTGTACTTGCACAGTTGCCCTGGCCACTCTCAATATCTCGTCTTCTCTGCTGACCTCCACCACCAGCTCGTAACTCTTCCTCTCCTCTCGGTCAAAAGGCACACCGGTGGTGAGCACCACTCCACAGGTTGGCCGAATGGTGAAGCGCCCACCGGGGTTCAGGAGGGTGTACTTGAGCGGCTCATTGAGGCGGTGGCCAACTGTGTTCACTACAGTCACTAAAGTGACGTTGGGGATGTTTTCTGGGATGGAGGCGGAGTAGACCGGGTAGGTGAAGAGAAGGCCACTGTCTATAGCCTCTCGGACAAGCACAGTGACTGATGCCATGCTGGAAAAACGTCCATCCCATACCTTAAACAAACACATATTATGTTTGTATTATAATATTCATGACGGAGGACTTAGAAATCGCCAATGTAGAGAATATAATACTTGGATTCTATTGTGTATACTGTTCAACATCACAAAAGAATGTAGTTAAATCAATATGGGTTTTGCTTATTCCTAGTTAATTGAATTTAAATAGTCTTTTTAATTATCTTCTGACCACTTTAGAACCTAAACACGAGTTCTTACAACTTCCATTTTGCCATTTTGACCTAGAATGATGAACTGAAAGCACAAACAGCTGAGAGTTCATATATGAAATAAAGATTAAAGAAACAAAAGTAGCACATAAGCAAACTTCCCAGGAGGTTGAAAGACTTTTGTTGTTTGTGATTTATGAAAACAGGCATGGTAGAAACTTGCTGTGTGTCTTTAATGCATGCTAAATTAGGTTATGGTTGTTTCTTTTCATAAAACAGTTCCAAGTGAATTCAGTCCCTGCCCCCACTGACTTATCATTTATCTCACTGTAACCAGGAGCGGACTCACAAGTTCTCTTTGTACTTACTCCTGCTAAAAAAAAAGGCTTCAACTGCTGATGCTGCAAGGTCTGCATGTTAAATGAGGAAGAGCATCTTTAAATTCGGAAAATGTAAAAAGAAAGCAAGTCAGCCTGTAATCGTTTTCTCAAGATCAATCAGCTTAACTCAGCCAGTTCTACACTTTTAAAGCTCGTAAGATGACTTTGAACTAATTAATCAACCTCAGTGCCGTTAACGCACATTTTACGGCAGCAGGGGAGGTTACGTTTCAAAGCTGAACGACCTTAAAATGATTTACAGTGTATTTAACAAGACTATGCAGGAATCGGCCCCTTTGTTGCTTAATCAAAAACAGTAAAACAACTCCAAGGCGTGCAGACCTGGGACAGAAAATTCTGCATCATTAAGTAACAAGTGACCCAGTGCTTAGACCTCTCTGTGAAAGTCATTGTTTTGTGAGTCAGTTTAAGTCAACTGTATGCTGATTATCTAAGATAGCAGCAGGTCACATACAAGCGCTAATGATGTGTCCACTGATAAAACTGATCACTTACCTTCACATTAAAGCGATAACGGTCTTTATTGAGGTTCTGATTTAGGATAGTCACAACTCCGGTGTAGCGCTCCACAGCAAAATACTCCACATTGCTGTCCACCAGAGAGTAAACTAGCTGGGGTGTGACAGACCTGAGGTCAGAGGTCATGTCAGGGTCAAAAGCCTCAACCTTAAGGACCTCGACTCCCAAGTAGGTAGGCAGGAGGAGGACCGTCTCATAAGTGTCCTGGAAGAACTTCGGGGGTGAATCATTGATGTTCATTACCTATGACAGGATTTACACAGAGTGAAAATCATGTCTGCAACTGCTATAGTAATATAGTAATCAAACTGAGTCAAAAATTATTTGTGAGGCAGTGAAAGCTGATTCATAGGTCATTTCCTTACCTTTATAATCACCTCCGCTGGGCTTTCAGCGCTCCGAGAAGGCTGACCACTGTCTCTGACATGAACCCGGAAGAGGAACTCAGAGAAAGTTTCATAGTCCAGGCTGGCGATCGTTCTACAATTTCCAAACCATTCAAACAAAGTTATTATATGACATGCTGTATTGTTTCACAAGCAAGTGAATCAGATCAACAGTGACTCCACCTACCGAATCGATCCAGTTCCAGAGTCCACGCTGAAAAACATGCGAGCGGTCTCGTCTATGATCTGGAACACTAACAGGGCATTGTGATTGCGATCTTTATCAGTCGCCTGGATGACTAAAGGGTTACCATCCTCTCCCAGGACCACACTGTTGACCGGAGCAGCCTCACTGACTGCACCCACATACCTGACAGAAAACGAGACTGCTGTAAAACTTTCCTTAAGTCACACCAGGAAATCCGCAAGTTTCTAATGGTGACCATGGGTCAACAAATAAAAACAGAGTGGAAGCTGCATGTCAGCAACAAAACTCTCCTCTTTTGTAAGTCAAATGACTACCACTGATACCTGAGTTGTTGGAATACAGGTGGGCTATCATTGACATCCCCAATTTGGACGATGACAGTGGTGCTGGCCTCCACTCCAGCCATGCTCAGGGCACGCACCATCAGAAAATAGGTTGTTGTCTTCTGTCAAAATATAGCAATCCAATGAGTGCAAGTGTTGTCTCAAATATCCACAAGGTTGAACAATTTAGGAAATATATCTGATTGTGATTTTTCTGACAGACATTTACTGCATAATAGATTTCAAACATGTGATGGAGCTTTACCTCATGAGATCATTGTTTAAACCCTGGGACACGTGCTGCATAATATATATTCTAAACTGCAGTCCCTGCAATTAATAAACTGCATTGATTAATTGTTCAGCCCCACACCACTGCGCACATTTTTAAGCATAGATAGTTACGTGAAGCTTTCAAGAATAATAAAATAAATAAAATGCATGAACAAACTTCATTTTTAAGGATATAAACTGAAAAATAAAATCTAATCAACATTTAGTGTGACCACCCTTTGACTTTAAAGCAGCATCAATACACTTGCACAAAGTTTTTCAAGGTACTTGGCAGGTTGGCAGTTCCAAGCATCTTGGAAAACTTGCCCCAGTTCCTCCATGGATTCAAGCTGTCTCAGATACCAAACATAATAACAGACTAACTCAGTGCAGTTCAGATCAGGGCTCTGGGGGGAACATACCATCTGTTGCAGGACTGCTTGTTCCTCTTGTCACTGAATAGATGACTCTGATTGTATGTTTGGATGTTGTCAAAGTACAGAATGTGTCAGGGACAGAACAAAACCTTCCCTGATGGTAACGTCTGGTGGGAAAAAAAACTTAACATCTAAAGTCCCTGATTTTTTTTTGTTTTTACAAAATAATGAAGCAAAAGATTTACAACAAACCTCAAAGTCAAGCATTCTGCGTGTAGTGATTACACCAGTGTGATGGTTGATAACGAAGCACTGCTCCTCATTGCCTCTGGTGATGTCATAAATGAGTGCAGAGCGGCTGAGGGCGCTAACAGTGGTCACATATGCTCCGATTTTGCTGTTCTCCATTATCTGTAAAAAACCGACATAAAAGATAAACATTTTAGTCACTTTATTGACGTATATGTTCAGTTTACCAAGCACCTCCCCAGCCCTCTCTCCCATGCATCCCTTCTTTCGGTCAGGCATGTCTCTCTTTACCTCAGTCTGATACTCCTTCTGAGTGAATTTGGGTTTGGAGAAGTCGGAGAGCATCAAGGAAATGCGAACTGAAGCAGTGGCCATTAATGGAGGAAATCCGCTATCGGTGACGCGTACAGTGAGGGTGTAAAAGCCCATAGAGGTGAGGTCCAAGTCCTTGGCAATGAATATAAGGCCTGTGGCATTATCAATGCCAAACACGCCATTGGAGTTACCTGAAAGTAGCAGAAAGGTTATAGACATCATTACTGGTAAATGCAGAAAAACTGAATTTCAATTCCAATTTCTTATTCATGAAAATGGCACAGTTTACACACACCATTTAAATAAAGGAAGAAACATAAAAATGGTAATAGGTTTCTTTTAGATGGCACCACACCTGCTTCCATACTATAGGTGAGTTGCCCATTAATCCCATTGTCTTTGTCTAGGGCCGTCACCTGCAGTACAGACGTGCCTGCAGGAGAATTCTCATAGGCTACCGCATCGTATACGGTGCTGGTGAAGTAGGGGATGTTATCATTGGAGTCCTCCACTGCCACCAGGATACGAGCCAGGTCACGGTTAAATGGAAACTCCTGATCCTTGACCTGCAGCAGTATCGGGTGAAGTGAGAGATGAATATGGATAGAGTTGTAGGAGGTGATAAATGAATGAAATCAGCTAAAATTAAGTAAGGCAGGCACAGTTGCCAAGAGGAGCATCATTTAGCAGAAAGCGCGGGGACACACACATGCAGGCTCACAGTACCAGCCAAGCGCACGCACACACACACACACGCACGCACGCACACGCACACACACACACACACACACACACACACACACACACACACACACACACACACACACACACACACACACACACACGCACGCAGTAGAAACCCATGTCCTCCATGTCTCCTTTCTCACCATGACAGTGAGGATGTGCTGAGTTCTGGCCTCGTAGTCCAGCCTGTCTGCAGTGTAGACCATTCCAGTACCGGGGTTCACCCTGAATAGCCTCATGCTGGCTGGATCTACACTGCCATAGATGGAGAAGCTCAAACGTGCACGCTCATCCACGTCCGACGCTCTGACCCGCAGCAGCTCCATGTCGGCTGGTACATCCTCGGAGACACTGATATCGTAGGCTGACTGGGAGAAAACTGGAGGGTTGTCATTGCTGTCTTGTATTCGGATGAACACCTGTGTGACAAAGAGACAGACGAGGAAATTTGCAAAGTCAACAAGTTAAGTAGAGACTAGAATTGTGCTCAATATATTATCCACAGAGATAGGAGCACGGTGTAGAATTAGCCTCGGCGACAGATAATACTTGATGTAGGGCAATGCTCCCTGTTGAATTTTTCATTTGCACATGAAACACGATATCGTCGAAAAACAATTTCCAAACACTATTTGTGTTACTTCTCTATGCTTGACAGTGTATTGTCCAAAGGGGATGTGGACACTTTTTTGTTGTCTTTATACAAACACTTGACATTTATTTGCCCAGAGTAATCCCAGTAATCCACTGATATCAAGGATTTCCCTTGCAAAAGAAGACCTAGCAGGCCAGTCAAGACAACAGCAGCGCAGGGGAATGTCAAAGACGGAGCAACAAAAAGCACATTTCACAGTCAGCAAGAGATAATTTCAGAAAAAGGGGAGTGCAAGTGCAGGAAGGGAAGCTGAGAGTAAACAGCTCCCCTAGGAAAGAGGTAACAATAATTTAATTCGATGTGGGTCTGGAGTGTGTAAGAGGCAGTGCCAGTGCATAACAAATCAAAACTCTGTGTACCTGCGCTGTGGCAAAGTTGGTCCCATCTGTCACCTGTATCGTCATGTTGAACACAGACTGCACCTCTGCATCCAGGGGCTTGGCCACGACTAGAGTCCCCACTCCCACTTGAAGGTCAAACTGCATGTCAAAGCTCCCTGGAATCACACACACACACACACAATTACACACCGAGTGTCAGTCATTTAGTATTCACTTTGCGTGCTAAACTCAGGTGCTCTAAGTTATTACTGTGTAATTGTTTTGGCCGGGTGCCTTCGTCTGGAGCTGGAGGGTCTGTGAAATAAAATGAACTGAAATGCAATGCGATGTAGCAGTGAACCCACTTGGCAGCCTGAGAGCTGTTAACAGCCACACAAACATCTGTCTTATCACTCCAAAACACAACCCATCTCAGAGATCAAAAACCTGCAGCCGGGTGTTTTCCACGGGCGGTGAGTGTACAGTTTAGAGGCTTAATGTTTGATTAAAGTGAGGGAGAGGATTGATACGTGTTAGGTATTCAGTACCACCCTTCGTCTCATTCCAGCTTCTCTCTCGAGATATCTGGGAGTTTGAGCTCCCCTCAGCATATGAATACTGATTGGGCATTTTTCACAGAACCACCGATGCGTGTTGAGTGGGAGCAAACCACGGGGACTCGCACTTTTTTTTCTCCTTTGTTTTCTTTTTTTCTAGAGAAGAGGCTGGTCAATTTTATACCACGAGGGGACAATCTCACAGCATTAAGAGAAACAAAAATCACAGTACGGAGTCTAAAAAAGTCTTCTGTTTCTCTCTTGTCGGATAGGTGCTTCTAAGGGAGTCTTCGTAGTGTTTGGTAGCATCTATAATTTACAACTGATACAAAATCTGAACAGGTGATTAAAATGTACTGCAGATGCATGTATGCACATAAACATTCTGTTAATGAGCCAATTTCCTTTCAACCTGTTCAATTCATATTTCTTAATTAAGTTACTTTAGTTGGAGTTAAGACACTGGCCTTGTACACGGAGGAGATTTTCTCTGTAACATATCCCACTGTTATGCACACATGAATGAATATGAACAAAAAAGCATGGACATCTCTAAAAATATGGATGAATACTTAAATATATCTCTATGAGGAGTGAGAGAGACTTACAACTACTTTCTTACTGTACATCAGCAAATCAGACTAATGTACTTTTTCTCCCTTTCTGAAAGCATGAGTATGCCACTTTCCATGCACTGACTGAACACCTAAAAACTAATTTTTGTGTATAAAAATGACATGTTAAGTTGGTTTGTTTTACCAGAAAGCATCAAGAAAGTTGACAGGATTCGTTCCTTGAGTTTCTTACATAGGAAACCCTGGCTGTCTGAATCCATGTTTTTGTGACTTTCATCCATACATTGCAGTTTCCAAAGCTCAGTGATGCTGACTGCCTGTTTTGCTTATGATATGCCTTGCAGCACATAAAAAATATATGGTAAGGTTAACAGGATTACAAACTTTATATTTATATACATTCACAACATTTTTAGACCACTTGGGGCAATAGTGACAAACTATTTAGCTTGTTATGGGGAACATTATTACAGTTTTTTTTTTTTTTTTTTTAAATTTATTTATTTACATATCCAGCAGGTATGGAGCAGCAGTACGACTCGTTTGGATGTGGATGTGGATTTGGATTTGTGACCACCTGCAACTGTAAGTGCAATATACACTCTTTTTATCTCAGGTGTTGGTCTCCACCAACTACTGGGGGAAATGTCTGCCTCTTTAGTTGTTAGATGTTTCACTCTCTACATTTTTTCTCATGATTTTTATTGTGGTTTTTGTTTTTGTTTTGTTTAAATGGCTGAGAACAAATTCAACAGAGCAGTGAGAGTGATCCAAAAAAAGTGATGTTGTGAGTTGGACAGATAAACAGCCCAGCTCTCTAAAGATTCATGAAGCTGAGGATGGACTGCAAATTGGAGTGATAACTGTATTCAGGTTCATCACTATAGTTAAAGTGATGTCTCTCAGTGTGCTTGCCATTTGAAGCATTGTTATTACACAAAATAGCAATTATAGCCACTTTCAGGTTTATCGGTAACTGCAGAAAGAAAATAAGGCCGACTCAAATTCAATCCCGAGTGTCATTGTCGCTTTAACATCACAGCATGGGCAGGTACTCTATAAAATACACTTTCATTTCGAGAAGTCTCATGGAAGTGGGAGCATTACCGTTAGAGGCAGACTGTATCACAACTATCCACATTTATTTCCCAGGTAGCAGTATTGTAGCTGAACTAATGGCATAAACCTGTCCTGCCTGGGCAGAGATAACAAACCACGGCTGTTTGTGTGGAGCTGTGTGAGAATCCTTTTTCCAACTCAGATCAATAAATACTGCTTTTGGATAAACAAGGTCATGGTGCTATGTGCAATATTTCCTGAATTTTCTGAATTTCTTCAAAACCTAGGGCTTTTTGTGGAGGAAATTAACTTTGTCCAGACCTGTGTCAAGTGAGCAGTTTTTTCCACAAGCATTCTGCGGAATGTAGAACGTTTCTCTGGCAAGTCGTCCTCCTTAAAAGTGAGAGAGAGGGGGGAAAAGGAAAAACGTGGGTTATCAATATTTATGAAGTCAAGATATTCTTGTGATCAAAGGTCTGAATCATCTAAATACAGCACTGCAAATCTGACCTCTTGGTACTTTTTACGTTTGTCTGTCATTAAGTAATGTAAATGGACTTTTCATCAGAATTCTCCCGAGTGGGTGAGGGGCCTGTGAGTCCAGATTTCGAAGTTTGAAAGTCAGGATAATCATCCAAATGTGAAATATTAATGACCATTTCCTGTACAATTACGCTACCAGTATCAACAGTAAGAGTGGAACAGGACAAAACCCACCACATTTGCATTTTCTATATCCTTCCTTATGACGTGTGCGACTAAAGAAGAATAATCAGCTAATAATCAGTTAATTTTGCTGTTAACATCTTGACAAAGATGTTTTTCAGAACTGTTTAGGAACAATCCAAAATGAGCTCATCACTTTCTAAGGTAGAGCTCCCCAGTTTTAAACAGGCAGACAGGTATACGGTCCTGATTTGTTGTTTTCACCAGAGTAAGAGCAGCGGGAGATTTTAATAGTTCATTGTTCTCCCGTTGCCACCTTGCATTTGACTGAGTACGCCATGAAGAAGTGAAATCTTTGTGTGGATTTCACTTTTCAACTACATCTTAAAATGCTACTGATAGAGATTGGCTCACTTCTAGTGTGCTGGTTCTGGCTCATCTTGGACAAGTCTGGTGCAAAAAGCCAAATAATCATACTTTTAACAGAATAAAAGTATGATCATGACTCTAAAATAGGCTGATGGATAAATCAATTCAATGCAATTGATCAATCAATTCAAAGTAAATTGCTCATCTGGTATACGCACAACTGTTCAGAAGTCTGATAAATTTTAAAATAAAACCAAATTTACATTCCTAAGTACCTGAACAATTCAAATATGAGCAATAGCAAGCAGAATTGTGTTAATTTTTGTTACTGTGATCACGACATTTTTACAGTTGTTAACAGTATAAGAAAATTCTGAATATGCATTGAATATTTGGTTTTGTTTAGCATCGCACATTCATTTTCTTACCGATGATACTGAACCACACAGGTGTGCTCGACTGGCTGACGGCCACCACTCCCACCGGCTGAGCCACAGCTGTCGTTTCCGTAACAGAGAAGTTGTAGTACCTCTGGGTGAACTGCAGGGGCAACGATGAGGGGACAGGTTTGCGAATCCACTCTACGTGGAGTTTGACGGTGGACCACAATGGGGGTTCACCGCTGTCCTCTGCTTTTATCTAAGAGAGAAAAAAAAACAACACTTAGAGATGATATTCAGCTTACACGTCCAGGAGCACAAGGCGGTAGATTTTACAAGTGGAGGAAGAAGATTTACTGTTCCTCGGGCTGGTTTTAGTATGTATGTATTCAAGCCAAGCAAACATTGTGAGTAGATTAGAATTCTGGCCTCTTCACTTGTGACTGTCAAAACTACGCTGATGATTTATACTCATCTCCTCTACACTGATGCTGTACCTACAGTACATTGACTACACCTACACTTCAGCAGCAACGTCCCATCCATAAATAATATTTCGTTCACCTCAAAATGTGACCTCTATATTTACAGTTTAATGCCATCAGTGGTGGAAGTACTGTACTTGAGTGCAATACTTTCTACTTCCACCACACCACATTTCAGATGGAAGTATTGCACTTTTTACTCTTCTACATTCATAGAACAGCTTTAGTGACTTGTAAGGTGAAGATTTAACACAATGGTTAATTTAACAAGCTTTTAAAATACAACACATATTCAAAGATTAAACAATTTTTGGCTTCAGGCGTCTTCTAAACAACCTTGTGTAGTCAGGGTCGCATTTCAGATGTATGAATTGTTAACAGCTCCACCAAGAACTGATTTTTCCCTTTAAACTTTTTACATGCTTTCATTTTATTACATGTTCAAATGACTCACTATCTCACCCCAAATCAAAAGATAAAAATAGAGCATCATCTTCTTTACTTCTTTTCTCTCCCATTAATCATCTGACAACCCCTCAGATTTAACAGCTGTCCCTGGATATATGAAACTGTATAAAAAGTAGTTCAAACTAGCTTCACCTCCAGCAATTACAGCAAGAGCATACTGCTTCAGTAAATTCACTTTATTCCTTAATTACATTTCGCTGTTAATACTTGAGTAGGACTTTTCATGCAGGACTTTTACTTGTAAGGGAGTATTTTTACACTGTTGTATTGGCGCTTAACGAAAAGATCCGAATGCTTCTCCCACCCCTGAATGTGATGAATGTCCCTGTCTGATTTCAAATAGCTTGCTCTGGCTTTCACACTCTCAATAGGAATACAATTGATCAAAATAAATGAACTAAACTGATGGAGGAACCTATATGAGAGGTAATTGTAAAATATGGCTGTAAGTGGTGCTCACTGAAGACATGGCCTCTGAGTCAAATACATTATTTGCTTAGAGAACAGCATTAAAGCGACACAGTTGGAGGGGAGAAGACTGGTGTGTTCGCTGTCCACAATCCAACTACGAGCTCTTTTCCTCCGAAACTACGGACAAGCACAAGAATAAAGTTGACGACACATGGCTGCAACCAGCAAGTCAGTGAATCAAATACATACTGTGACAAAAAACGGTTCTGTGCAGTGCAAAATGCTCATGGCAATAGCAGGATGAAGGCACAGTTAGTGTAAAGAATTTTCCAATCAAATAAAGACAAAAAAACAGCAATTTCAACTTGTGTCAATAACAAGACAAAACTGGAACAGGGTGAAATGTGCCATTTCACAGCAGAATATCAAAGACGCACTGAGCCACCTGATGCACACAAACACAACTGTGCTGCTACTCCCACCTTGGCGCAGCTGATATCAAAGACGCATCGTGCCACCTGATGCACGTAAACACAACTGTGCTGCTATTCCCACCTTGGCACGGCTGAAATCATTGGCCACGGAAAAAAGTGCAAGCTCAAATACCTGGGTTTGTGCCCGATGAAAAATGGCATTGTGACTGCGTTTGTTCCTGCCAACTTTGCATGAAAGCGGAGCCAAATAAACTAACTGACCCCCAGCCGGCTATGACTTTTTTTGTAAGAAAATGAATTGAAAAAGCAGCAATCAAGAAGTGGGAAGAGAGCAGAGCACTGTGCCGCAAAGAGATCACAGTGCTCCCAAGTAAGACCATCTGTAGTCTGTAATTCAGCTTTCTGATTTATCCTCATGTTTGCCATGATGCTAATGAGTGAGCCAGGTTTAGACCAAACAGTAATCAGAAATCAGGGCACTTTACAACAACAAGGATCATGTTTTAAACATTAATGAAACTCACAGTGAGGATGTCATAGCTGCCCGCAGTGGCCATCTTCTTTGATGACACCATAGCAGTCCTGGGATCAATACTGAACTTTTCATCCTCATTACCATCAATAATGCTGTAGGTTATATTGCCATTGGCTCCAGAGTCACGGTCATAGGCAAAGACTCGGTAGACAGGCTCACTGCGTTTGTTCCGGTCTCGTTCGGGCAGGCTGATGCGGTAGGTGACCTCAGGGAAGGTTGGTGGATTGTCGTTCTCATCCTCGATATGAACTATGACCCACACAGTGGACTGGCGGGTGGTCACGGGCCCATCTATTACTGTCACCTAAATAAAAATGTGCAAACACACAAAAAAAGCACACACAAGTTGGTCATAAAGATGCAATATTGTCTGCTGAACATTATTTATTTGGATTCCCATTAGTCACCACATAGACAGCATTCCTCCTTGGTAAATATGACATCATAATGCAAAACAGCATTGGGGAAAAACATGTTTTGTCATATGTGGGATGTTGTTCGTGACTTCATACATTTATTGACATCTTAAATCTTGCTCACACTATGCGGCTGCCTGTGTGAAGTGGACGGCCACGTGGGGCTGAGCTCACGGGAAATCTCTTTGTATTATCGATCCCCTGGAGGCAGAGGTCTGATCACTGATCAATTGGATCAGATAAGGGTGAACACCACTGCTGCTAGCCTCACTGCTCACTAGACTATTAATTACAGGCAGGCAGCACAGGCTGGCGGGCGGAGCAGCGGGTGGCATGCATGGACTGGCATTCCTATTGAAATCACAGGACAGGACGATGTAACAATAAAGACCTCTCTACCCCCAGTGTTAAACTTCTTTTCAAAGTGAATAGTCCAGGCTTCTTTGTTGTTTTCATTTTGCAGTGTGTTGTCATAAGATGAGTTCTTATTGAGGACAGGAGCTAAACAAAGCAGTACAACTCCAGACAGGTCAATTGGCAGCGCAGATATATAATACAATACGTAATAAAAACACGAAGCCGCAATGCTGTGGGTCAACTGCAGGTTATTTCATTCCATTTTGTGGAAGGGCATAGTGCTTGTAGATTCAACAGCATTTAATAAGTCGGAAGAAAAGTCTGGGGAAAGAGAAGTTTGCTCATGTCTCTAAAGTCAAGAATCTCTGATTATCAGGTTCATCTGCATGCAGAGCAGCAGGAGCAACAGAAATGGTAATCACAGAGCTATCTGTATGCCCAGTGTCTGCACTTATCAAATGCCGAGCAGACCAACTGCTCTCCTCCCTGTTCCCGTCTTGAGCGGAGAAGATAACCAATGATGAATGATTACATTTAGAAAATCCTAAACCTGGGCCCCAAAACTATAGCCATTCATCACAGTTTAAGGAGCCTTGAGGGCCCGGCAGGGTTGTCCTCCAAACTGTCTTTTTTAGTAGTGGGCTGTGGCAGGTGGCAGGGCTGGATAAATAATTATACTATGAACCTATGAAGAGTGTTCAGGTTTTACTGTACCTCTAAAAAGTGCTCTGCCTGTTGTTCTCTGTCCAGTTTCCTTGCAGTGGTCGTGATCAGACCTAAAAAATCGTAGAAGAGAAACTTTAGATACCGTTTCTGAAGTAAAAATTAATTTGCATTTAGATTAACCTCAATAATGAGCAAGTGTGTGCATTTGTACACTAATATCTAAACATTTTGCTCCAGAAACTACAGCCTGCAGCCCTGGCAGAGGCAATCACATTTGGCACATGTTCATATGGTACTGCACGGCTGAGGGTCATTCGGTTGGCCAGCGAGCCACCGGGACAGAGAGAAAGGAGTGAGGCCACTGATAATAGCTTTGATCGAGCCAGATTGTTTAGTTGGTGGTGAGAAGGTATGACAAACTCTAGCGGGCTGCAGTGGAAATCAGAGGCAACGACAGCTCCATTTTCTGCTGTCATTTTTTGTTCTCCGCTTTGATTTCAGTGTTTTCTTATTTTGTCATTTTCTAGCTGGCTCACTATCATCGTACAACTACAAAGGCCCTCCTCTCCCCTGCACACAGTCATGTTTCCTTCACTTCACAGGATATTACACCGACTTACATTCGTTTCTCAAGGATTTATCTCAACTCTATCCCTTTTTACCCTATACACTAACATTACCTTAAACCAAGCAGTGACCCTAAAATATACTGATATACACTAAAAGGATTTGAATTTTATCTCCACAAAGTAACTGTGGAAACAGATTTATGCAACTGCAAGGTTTATTCATAAAATAAAACAAAACAAAAGCTCCCCAGCCATTTTTCTCACTGGCCACAAAAAAAGAGGGGGAAAAAATGCATTCATCCAAAAGCAAATACAGCCCTTTACAATCCAGTGAATCGACTTTTGTTTTTCAGAGTAAATGAATGTTGCTGATCACAGTCCTTGTATTCTGTTCAACATCTCATAACAGCACCCGAATTCAATTGGACACATTTGTCTTGGCCTCAATCCATGCAAACAAACAAGTGCAAGTACACAGAAAAAACACAAATTCAAAACTGAAATATTATTATTTTGTTGTTGTTTAGCAAAAAGAATTTGTTGTAGTATGCTTATGTCTATTCACAGCAGAAACTCAGTCAACATCACATAACATACATACATAGTGAAACATATGTCAATAATGCATTTTTACTCTTTCATGGATTTATTATAGGTGTTCTGGAAATATGACAAAATCTGTAAAATCGGTAAAAAATATACATACAGCAACTTGAATCAGTTTTTGGAGATGTAGAAAGTTGTACGGATCAAATTTTCTTAGTGGTATGGTCTCGTACCTTCTCGTGAGTGATTTATTGACTACAGCTGCTGACTTCTCGGAGCCAATTTAAATCAGGCCCTGTGATACACTCATCAGACTCAGCCACAAATGCTACTGTGGTAAAATCTGAGGAGCTCAGCAAAGATTTAAAAAAGCAAATTATTAACTTGAACAAACCAGGAAAGTCTCATTGAGCCATTTCAAAGCAGCAACCGATCCCAAAATCAGCTGTGTGAACGTATAAATATGTTTGGAAGAAAGAAGGTGAAGCCTTTAATCCCAACACCACCAAACCAACCATGAAGCATGGTGGTGGTAGTATTATATTCTGGAACTATTTGCTGCCAGTGGAACAGATGCTTTACATAAAGTAAATGGAATAATTAAGAAGGAGGTTTACCCCACATTCTTCAGGAAAACCTAAAATCAGCCAGAAGTTTGAGCCTTGGATGCAGTTGGGTGTTCTGACAAGACAATGACCCAAATCACATCAAAAGTGGTAAAGAAATGGCTAAATCAGGCTAAAATGAATGTTTTAGACTAAAATCCCCAAAGTCCTGACTTAAAGCCCATTGAGAACCTGTGGACTGTGATAAAGAAACAAGGCTTTGCCAGTAAGCCAACAAATGAAGTTGAATTGCACCAATTCTTTCAAGAATAGTGGTCAAAGAAGCTACCAAAAGTGCGTTGTTGAGGTGAAAATGGCCAAGAGTCATTTAACCATATATTAGCATTGCTGTATGTATATTTCTGATCCAGCACATTTTGTCATATTTCCAGAAGTCCTTTAATAAATCTATGAAAAAATCAAAATACATGACTGTTTCTTGACTGATTTCAATGATTCCATCATAGAACATTCAGAGTTACAGAAGTCATTAGAAGACTGCCATAATATACACGGCCATAGATTTTTCTTTGTGTCTTGTAGTTTTTATGTGGAATGATTACTGTAAAGGTGCTTGAATGGTGATAATGTTTTTGTGCCAGTGCAATGAGGCATTGCAGTAACGTGGGATTATTTTAGATGCTTGAAACACTGTGCAGTCAACAGTCAGTGGGTAAACTGAAATTATGATGTGCACGCACATGCACACACACACACACACACACATATACACACACGCACACTGCCACACTCCCGCGCCTGCCCATATCACAGTGTCACCTTGAGCTTGTTACGCAGGCTAACTTCAATTAAACAAATTAGGAGTAAATCTAGAGCAGCGGTCGCAAGCTGTAGGGGAGAGACTGGAGGGGGGAGGCTTGTTCAGCAGAACACAGAGCGAGTGAGATAAAAATCAATGATGTACAGCTTGCAGCACATCTGCACTTGGACAGTATTCCATGTTAATGTGACATGAGAAAAAATAATCTAACAGTCCCCTCCCACACTTTCAGTCAGACACAAAATTTATGTCAGGGTCCAGTGGCCACGTCTGAAATCATTACAGCTCATACCTTTCCTCATTACCTGACCACCATATCATGCCTTAGGTAGAAAGGGCCCCACTTAAGGGGTTTGTTATCTGTAGGTATTGATCTGGGTACTCACTGAGTACTCATGCGATAATGTGGCAATCACTAGAGTACTCCTGGGTTGGAACATCAGCATGTTGACAGCAAGTGGGTGTGATCCTGTCACAAGATAGTCTCTAGTACATTTTCTAGCTGAGCAACATTGAAAATGCAAACTTGAGATATCAAAATCTGTACTGACACTGTATTGTTATGGACCAACAGGAGATTTTACATCAAAAGTGTCCTGGTACAGCAAAACCCCTTTAATCCAACACAGGGCTGTAAAAACAAAAAAGGTCACGCAGCCACCACGACTCCATGACGGCGCTCTGCAAACATGCATGCTTTTACAAGAAGCCGCTCCATCTAACACCCCGTGTCAACACTTATCTGCTCTGTTTTCCTCCCCAAAGGAGGTAGGCTTCACTCACACATTCCGAGACCAACAGACAGCACTGTAAGCTGTCAGAGCACATTTACACACTTTGCACTCATTCAAAGTTGTGCTTCAAAACATTTTGGGAATTGTTGCACTACCTCAAACCCATCAAATTGACATTTCCAGAGTGAACTTGAAAAGTGCATCACTTTGAACCACCCCGAACCCAGTTTTGAAAAACAATTTGAAACTTCATGAAGAAATTTCGCAGCAGTTCAGGTCAGAGTGTTCCTGGCAAACGCTTTATGAAAACAAATCAATCAGCTGGATTTTGTTTATTCATCTACCCAATGAAATCCTTTTTGTCGATGGAAAGTTTTGAACTGAGTAAACAGTCAGAAGTGATTTATACTGAACAAATATCCCACTCATGCATGTCTTATTACTACACTAACAGACTGACACTGTCAGTCACAATACAATGAAAATTATGGTAAAGATTCATTGAAATTCATACCTTGGGACTATTTATAAAACTGCACAGTAAAGCGTATCCAAACCAGACACAAACCTCGTGTTATTTATTGGATCCAGTAAGCTGGTAGAATGTGGAGTTTTTCCTCTGAGAGAAAAAATGGTTTGAAAGAGTGAAAACCAATTACTCAGTATTGTTGTAAAGTTCATTTATCACAGTGTGAAAAATACCGTCATCAATATGAGTTCCCTTGTATAAAATTAATGACTAGCAGATAACAAAATGTCGTGGGTCTTTTACTGAGACAAACAGCAGGGCTCAGATGGCTAAAAACTCTCCCCTGTGGCTCACATACAGATACCACCGAAATAAAATCCCCCTACACACACACACACACACACACACACACGGTCTCGCACACACAAAGGGAAAATTATTTTTATACAGCTGTGTGCCGTGGTTGTGGCGTCACCCTCATCGACTCATTGCAACTGAAATGCCCCCTTTCTAACACAATGCTGTAACCAACTGATCAATTTGTTTAATTGCCACACAGTCTCTTTCTCTCTCACACACAGACACATATTATTCATAGCTACAGCTGTTGGATGTGTGTTCTGATCTGCTGAAAAACAAATGATTTTCCACCTGCATTAAAAGCACTAACGTTAGACGGATGCGTCAAAACAGGCACTACTGCAGATAAGAAGTGATATGTGTGAGAAAGCATGTGTGATGGGTACAGTTACATATTAATGAATGTGTGAGGATCGGCATGCCTCTGTCAGGAATCAATATTAGCTTTCTCACCCTAGTTCAGCCTATCCGCTTCCCTACACAGTGTCAATATTATAACCATAATGCGCAAAAGCATATTCAAACAGGCGCAGCAGATGATAAATGGAAACACCCCTTTGATTTACAAACAGAGTGAACATGCAACAGCATACTATTAGGGAATTCCTTCTACCTTCAGCAGACATGCTGTGTGTTACATGCAGACCATCGGTTTTTGATTATTATTTCTCTGAGAATACTGGCTCCTGTAACAGCGGGAGTGTTCATATTTGCCTTTCGCTGTTTATTGAAATACTCATGACTTAATCTAGGGCACAGATAGCAAAGACTTCACAATGTTTTTTTCCTCTGGAGCTGAATAAAACATGTCACCTCTTCAATAATTCTTTAATGTGAACTTCAAGCGGAGTTTGTATCGAGAATGCATGGGGACATCCCCAGACTTCAAACTTGGCAGCAACAACCGAAACACAAGAGAAGGTTTTTTTTTTTCTTTCTTCAACAATGTTTGTATCCTGCATAAATACAGTGACAATTCTTCCAATTTTCAAATGTGGACATTTTCTCAGCATGGCTTGATTACTAATTAAAAAATAGACCTGATTTCTGAATATTTTTCTAGCACACCAAGACTGTAAAAAGGATGGGATCAAAACAGACTTCGAAAAGTAACCTATGTTTTTACACAAAGTTTCAGAGTTTGAAATGATATTCAGGCATAATGCCGTGAGATGATATTCAGTTCACAGACTGCTGTTGTAAATCATCTTTTGTGAGCCTGTTAAAAAAAAAAAGTATGAGAAATTCAAATGGATGAAAGTCTGAAAAAAGATTTTGCAGGTACATAAAATCCACAGATGCACAGAAAAACGTTAAAAAAAAGTCTGAAAAGGAGACAGGAAGCGGACTTTAAAGTTCCAACATTGCGTCTGAAATTTAAAGGGGAACTTCTCTGATTTTACACACCAGAATCTTATTTACAGGTCTTCAAGCGCATATGTGGAAGAAAAAAATAGATATATAAAGCCTTTTGTGGCTTCAGAGGAGCTGTGTGAAATTTGATAAATTGCCTGAAGCAATTATCTTTTAAGGCAGCGTCAGTTGGGGCTCAGGATGAAGTATGAGAATGACAAAATCCAGGGTGGTGAGGAGTTTCAAAGAAGAGAGCTTACCAGACCTCTGTGGCTCACTTCTCATCTTTGATTGAGGCTAGCAGCTCAAAGCTTTATTAGCTGCGACCAGAATAACACACCTCTGACTAAACATTAAGTCGTGCTGAGCGGCAAGTTTTGACAAAAAAAAAAGAATTCATAGACTAAAGAAAAAAAATCTGTTTTTGCTGTATCTATTTTAATCTGCTTTTTCAAACTGTCCGTCGTGAGTCAGATGTTGTTACGGGAGTGCAAAGCCAAATTGGTAGAGCTCGCTTAAAAAATTCACTCAGAATTTCTAATCCAATTTTTGAAAGCCAGTCCAACGAGATAAAGAAAAAAAACTACTGACTAATACATGAATAAAAAAAAAGCACAGTTAGGTTCCATTTACAGAAAATGATGAGTATTTTTGCATGTAAACATAAAAGTAAAAAATGGCCCATGGATCGGAGACAGTATCATTTTTCACAAGTGTTCAGAAACTTAAATTTGTCACGCTTTAATTCTCAACAATACACAACTGTAGGCTGTCTCAGCATCATTTCACAAGCTCAGGCTGTTTAAGATCCCGTTTTGATCCCATATGTAGCATTAAACCCTTATGGTGGTTGGTAGTATCTATAGAAAAACATAATTCAAATACTGGTACAAAAAATAATCCTGAAACCTTTCTCTAGCTTCAGCTTTGGTTTTTACTTCATATGTTTGTCAGACTTTCTGAGAAAAGCATGTTTCTACTCATGAAATTATGCTGTACATACTATGAAATGTAATAAAATACACTATTTGAGGCCCTAAAAATCTGCTTTGATTAATGTAAAATTCCACAAAAGTTCCTGAGCAGCTCATCAGTGTCCCAGATTATTTGTATAATATATTTTCTAACTATTCCATTAGCCCACCACATACTACCAGTTATGTTACCAATGGGTTTTAATTGTTTAAACTCCCATGTCTGTGAGTCTCACCTGTTTTTGGGTTGATAGTGAAGAAATTCTGCGGGTTGCCAGCACTAATGCGATAACTCAGACGAGTAGACGTGGCAGTGAGGTCAGGGTCCTGAGCCTGGATACGGATGACTGACACGTCCTTTGGAGAGTTCTCCATGATTACTGGGTGGTAGATAGGATCAGAGGTGAGGGGAGCATTATCGTTCACATCTTCTACCTGAGAAGGAAAGAGGCAAGACAATAAAAGAAGTGAGACAGACGGAGGGAGAGAGGGAGAAAAGGCAAGAGCTGGATAAGGGACTTGGGATACGCATTGTTGTTCATATCTATTTTAACTCTCAGCTATATCTGAGCTGAATCTGAATTGGCAATAGGTGTGCTGATAAAACAAAACCCTGCAAAATGGGCACGTAACAGGAATATTTTGTCGTCGTGAGGCAACTCTACCTGCAGATTTTAGTATCTTCGGTAATCGATAGAGACTAGGTGTGGGTTGATCTGCTATCAATCACAAAATGGAAATGTATTTACGAGGAAATGTCATAGATGTCACACTGTAAATGAACTGCGAATTAATTTCCCTTCTAACACCATAAATCTCCAATATTTATGGCAAACAGAGCGTTGATTGAGCTTTCGCTGGGAGGCACACAGAGCCAAGACGTTTCAGCCGGTGAATGAGAAGCACCTGCGCCTGATTAATCTCCCCCACTTTTGTCTGTGATGAAGAGGCCAGGAGTGAAGCAATCACACCACCACACGTGAATATCCTGAAGCCAGAAAAGGCTGCTTGTCCCCCCCCCCCAAGAAAAAGGGAGAGCAATGGTGTAGCACTGATGTTTGTATTTCAGTGTTTAGACAGTGGCTTATTTAGTGCCACATAAAATGGAAGAAGCTGAAACGGAGAATTCCCATTGAGTGCATCTGTTGCTTACAGACTGAGCACAATTACCATTTCGGAGAGTAACACAGGTAGTGTTTGGTGCCAGATTGTTACTTGGGATGCAATGATCCATAAGAATGAATGAAAACATCAAATTAGCCTGTAGTTACATGTTGACAAGCTGTAAGCATTTATCAGTGATAGATACAAGCAAGGAAGCTGAACTGCTTCATACAATGTCATCATTCTTTTATAAGTTGCATATCTGAAAGCAAAAAAAGCAAATGCAGTATCAAATATACAGTAAATGCCGAGAAGACTTAAAGCTGAAGCATTTTAAAATAAAATGTGGATGTGGAGGGAATAAATGTGACATTAAGTTGGGAATACTCCATCAAAATCAGATTTTAAGTAACAAACAATATCACTGAGTCAACAGAAGCTCCTTTGCAGAGCATGATGGCTCAGAAGCTGATGCTCACACCATTTGGTGTAAGCAGGTATGCAAAGGTTATTTAATAATTCAACATTGAGTCGCTGGTTTCAGTCTAAATACTGCTACTATGATTTGGGCTCATTCACTTGAGTCAAATTCTCTGCCTGTAATTTACCTGTTGACAAAAAAGACTGTATCTAAATTTGACTTTGATCAAGCATGACGTTGTTGTATTAATTAAACTCCCACTGATGAGTTTCTATTAAAAACAACACCAACCTGAAGCACACATGCTTGAACACTGCAAACCGCAACTGGGGAAATTTCATGCTTATGCCTCTATCTCTATCTGCAAAAATGAAGACATTTTCTTTTTATGAGACCACTTATGCATGCACAGTACAATGTGAACATTGGCAGCTACCTGGATGAATACTTCAATAGAAGCTGACAGGGGTGCAACCCCTCTATCTGTGGCAAAGACACTAAGCCAGTAGGAATCTTTGGTCTCACAGTCCAGGATACCAGCAGTGTAAATCACCCCTGTAGAAGAATAGAAAAAAGATTAATGCAGTTGCTACTTGGGGGTAAGAATACATATCTCTTAGGTGTGTGTGTGTGTATTTGTGTGTGTGTGTGTGTGTGTGTGTGTGTGTGTGTGTGTGTGTGTGTGTGTGTGTGTGTGTGTGTGTGTGTGTGTGTGTGTGTGTGTGTGTGTGTGACGGGGCCGAGGTGTTATCAGTAGAATATATCCTTAAAGGGTCTCATGGGGAAAGGCTTGAATGCTAAGTTTCTAAAGGCAGAGACACAAATTTAGACTAAACTTTGTGTCCTGGCTTCAGTGACATTCACAGGCATTAGTGGTGCCGCTGTAGTCACCTTCAATGTTTCAGCTTCTCTACAGCTAATCACAGCTGACCAAACTGCTCCCACTGCTATTTGCTTAGTGCTAAATGTACCCTGAACTGCCCTACGCCAATAACGACACACACACGCACACCCACACGCACACGCCTACACAGACACCAAAACGCTCACACACACTGACTGGCGTGTGTTTAGTGGCCTTAAGGAAGATGAGTAGCTGACAGCTTTGGTGACCTCTTGAGGGACAAAGAGAACGTTCACAATGGCTGACACATAGGCGCCCGATTTTATTTTTTATTTTTTCTCCAAATCAGTCATGCAGGACTGTCTGTGTAAACACTGGAAAAATGACACAAACACTCATGCATCAGTTCACAGTCCAGGTTTTAGAGTTCATTTGTGCCATGTCTATACATTGCCAAGAGGAGTGAAGTACAGTCGTGCAAGGTCACAAGTGTCGCACAGTTTATTTATACAAGCAAATCTAGAGTTAAAATGAAAACACGCCAGTGTATATATGATATCATTTCTTTACAGAGAAACTAACACAAGTCATCTAGGAATAAATACTCTGAACTGATCATAACAGACAAGCGAGCAGTTGATGCGTTTCAGCTCAATGCACACAAACTTTCATCAGATCTCCAGTTTCCTGTTAAATCAGGGTACTTATAGGAGACAGCTATTCCCAGAATCATATGAATCTGTTATTTCAACTCTGCTGAAGAAAAGCAGAGAGAGATAAGACGAAGTGTTCGTCAAAGTTTCCAGAGTCTGTGCTGAGCATCGGTGCTTAGGTCAGCTTATAATTAACCCCAACCAGATTCTAGACGGAGCTCAGACTGGACAGAGCCAGAGAATATTTACTTTGTTTCTTTTAATGTTAACTAAACATTGCTATCATACTTTTTCATTGTTCAAAAAAATGGTTGCAATCTCACTAGTGTATTTAGTTTTCTGTTACTGAGGATGTAAGAAACCAGAAAATATTCACATTTAAGAAGCTGGAATCAGAGAATTTAGACTTTTTCTTTACAAAAATCATCAATTTATTGTCAGAATAGCTACAGAATTTAATAGTTTACAACTAATTTACTGATCAGTTAAGAGATGTATTTCGTGTTTGTTGGGTGGCTTGTAGTTACAGAATATCGTGCTGCAAACTCTACAACATCAAACATGTTGCTACACTGGAAAAATAACTGTTGTGTTACTAATAGGCAAAGTAGTAACAACAGTGTCTGGATGCACTTTAAGTCAGAGCATTAAGGTAAAACATTTTAACAATAGCTGTGTTTCTCTGGACAGGTGGTGCAAAAACAAAACTAAATCATTCATCCTTTAATTCAACCAAAACTAGCAAATAAAGGCTGATATCTGTAACTACAGGATGCACAACGGGCTAAGACTGTTGAGCCCAGACACCACATCCCTGGGGTAAACATACTCAATGCCACTCTCGATTCGTGATTCTTTGCTCAGCCAACCTATTAACAGCACTTTCTTTTAGCAAGATATGATCCAAACAGAATAAGTTCAGAGAAAATCCTCTGAGCAAAAAATTTGCGATCAAGATTGACGTCAATACTGCTTTCTGAATAGGTAAAAATAAAAGATATATCTCTATAGAAATGACTGTCACGCAGCAGATGTCTAGTGTTGCCTAACTCGACCTTCCATTCAGCCACAAGCCCAGGTACACGCATACAAATCGGCAACTAGAGGTGTGGTGATATCACCAGCCAGCGATTGTGTGAGATTATGACTAAGCAGCTGCCCACGGCACGCACAATGCATAGTAAAAGTGTTTGCTGAAACACATCCTTGCCCTGTCGTCCTTGACCATGTCCTTTTCAAACCACATCTCATCTCTGTCAGAGATGCTCGACAGAGAGACAAGGAAAACAGAGCTGGCTGTTTCAAAAGCTCTTTGAACTTTAAGACCGACAGGCACTATTCAGTGAATTCAATATAAATCTGACTCGACAGCATCCATTCTCACCATAAATAACACACTTCAAAGAGCGAACACAACAAAATTGAAGGGTCACAGCACATTTTATAATCTAGAAATTCACAGTATGGCCGGGTTTACATCCATCCGTCATGTCTACATGTCTGCCACTGTATCGAATAATCAGTCCCAGTTTTGATGACAATGTCGTTTTCTCTTGAGACACAACTGAATAGCTCTGTGTTTGTCATGAAAGAAGACATCAAAAAACATAGCCTATTAACTTGTGTGGGGAAAAAAATGAAAAAACAGAAGAACTGCTTTTTAAAACTGTACGCCTGTAAGTTAAAGAATGCTTTATCCTGACTGTGACAAATCCTGGAGCTTGCGAGCCCACTAATAGAGGGGCAGCGGCTTCTGACAGCTGTCCAATGAGAAATTGCAGGGCTTGCTTTCCCCCTAACCAATGACAAGAATACCAATTTTTTGTTCAAAGTGCAGGAGAGCTAAGGATGTAAGCCAGAGAAGATCCTACTTCTTTTTTGATAAATAGCCCCTGTACTTTCCACCCACATATGACTGAGTCATCTTAAACATCTAAATATCAAATGTGGGGGGAGGGAAGAAAGGGGGCATTCATGAACAGCAGATATGACAGACAGTGGGGGTGTCATGGGCTACACATGATACATCAAAGGGCTAATTTACAAAGGGGGCAGATAGTGCATAAGCTAAGATAGGCTAAACAAAATGGATTCCTCATTCTTTCTCTCTGTCTCTTTCACTTTTTCTTGCTGTCTGTCTCACTCGCTCTTCACATGCTTAGTTTTGGCACTAAGAGCCACAGATTGACAAGCAGCCAGAGTAGAGCTACTCAACGTGGCAGCTAAATGCATGGTGTGAGGACAGAGCGGGGCTACTCTGTCCACGCCTGACAACATGGACTTCCACTCTACAAGATAAAGTAAAACACTGATATGCCAAAACTTGCCATGTTCTTACTGTACTTTCGGATCTGATTCAGAAACGGCATTGGCGTTTCACATGAAAGTTAAAAACTCACCAAAACAGCATTTATATACAGTGTGTATATATATATATATATAATATATAAAGGCTTGGAAGGAAGAAAGCAGTATTTTCTTCTGACACTTTTTATGTCCTCCAGACTCCCCTGCATCCTCTTCCTTCCTCTCTTCGCTTCACTTCCACTCCCCTCTCCCTTCACTTTCTGCTCTAACAAGCAGTCTGATTTCCCCTGGAAAATCTGCACTCAATAAACGTTCTCACTGGCTGTGATGCTCCTTACTGAGGTTTTAATACAGAAGTGAATAATACCACAAAACACTATTACAGAGGACCATAGGGATCTGTCCACATACTGTAACATTGCTTTGTCTGTGAGTACAGTATATACAGCCTGTAAATGAGGGTGTATTTATATTTATTTATATCTGTACTGTATATATGCGTATATGTGTATATATATAGACGAGCAAGTTGAGGGAAAGAACTGTCTGTCAGTCAATCTGCTTCCCTCTCAACTACAGTCAATACTAATTAGCCTAGTTAAAGGTCAATACAGGCCTCCAGTGCAAGTAATTTACAGTATCAACCAACTCAACAAGAGGTGAAGAGAAAGGCCAGAAGAGAAATGTTGTCAGTCGTTCAACATAATGAGAGCAAAAATGAACTCTAGTAGCTAAAATTAACTACTACTGCTACTTATTTTTAGACACTGGTCACTATACTGCTAAATTCAAGAGAAAACTGATTAGTTTACTAGTTGCCAAACTGTGGCGATATGCACATATTGCTGTACTTATGCAATTACTAGGAACAAACTTGGGTTTAAATATCCAATGCAAATTCAAAAATATCAGTAGTAATATGTACATATTTTGAAGTGAATATTACTAGATTACACATTTTAAGTAAAGCTTTTTGCACGTTTAGTCACAAGTTAGGTTCTTTTCTCTGCCTATTTGTTATAATGCTGTATGTCATTATTATCACTTATTCCTGCTGTATAGCATTGCTACTTTGCCAGTACTTCATTAGACAGTGACAAGTAGATTTTCCTAAAAAAAAAAAAATGAAATTTTTTATTTGAGCAACAACATTATTACTTTTAAAAAATATGTGGATATTCACCATCAATGCTGTAAGAAAATCTATCTTATAAGTCAAAATGAAAATGTGGGTTGCACTAAATGCAATATAAAAACAGTGATTACTAGAAACACAGCAGCCAAAGATATTAATATTGTCCAGTATGAAGAAGAAAGACAAAAAAAAAAATCATAAAAACATACTCTCTGGTAGCCAGTTAATAAAACATAAGTAAAATTGACTGCATCAGTAATTTCAATAGTCAGTACAGAGTGGAGGAAATGTCAATAAAATAGTCGCAAAATATTATACAAAGCCCTGAGTAAGTCAAAACTAGTGCAATACATTGCAATGAGGTGGTTTAGTTGGCTAGATTTCAGCAGAGACTTGGAGACTGTCAGCTGGCAGAACAGTGACATACCAGAGACTATTTCCTTTTAAAAAATAAATAGTGGCTTCTGCCTTGAGCCCAAAAAATTCCCACAATTCTCATCCTTGCTTGCTTATGCACAATGCAGGACCTGACAGTGGTAAGACTTACCATTGGTGTTTTATAATAAGTACTATTCATTGTGGAGTACCGTGTAGGGAAGAGAGCATGAGCATTTCAGCACCTTGGAGAGAGACACACACAGTATTTCTCTGGGTGTTCGGTTTGAAAGTTTCAGCATCACAGACAGAGACAGGCTGCAACGAGCCTTGATGGGAAAGCAAGAGCTCTCACTCACACCCATTTCAGTTCCCCTGGAAATTTCATTGACAGCGAGGCTATAAATGGGAGGGTCTCCTATGCTATCATAAACTAATATCTCTGTGCCCGCAGGACTCCCATGTTCCTGATGGAAACACAGCAAATGGCAAGATTTTAACTATGTGCTTATGTTAATATATTACAGGTTTTTTTAATTTCGTGAAACTTTTGTTTGGGGTGATCTACATGTTTTGTGCATTTGTTAGTAATATCATTTGAGTATTTTCAGATTACTTGAATGAAATGTGTCAGAAAACCTTCAGTTTGTATCTCATTTAATTAGTCTCTAACTTGCTAATAATATTCATGGTTAGCCTTTCATCCTCTACATGACCCAGTAGGGGATAATATGAACTGTCCTATTTTCATATTGAGTATTTGATTCATTTTATCTCTGCGTAAGTGAGTCACAGCTTCTTTTTTGGATCAACATGTTTTCAGCTGTAGTTTCCCACTACAGGGCAATTGCAGACTGCTTACTTATTTTGGGTCAGTCCTGCTTAAATAAGTCACAGTGATTCCTCCATACTCAGAAAGGACGGGGCTGCTGTGAGGGGGAGCCTTGATCAATGTTATCTACACCGCACTGGATCAGTTGTACTGAGCGGCCTGAGGCCCAGCCAGTGAAGCTGCCATGCTGCCCTCATTACAGTAATGATCTCCCAGTACACAGCTCCCGCGTGAGGCCCCATCAACACAGTGACTGTGACTATACCTCACACTCTCTTCACCTCTCTCCCTCTAATACACATATTCACATTCGCTCAGCCACACTGTCAACTGGTGATGCTTTCCACGTAGCACTTGCAATGCAAAGCCACACTGAGACAGTGGCACAAACAAAACAAAACCCAGAGCTGGCCAACATGTGCATATATGTGAAAGTCATCATCAATGGCGCACAAAATCGCAAAATTTCCTACAATATGCAGTAATTGGCCACTCAGCGTGTCATTTATATTCGAAGTGTGGAGCTGCACATTATTGAATTTTCACTTTACATAAAGAGGCTTCAAAATTGATCTTGTGTCACACCTGTGTCTTCGTCAATGGTGAAAGCGCCCAGTCCGCTGCCTCCTCGGACAGAGTACCTCAACATGCCATCTCGTCCCTTGTCATCATCCTTAGCGCTGACTGTCAGGACACTTGTTCCTACACGAGAGTTCTCCTTCACTGAGCCTCTCACAGCAAAGTCAGGGAAGTAGGGTGCATACAAATTCTCATTGACATCCACCACCTGAAGAAATGCAATGGACTCACTTTAATTTAGACAGAAACATGGTGTGACGGTGCATGTAGCATCTGTAGTCTGTGATTATCATCAGCAGCCATGTATGTCCACATGATTAAAATGCTTTCATGGCTATGCAAGTGCATCTGGTCTTTATATTTCATTGTTGGCTGATATAAATACTGTCACTGATGTAATCCTATCTGTAGAATTACAGTAAGGGGATAAATATTAGTAATTGTAAGCATGAAATGAACCAAAAAAGCTATCATTAGTAATTAATAATTGAAGATATTGATCATTAGAAATAATTTAGATGAAAGTTTGTGTATTTGTGTGTTGCGTACCTCTACTTCCACAAATGTCTGACTATACAGCCTGGGTACTCCTCTGTCCTCAGCAAGTAATGTCAGGTTGAAAAATGGCTGTTTCTCAAAGTCCAGCTCCCTCCTAATTCTCAATGCTCCACTCACTGCATCAATCTGTACAAAGCATCACATCAGAAACAATCATCACAAACTGTCAGGAAAAAGAGGATGAACACATTCAAGAGTATAGACAGTACAAACAGTGACATCACCTACTTCAAAAGTGCCGTTGAAGTCATTAACCAAAGAGTATCTGACTTGTCCACCAAGTCCGATGTCTGGGTCCTGAGCCTGCACCCACGTAATCACAGCTCCTGGTGGGATGTCCTCTAGCACTCGAGCGCTATAGCTGCCTGGGATGAAAGCTGGAGAACAATCATTGACATCCTCCAATATTATCCTCAGAGTGGTCACTGATGATCTCCGAGTGCCTCTTTCAGCCTTGTCTCTCACTTCAATCTTCAACATGAACAGCGGGGATGTTTCTCTGTCCAGGTGGCTCGCAACAAACACACTTCCAGTTTCACTGTCTATACCAAACTGAGGGACGCTGGTTATCATTACGTAGGACAGCTGTCCATTCTGACCCATGTCTCTGTCAAATGCAGTGATAGTAATAACTTCCATACCAATGGCTGAGTTTTCTGAAACAAGGGCAGAGAAGCCGTCCTGATAAAACTGGGGGTCGTTGTCATTTGCATCCTCGATGATCACAGTCAGTAGTCTCCAAATGGACATCTGAGGAATGCCCTGATCATAGATGGTGATATTTAGGAAGTAACGATCCATTCGCTCACGGTCAAGTGGCTGCAGGACAGTTATCAGCCCACTCTCCATGTTGATATTGAAGCAGCTGTCTTTGTTACCATCAGAAATAGAAAACAGAACACGACCATTGAAGCCCGTGTCACCGTCTCGAGCTCGCACCTGAAAAACACTGGCACCAACATCCAGGTCTTCTCTCACTAGAATACTTGTAGGCAAGGCCTCAAATTGTGGAGCCTGTTTGTTCATAGAGAGAAGGTCTGAGTAACGCTCATCCAGTCTTGGTCTAGCCATAGCAGACGCTTTGGAGACCATTTTTTCTGCCAATAACTGCGCTACCCTGGTGTCCTTGCAGGTAAAGCCCCTGTTTGGTATTCTACCCCTCACCACCGAAACATTCACAAATGTAGGATCTGAGTACATCTCTCCATCTGTTGCAACTATTTTCAGGGTAAATATCCCATTTTTTAAATTATCCGCTGCTAATGACTGCTTCAGTGACAAAGCCCCAGATTCTGGATTTAAGTTAAAATAGTCTAACTCATTTCCAGATAGTATTTTATACTGCACCATTCCTAGCTCATCCATGTCTATAGCTGACAAGGTAACAATAGTCTGGTTGACAGGGAAATCACGGCTTATCATCCCTCTGCAAGAAACCTTCTCAAAAAGAGGCCGGTTGTCATTGATATTTATCACACGGATAGTGATATTAACCTCAGTCTCCCTTCTGTAGGGTGAACCCCAATCAGATGCCCGCACTGCAAAAGTATAGATATCATCTGATGACTCAAAATCCACATCGTTTGTGATCCTCACTTCTCCTGTGTCCTGGTCTATAGCAAATGGAAGAGACTGCTCACCGCTGATTGTGTGAGTTACATACCCATTCTCTCCTTTATCCTCATCCACAGCAGAAACTACGAGAACAACAGTACCTACAGGCAAGCTCTCATTGATTGCAATATTATAGGATGGCCTGTTGAACACTGGAGAGTTGTCATTAGCATCCACTATGGTAATTTGGACCTGTGCTTGCTGCTGACTGATAATATCTATTACCTCCATCACCATGAAATTCTGTGATATCCTTGTCAGCTGCCTTGTGGTCATAATAACTCCAGTCAAAGGGTTTATATCAAAGTACATTGGATCTGAGAGGCTGCTGAAGCTGTAATTGACACTCAGTGGAGCTGGGGAGATTTTCACCACCTCTACAATTGTGCCTGGGGGAGCGATTTCACTCAGCTTGACTACATAAACATCTTTCTCAAAACTGGCCAACACAGGGTCTGGCTTTGTAACTAACAGCTGAACAACTTGAGTGTTAGAAAACTTAGGAGGTATACCCCTGTCTTTAGCCTGGAAAGTTAAATTGCAACCATAGGGAAATGTATCCCAGTTGGGCAAATCTGTTGTTTTAACCCTGTACTCATTCCCAATAGGTGACCGATCAACCATGAACTGTTCATAGGGGTCGCCCTCAATGATGGACACCCACTCTATATCCCCAGATATCCCCTCATCTTTGTCCTCCACAGTCAATATGACAAAAACTGGGTCCATGTCATCCCACGATGGAGTAACAGCGACTGCATTGACAACAGGAGCAAATTCATTAACCCGCTCCACAGTCAGGATGAGTCTGGCGGTGCTGCTGATACCATTGTTTCCATAGAGTTTCATCCCTCTGTCGACCACCTGCACCTCCAGCTCAAATCGGTCCTGTTTGTCCATCCTGGGTTGGCCCGTCAGAGTGATGACCCCACTGGTCGGATGAACAGCGAAGAGTTCCGTTCTGTTCTTGAAGAAGTAGTAAAACTCGCCATTGGAGCCCACATCAGCATCTGTGGCTGTCACTCGTCCTATACTGGCACCAAGTGGGGCATTTTCAGACACAACGAATGAATAGGAGGTCGGGGAAAAGAGAGGTCGGAGGTCATTTGTGTCCAAGACCTTGATATAAACAGTGGTTAAGGCCTCTAGACCTCCTTGGGCAGACGCCTTAACCGTCAGAGTGTAATTGTCCTGTACTTCCCGGTTCAGTATGGCACCACTGCCCCCATTGGTGCATATGCGGAGGAAACAAAAGTCACCCATTACATACTCCTCCGCCTGGAAGATGACTTCACTGTCTCCAGACACGATGGAATATTTGATGTCTAAAGACCGAGGTGGCCCGAGAACGATGCCCATTTTGACCTCACTTCCGATATAGGTTCTTGCGGCAGAGTTCTCGAAGATGGAGGCATTATAGGCAGGCTGGGTGAAGAGCAGCTGCGCCTGTCCTGTCCAAACTTCTGGCAAGAATTGGACATCGGTTGAGGGGAAGAAGAGGAAGAAGAGGATGAAAATAAAACGGAAAAGACGAGAGAAGCAGGGTAGAGGAAGCATTTTTCCCCACCGATTAGGCTTCATCACTATTCCATCACCCAGTCACCCTATTTTTGAAGAGAATAACAAAGAAAGAGAGACCTGGTTTTAGTTGGTGATTTGTTATACATGTACTGTGCATTCTGAAAATTTGATAGAAAACTGAGACAAAAGTTACAAAGACACTGGAGGGGTACTGATTATCACTACTGGGATGTGATAGCATATTCTATGATGCACTAACATTTTGTATTCAAACACCAGAATACTGCACCCAAAAGGCTCTGAAGGAAGACATGACATGTCTTTAAATGATCCACATCAAACCACAGCACACTTGCACAGCGAGTCTCAGTGAAACATATCATGTCATCCAAATAAATTAACAAGGATCAGCAACAATCACTGTTAGTATAACAGCTGACTAAAAGGCACAAAACAATACTTTAACAAGAGACTATCAGGGCTGTGATATCTACAGAAGAGAAAATATAAGTAGAGTAAGCACGGTCTGAGGGACAAAATTGTGCAGAATATACACTTCTTTTTAGAAATTAGTTGCACAGATACTTTTTAATGCAGCTTTTTGCAAAAAATAAAATATATATATCATTAGGTTAATTTAATGATTGCAAGAGAGGAGTATGAAATTAAAAAAAGCTAGATTTTCCTCTTCTTCTCATTACAAATGCTTTTAAATATTAGACAAGCTACTGCGTGCATCCCATGCATTACACACCAGCCTTTTCTAGATTATGATTCAACCCAATGAGCAACTAAAATAACTTCTGATAATGAATTTCAACCCACTTACACTGTATCGATTATATGCACCAACAACAAAAAAAAGGCTGTCCAAATTCAACGACTCACATCAACAGACACTGTCCCGGGAGATTTGGGGACTTACCGTCTCATGTGCACATCCAGTGAAGCTCGACTCCGTGCAAAATCCACAGAAATGATCAATCTGTAGTTTTGTAGCCACAGTCCGTCGCTCACATTGCACAGATTTGCACAGACTTCACTCACACACAGCAAAGTGTCCTACCTCTAGACGAAACAGATGTAATCAGTGACAGTAAATCCTCTTCCATGCTCTCTCCAGCAATGAGCCAAAAACGCGCAAAACAGTCGATGGCGATAGAGAATTCATTGGAACATATCCCGACAGGCAGTTGTCTACTAGACTGCAGCCATCCTCGTAAAACTAAATAGCTATTGCCCCAGTTTCATGCACCTGACTAGTGTAACCCCTGCGTGCAGAGTGCCTGCCCCGGCTTAATCTGCTAAAATTAACACTAAAACTGACGTTACAGCAGTTAGCTGTTCGTTTGCAGGAGGGTTCAGAGAAATGTGGCACAAAGAACATCGCTTAATGCAAGTTTAGAAGCGGCCAGCATCAGTTGTCGCTTGTGCGGGACCACAGTGCGCTCGCAGGATGGAGGAGGCGAGCAGGCTCCGATCTTTGCCGAGTGGAGCCGACAACATCCGGAAGTGTGAGCAGTGTAATGTACAGCGCTTTAAGAACGACTGCGGCTCTCTGTCTGCCTCTCTCTCTCTGTCATACACGAGCCTTTTAGTGGTTAGTTAGAAACCCGGTCACCTTTTAAACTTGCTCTACCTTCCAGCATGTCTGTTTTGTGTTATAATAAGGGATGCGGGCAGCGATTTGATCCAGAAAATAACGCGGACGGTGAGTAGTGTCTTAGTCAACTATCACTGTGCCCTGTACGTTACCAGACCATTAGCAAGCTAACCTCTGATCATCTGGAAATTTCTACAGCGAGCAGGCCTGCCGGGCCTATATAGCTAACCTTGTGTTAGCTTTCTGATCCCAACACGGGAATAAGTTGATTTATTAACCCCAATGTAGCCGTTAACTCAGGTAGCTAACAGCACGTGGGCCTTCTGTGAGTTATCACGATGTTGTTAGCATGTTGTAGCTAGCCGGCTAGAGGGTAACGTTAGACTTTACAGAGCCATTGTTGTGGATACGGCACACGGTAAGCGGTTTAAAGTTTCAGAAACACGTAATTCTTCTCTTTTACGGCACGCAGGCTTACAATATGTCATTACTCACAATACAATCTTACATACGTTGCCACAGTAAACCGTGAAATCACTTTTTCCCCCCCTGGAAACTTAGCAAAGTTCAGTTAAAGATTAACCAGTCAACGGTTGTGTTCAGCTTATACAATGCAATAACGTCGTGTTTGTGTTTTACATTATACTGTGAAGTTAATCAACCGGACTAAATGTTTGGTGGTGAAATTTTCATTCATATTTTAAGCAGCTTTTGAAGCTGTCTGAAGCGAGCCACTTTCATAGGAGTTGCCAAGTAAGTTAATCATGCAATCCAAGTGCATGTCATATAATTAGAATGGGGTGAAAAGGGTTCAGTATTTTTCATCAGACATTGCTCATAGTAATCTTTATATATTCTAGTCTCAGCATGCATAAACTGAAGTACTTCAGGCCTCTATTTGTTTTAACTTTGATGCTAACCACATAGAATATATGCATTTTTCACTTTAAGCGACGTCTGATGAAAAATATTGAACCTTTTCAACCTTATTCTAATTATATAAGATGCACTTGTTGATTCAAACTCCAGAGATATAAGTACTGCAAGACTGTAAAACTGAACAGTGAGACACGCAGGGAGTTATTGAATGCCAACATCAACACTACAGTCGATACACTACAATGTGCATACACAAAAATGTTTAAACCTAAGATATTATTTCAGAAGTATGATGGTAACACGTGTGTCTGTATTTTACTGCATTGTTGTCGTTTGCAACACATTCAGTATTTCATTGCATTTTCATCATGTTAGTTAGTGTTTTCCATGGTTTCCAATGTGTTTTCCAGGTTTGCAGTGTTTGTTTTCCTAACTGAAAGCTATAGTAGGTTGCAATCTTGTAGTCGTTTTTGACAGTGTGTCTGCCCTTCAGCATTTGGAGATGCAACACGGGTAGGGGGCACAGAAAAAAGTAAGATCACAGTTCTTCTCGTTACAACCAGGAGGTCTCATGCCTGAGGAAAGACAAAGTAATAGTGTTTTGAGCCCCCACTGTATGCTGCCAGCAGTTACGCATCAATCTGTGAAAGTGAGAACAACCTCCCCAATAACCAGGGGCTCATTTATATATCAGGAATTTTAACAAATGTAAACATGTTAAAGTTACGGTATTGGAAAGATACTGACTATGTGATATTTAGTTTTTTTTGTAATATATGTTGCAACCTGAAAAAAATGAGGGATTTTCACCAGATAATTTATTTGGCAAGAATTATTTATTCTAAAGGGATATGGGTAGGATATGGTGATGAGGGTGATTTTTATAGGGGATTACATCTGCATAGAAAAAAAAAACATAAAAAAGCAGGAAAATGCCATTTTGATCCTTTCTCCTGCTGTAATACTGCCAAAGGCATCCAAAGTAGTTTTTTTCTTTTTTTTTCGCTTTGGATGGCATTCAGATGTACCATTGCACTTGTCAAACAGAGTTTTGTTCTGCTGATTTAAATGCTCAAAGCAAATGGGTTGTATTGCCTCATGTGGTGGCAGCAATTTCTAGACACTGCTGACAGAGTACCAGTTTTTGGTCTGCATCATGTCAGTAGCCAAAATATTTCCATACAACTGCCAGATCGCCCTTTTTTCAGCCATTTCGATGTGCACATGTGAAGCCTGCATGTCAACAAAACTCTGTGTATTTTAAAGTTTAAAAAAAAATCAATTTATCCAAGAACCCATTCATCAGTGTTAAGTACTATCTTCTCATGCAAATTGGTCATGAAAAAATGAGAACCATGGGGAGTTTTCTTTTTGTATCAAGCAGCATAAAAAAGTTGTAATGTGACGTGTTTGAGTGAATTTGCCTTTTTGAGCATTCAAGCACCACAGTGTCGATGCAGAAATGATTCATTGTGTAGCGCTGTCTCAAACACAGTGGCCAAATCCTTAATTTAATGTGCCTATAATGCCATGAAACATTTGTATCAGAAAATAGTTTATTTATAGTGAATATCGTTCTGGTTTTATGTGCTGGATTTTTGATTTATTAAGTCCTCACACATTTAGAGCAGCATCACAACTGATGTTATTCTTTGGTTTTTCTCTTCATAAAATGCCCATGTGTAGTAACCCATCAAAACCCCAATAAGATTGTGTTAATCAAATATCACTGTCAGGATAATTCCCTTCTAGATCTTGAGTTTCCTTATTTAATATTATAATTATAAGTTTGTTCATGGGGCTATTGTTTATATAAAGCCCCTCATTTAAATCTAATCAAACTTTGAAGGTGCTGGTGATGTCTTTGGCTAGTATTTCCTTTCTGTAGAATTGTCCTCCGCTGTCTTCAAGTAATTCAGCGTTGTGTACAGCCAGATGCTCGATGCAGGACTCAAGTCTAATTTCCATTTTAATAGGATGCCACTTTTTCATAACAGTAGACCGTGTGAGGCATTATCATTACCTTTAGAGGCCTCCAAGACGTGTATCTATGGCAGTAGCATGGGGGAGGAACAGCTCTGGCTGTACTGAAAGCAAAAATCCTTGATTTATGGTGTCCACTGGCCAATTTTTTTATTCATTCCACAGTAATTTGTTTTTAGGGTAGCTCTATAAAGAGGACAATTAAAAGGAACACGCAGAAGGAAAATCTCAAAGTTTTCAGACTTTGTGGTAGTTCCTTGTAGTAACTTCAAATCGGCTTTTCGTTTGGCTTTCGTATTGCTTGTATTTAGATTTTGCTTCCATTTGTAAAATTATTTTTTACCAAAATGTGTTCTTTGGATGAAATGACAGTTGGAAAAAGAGTATTGTGCTGTACTTCACAAGGGCAAATTTGAAGAATTCTGTGTAAGTAATGAAAATTATAGTCTATTTTTCTTAATTAAAAAGAAATTTAGTACTTAATAATTGAGAAAAATAGGAATGTGATAATTTTCTACTAAAGCTCACACTCTCTTCTAGCTTTATCAACAAATTATGTTTCGGTGTTGCTTTATTTTACAATTTCCATTCATGCATTTCATGTCGGGTCATAACCTTAAGTCTTGTCAGAAGGCATTATACGAATACGTGTCAGACTTGACCCTAAACAGCCATCACATGATTCTGGATATAATAGAGTTACCTGCTGAGTGCACATTACCAAACCAGTCAAACGTTTTGCTCTTCCATCTCTAAAATGACATCAAACTATTTTGGAGTTTCGTCTGACCGCAAGCACCTCAATCTGCAGCAAGTAATTCTGACGAGGAACATGTGAAATCAGGATTTGACGCTGTTGACCAGAGTCTTTTTAAAGGTGTACTACACATGAAAAGAGGAGTAAGTGCAGACAAGACATCACAACGTTGTATTGCTTTTCCAAGAAAGGGATGGTACTGATCAAAACGGATAATATGACTTCAGATTTCTTAGTTTGTTGATTTTTATAGCACCACATAACACCACAAACTTATTTTATAACAGTTCTCAGCGCTCTGGATAACATATGGGTGGTTTGCCACAGTGGGCATTTCGGATGAACTTGTAAACAGACAGTATTCCCATATACCGCTGCATATTTTTCCTTGAGATTAATCAAAGATGTGTTTTGCTTTCACAGATGGCTGCACCTATCATCCAGGGGTCCCAGTGTTCCACGATGCCCTGAAGGTAAAAAGCCTAAAAAATGCACGATAAATTCATGTCCTGTTATCTGTTCAGAGTTAATGTCTCTATATCTTCCTTCAGGGATGGTCCTGCTGCAAGAGAAGAACTACTGACTTCTCAGACTTCCTCAGCATTGTTGTAAGTCTTCTATTTTCTTTTATTTTTCTCTTCTCTCCATGGCCATGTCTCCATTGTCTATTGTTTTATAGGTATTGACTGCCACCTTCACTGTGGCCATATTGTCCTGAACACATGTGAGTCCAACGCAGTGATTTTCCTCCTCACAGGGTTGTACAAAAGGTCCCCACAACAAAGAGAAGCCCCCTGAGCCAGTGAAGCCAGACGTGACATCATCGGGAGAAAAGAAAGACTTAGATGACCAAAAACCAAAGTTTAACGAGTACATCATCTCTGCACCAAAACCTCAGGAGGCGATACGCAGACCGAGGTTGGTTTCCACCATAGATTTTTATAATTGAATCAATTCCACAGAAATATCCCAAGCTCCTATTTTTTGTGCTTGCCTCTTTAAGTGTAGCAGGATAGAGTTTGGAGATGCAGATATTTACCCAATATTTATTTGACATGTTTTATACACCAAAACTTTAAATTAACAGTGTTTTTATGTTTTATTTAAAGGAAACGTTTATAGAAAAGTTGCAAAAAAAAAAACAAGATTTTGTCCATTCAGTGCATCAACAGGACTTCCAATGTAATATTTTAATAGTATATGCTTTTAACCTCGTGGACAACAATGTGTTCTGATTTTTCTGGATTAGTATCGAACATGTTAAAAGTTAGTTACAGTGTCAGAGGTATTTAATCAGCCTGAAATTGCACTCAACATCCATGGGATAGTACGAGGTGTTCTCTAGCCTTTTAACCTGGGTGCTTCCCACCAGAGTTCAAAAGAAAGTCGACAGGCAACTGATGAAGCGATTACGACTGAATAGTAAAACTCCTTTCAAGTAGGGTATTGGTCTTTGGCAGGCTTTGCACCAGAGACCTAATTTTGAAGTGTTGCTGCCAATGTTGTATTTCTTTCTTGAAATCATTATAGCCCTCCAAGTAGTTTCAACAAATGAAAAAAAGTCTCTTCTTTGTCTTTCTCTTTATTGTAGTTTCATTCCTGATATATCTGCTGTTGTTACAGTGCTGATGAGCCGATGGTGAGATTGCAACATAAAGTCTCTACCTCCCTGAAGCAGGCTCTGGAGAAACTGAAACTATCTGAAAATGCTGCAGAGAAGAAAGGTGAGAAGAGAACTGTATCTTCTCCCTGTTTTTCCTCCTCGCTCTTGCATGTTTCATTTTTTTTCATCAGCTTCATCTTAGAAAACCATCCATCCACTGCTTTTTATAGTAGACACGAAGGTCATGTTGACAGTAGAGCTTAATGGATGGCCGCAGGGAATTTCCCATCACCTGTGTCATTCACTTCATGCCATTTGAGTTAAAGGGACAGGGAGAGAGCAGCACGTCGTAACTGTCAATGCATTTTTCAATAAATTCTCTTCATGGGTGTCAACTCTTTCTCTCTTTTTCCATCTTTTTTAGAGGAAGATAGTGACGAGATCAAAATCGGAACATCTTGTAAAAACGGAGGCTGTACAAAAGTAGGTGAATTTGTCACTGTACAATGGGGAATATTCTGGAATATATTAATTGGTGTTGAAATGACTAAATATCTGTATTTTTGTCCATCCCTTTGTTGAGCTTTAGCCACAATTCCATCATTTTTTTGATTTCGAAGCCACATTTGATTCATATATATATATAAAAAAAAAAATAAAAATCTAACAGCACATGTAAATAGCTTCCCAAAAGAACTCGACGCTCTGGGTGAGGAAATACTGAACCTCCTCCTCCACATTTTATCTAAGACCAATGTAAAGCTAAGGTTTTTTTTGCTTAAATTAATCTAGCCTGTCAGAGCAGAAACCCCAAGATTAGAACACAAATTGTGTGGAAAATTCACATTGACATGTCTGGTGGAAGCTTAAAGTGGGACTTTAATGATTTACATAATTGTACTTCAACTGATTTGATTGAAAGCCATAAGACATTCTTGTAAGTGCTGCCTGGTTTTAGTTCGTTAATCAGTTGGGTTCGTGGTAAAAGCTGAAGTGGTACTTAATTGCCCTCTGTAATTGCAATAATATTCAAAAATGTACCGTAGATTTTCAATAGCAGTAGATGTTAGAAGATTCTTATGCATCACATGATCTACAAAAAGACAACACAGTCGGATAAATCACTTCTAATATCTAATTGGGCACTTATGACTGTTAATGAAGAGTTTCAACAGCTGAAGACAAGCTAATTGCGATAAATGTCCCATTTATTCTTATTTGCATATTTGGTTAAAAAAAAAAAAAAAAAAAGGCAATCTGCATCTGTCTTTTGAACCACCCTTTTGTTGTTTTATTCAGAGTTTCGATGGACCTGCAAGTGATTCTGATGTGTGCTTATACCACTCTGGATTTCCCATCTTCCATGAAGGGTTAGTATTACTGTTAATTTTTGATTCAAACTCTACAGTGCATAACTGTCAACACACTAGACATTGTGGTGGAAACTGCAAAGGAAGCATGAAGAGCGGCATTATTATTTGTCTTTTATTCTTCCCGTTAGTCTTGTTTACCGGTGCTTTTGAGTGACACGTTATTGACTGATAAAAATCCGGCGGGTGTTATGTCTTCCCTGCATCTAAAGGATGAAATACTGGAGCTGCTGTAAGAGGAAAACCTCAGATTTTAACACCTTCCTCTCTCAAGAGGGCTGTACCAAGGGAACACATTTATGGAGGAAAAAAGATGCGGTACGTGCGCCGGTTTGACAGCAAGCGATCATTCAAGTGTGCAAGTCTGTGTGAAAGCGCCTCAGCTGTGACTCCATCTAGTGGTGTCTAGTGAGCTCTTTGTGGTAGAGCAGCTGAGTTTTAAACTCTGCTTTATCTGGAATCTCCTTGCAGGGTAAGAAGGTTGTACCGTGCCGGTTTGACTGGCACCAGACCGGGGCGCAGGTCATCATTTCTATCTACGCCAAAAATGCCGTCCCAGAGCTAAGCTACGTGGATGCAAACAGCACCACGGTGAGGGATGCTGTAGCGTAGATTTCTGTCCACATCTAAACCGCTTAGTTTTGTATTTTGTTCTTCTCAATCTAATGTCCATTTGACCTTTCTGCTTCAGCTCAACATTCACATCATATTTGAGGGAGAGAAGGAGTTTGAGCAGAAAATCAGCTTGTGGGGAGTAAGTGCACTGTTGCTTTATTTGATGTAAAACTGCTTTTGATTCTTTTTACTGTATGCCAGTTTAGATATGCAGCCTGTAGCTTTATACAATATAACATATCTACATGAAGTAATTGTTTTATTATTTATGTTACTGATTTCACTACAGTCCTTTGCAGTTATGGTTTAAATACCAGCAATTGTCCTCTCTGCCTGAATTTAAGTTAAAACATGATTTTGAAGTCACTCTTGTCTGCCAACCAAGCTTACCTGTGGTTCACCTCACACCAAATGTACTCTCTACTGCTTGGGATAACTTCTCATCTCTTTTTCCACATTTTGATTCATAGTTTCCTTGAGAGAACAGTGCATATTAGTGACACTACAATTTGATCTGAATGAACCTGATAAATTGTCCAGAATTTAGATCATTTTTCTAGCTCTGTTTAGGAATTTCATCTGGCTGGATGAGATAATTTTGTGAAAATACACCAAAGTAAAGGTCCACACATTTTGGCTTTGAAAATAAGATGATTTTTGTGATGCAGAGTTTTTGGCCACCTTTGTTAAGCCACTCTACTCCTGCCTCTCCTTGTAGGTGATCGATGTCAGCAAAAGTGTAGTGAACATGATGGCAGCCAAGATTGAGGTGGCCATGAAGAAGTCTGAGCCGATGTCCTGGGCTCGTCTGGACCTTCCTCCACCCGTCCCCCCGCCCAAGGAGAGCGAGAAGAAAAAAGAAGACACCGATAGTGAGGAAGAAGATGAATGATAAGGATTTCATATAAAGACACACTGTGTATTTTTAGCTGAATCAAAGGCCACCAGCCACACAGTCCATTCTTTACCTCTTTTAAAGAATTGCCTCTTTTGCTGTTATGGAACTTTGGCCTTTACTCCTCGACATTGCAGTGTTTGCCCTATCATTCTTAGTGATCAGAGTACTTAATTTTGCCCATTCTTCTCACTTTTTGGATCTTGATTCGTCATCTTGCTTGTTGGAAATGCTAGAGAATCTTCGTGTTCTTTCCAACGTTTCTTCAGTGATAAAAGGAGGGACACAGATTTTTTTTAGTAGACTTTCCAGTCAAATCAGATGACAACTCAACTGTTTTATTGCACTGAATTCCCCTGGAAAATAATAAGAATCAGGTGTAACTACGCTTTATCTCACACCTGTGTACACTGCTCACGTCAAGTCATCGTAATGGATCACTGTTGTCACCATCATTCATCATTTTTTAGCAATATTTGGTTAACATGATTTCATCTGTACATTTCCATGTGTCATACTTGACCCATTTGAAATGGTCGGTTTTCTTTCATTCCATCCTTTGGTCTCATAAATTGTGTAAATTGTTGCATTGTTGTGTCCAACAGTATCACATCAGATTAAATACTGTCTTTATAGATATATTTCCATGTATGTGATGAAGAAGCTACTCTGTGGAGTTTGAATCGGAAATTCACATCAATAAATTATCCTTACTCGTGTAATATTGAATTTATTTTGAATAAATGAGAAATAAAATATTTCGCAGATGTGCTCCAACTATCCCAACTTTCTCACAGTTAAACTTGTAGATTTGCTCTAATAGTTTTTTTTTTACACCATTATACTTCATGTATATTTTGTACACATTTTGCTTTCAAATACTGTATTTATCTCCTTATTTCTTGTCAAATCAACATAGTGCGGTTTTAATGAGAATGTACTGTAATATCTGAGAATGCCAACTGAATACAAAGTATTTTGAGCAAAGTACTGTATTATAATAATGTTATGCTAGACAGCATGTGTCAAGGCTTAGAATGTATAAAATATATTTGGCTGAATGAGACATGGCGAAAGAGTACAACTATTAGGGAGGCGATTTATCTTACCAAAAAATAAACTTTTGTGTTGAAATTTTAAAGCTGGGGTCGTATGTGTTTGTGTGTGTGACGGTGTGTATCCCACAGTGAATTTGAACGCAGACATATGCAGAACAGGATTCTTTTTTAATGTCAGACTCCTCCAACCACTGGGACCTTGTGAAATGAAACACTTCTCATGAATTAAAGTAGGTGCGACCTTTCAAGTGAAGATTTTGAACTAAGTCAACTTTGGGGGATTGCAATGGCTTTTACAAATGTCAGAATTTTTCCTCTATTACGCAGCTCCAAGGCTAGAATATTGAACCAAGTCGTGATTCCGTTGGCGTCGCAGATCGTGACTTCCAAACGCAGGCATTATCACTTGTTTTTTTTTGTTTTTACAAGCACGTCTCACATCACAAACGTGAATCAATTGAAATGTTAATCAAAACTTGGTTCAATCAACTCCCATATAAATAAAATCAAAGTCCCTGAAGGCTTCTGCAAGTTTATCTGAACAGCTTTTTTTAAACTCTTCAACTGCAATTGGATACATTCGTATATCATTTCTTTGTTCTAAAGGTTTGCATGTGTGACTGACGCAATGTACTGCAGAACCCAATTTTCAAGGCAATGAGCTAAAAACGCATTAACCCTGATGAATAAATGTGAAAAGTCATCATGGAACATTTCCATGACAAACCCTACAACTACACATACCATGTCTGAAATGATCTGATGGGTAGAATTTGACAAGTTGTGGGTGGAACATTTTCAAAGTCTAACATGCCTCAAAATCCATTTTAAAAGTTACTGCATGCAATTCATTTATTTATTTTTTTACACTTTTTATACAGTTTAAATACATTTATTTGCTATATCATTCACAGTGCTTTGATATTAAACCTCATAGACAGGTGGGCCCTGCACACTCTGTACCTTCACATAGTTGTTTGGTAGTTACGGTGGTTGGTTTCCACGCTTTCATTGCTCAAGATAAGTGGCTGTCTTTCTGGGAGAGCAAGTGCACTTTTCCAACTCCTCCCTTGCAGCCAAGAGGGTCTTCTGTATCGCCGCTTTGCCGCTAGGACGGCAGCAGCAAGGACAATTGTCACAATTCCTCCAAAAAGCCCTGCAAGTAGCAGCCAGGGCCACACATCCTGCAGCTCCTCCAGATAAGGTCGCATTGATTCTGCCAGTCTCTGACCTGCAAAAAAAAAAAGAATAGTTTACTTGTGAGTTCCAGATAAAACAAGAATAGTAAATGGAACTAAATCTGTGCAGGGACAATTCTAATCCTTTTACTGTCAGGATATCTTTTTGCTTAATAGATTCAACAGGTGGATTTCATAAGGAAAAGAGATTAGCGATTAGGCAATGGAGAGAAGTAAGTGATCTCCTCAAGGGCAAATGAAAAGAGAAAGACTCCACTAAGAAGGGAACTCACTGGCATCTAGCAGGTGGGAGTATTCATATCCCAGATCCTTGCTGGAAATGAAGTATTCTCTGTTCCTGTGGAGGGGCAGGAATGGCACCATGTGGTATTCACTGTTGTGCCCTATAGGAGCATTAGACTCTGGGTACTGGGATGGAGATGGTGTGTACCTCCTGAGCCACTGTTCATAAATACTTTCACAGAGAAAGAAAGCAAATACAGGTCAACTGTTGAGTGAAGGTGGACATAGACGTGCATATAATTTATAAAATTTGTGTCTCAGTGTGCCTCACCTGTCAACAAAAGCATGGTGAAGAAGAAATATGGGGTCATTTGCAGAGCCCTGCACCGAGGACATGGATCCATTCATGAACACATGCAGAGCAGCGTGCATGCCCAAACGAGAACTGCTCCCTAACCCGGTTTGAGGGTCCCCGAATCCTGCAATATGAAAAATATCTCATCAGAACTTAAAACAGTAGGGAGCATGTAGTGGTTTGGGTGCACAAAAAGCTTTATGTTGCAAAATTGGATACTGTAACACAAAATGATAGCATTAAAAAAAAAAAACACCAGGTACCCTATATCTCATTGACAATATGAAAGAAAAAAGTCACTTTGCCAATGGTTCAGGCATTTTTACTGCACAGCAGTGTGTTCAAATGGACGAGCATCGTATCTTTCAGCAAGATGTTCATGACAATGGCAATCTCCATATAAAGCTCTCCTACAGTGGACTATTTTTCTTCACTAGAAGAATGCGAATATGTTCAGAGCCAATATAGGTATCCTAGGAAACCGTCACAGGCCTCTAAGACTATGTTAGAAATAGCTTTTTATTTGGACAGCTCTGTGTTGATTTTCATCCTTCTATAAATAGAAAATTGCTGTTTAGTTACGGGTCATTTCGCGTGTGCTGAATTTTTAATGCATACCCAGATAGCAATTATACATTTGCAAGAGCGAAATGAGACTGGCACAATATTAGTTTTGAGTAAGTGATTCATTGTTTCTGTTTCACAAATTGAACTTTCTCTGCATACGTAAAACAGCAATTTAAAGGCCACAAATTTAAGGTTCCGTAACTATTAGCAATATAAAGAGCAACCTACACATCCGGCACATTATGGGGTAGAGACAGACAGAGCAGCAGTTTAACACCGTGAGAGTGAAAAGCAGCAGTGCAGTGTGGGAAATGACAGCGTGTGTGCGTTTGTGTGCCTATGTGGCTGGGCTTATCTGACCTTCCAGAGTGTTCCTGAAGCTCATGTTGGCAGTGCGGTCCATTGCTCCGGTGTCATAGTTGGTCAAACTCAGAGTGAAATCCACCTCTGCTGAAGTTGGTAATCGTTCAACCAGGTTGCGATTGTGGTTTCCAGGGTTACGACGCACCGGGCCTTCGTCGGTGGCGTCACACAACACACCTCTGATGTTGTAGTTGTCAGCCTGGGAGCACAGGACCTGTAGATGGAGAGAGATGAGTCATATGCGGCACACATGAGCATGAAAGTGACAGCATAAATCCCAGCAGTAAAGAAAACTGGCAATAAATGAAGAATTATGTTCTGTTTATGCAGGCCGCCTCCAGAAAAAGGCTGGCAGCAAACCCACCCTGCAGGTAACAAACTGTTTGTGCCTCGGCCGTCAGGAAAGAAGTACAGGTCTATAAGAACTCGAGCCACCAGACTGAGGGACAGCTTCTTCCCCAGAACCACAAACTCTGGACAACCTCACGCGCACTCACTTCAAAAGCTTGAGACGAGACGGAACTGAAATTGCACCTTGAACTCCTGCACTTTAATCACTCTGTTGCATATATATTTTCTTACTTTTAATGTATTTTTACTGCTTTTAATGCACTGTATGTTTTACTGTCCATGTCTTTTAATGATGACTTTCAAGCCAGTACTACCAAAAAGAAATTTTTTGTTACTGGTGAAAACTAACTGCATGATGACGATAAAGATTCTTGAAATTGGTATGTTTGAAAGGCTCATGTAGGTAAAAATCCAGCTGTAAAAGTATCTACTGTCATCTTGATCCGATATTTTCACTCAAAATGCAATGGTACTTGCACTTTTCATTCATTCATTCATTTAGAATCAGGCTGTACAGGGGATGATTTGAAACTGCATGTATCCAAACAGCTTTGTGATCTCAATCTGTAAAGGTCAGAGGTCGCATTTCAAGATTAACCTTCCATAGTTTAACTGAAAAGTAATCTTACTCATAAATAGATAATAGGCTTACTATAAGGAAGAAGAAAGGATGAAAAGCAGTAAAGAAAATGAGAGACTCAAGGGTGCTACTTGTGTGTGTTTACCCTCCAGGAGGAGAAGACTGAGCCTGGGCTGAGAAGTGAGGGATCCTGCGGGTTTCTGTCACCCATCAGGTCATCCGTGCACACATCACAGGCCTGGGCATCCCTCCAGTCCCAGTAGGGGATGGTGAAGCTCATGTCCCCAGTCAGCTTCCTGATCTCATGCTCCCAGTGCAGCAGGTACACTCGGTGCCAGGGGAGGAACGCAGGCGCCCAGTGCGCAAAGTCCACATCGGTCCACACGTTCCCCGGTCCTCCCAGCAGCGCGTTCCGAGACACGTAGTAATGCATCCACACAAACACATCATACACAGACACATCTGCAAACATCGGGTTCGTGCCGTTCCCCATCTCACTGTAGGTCCCCGTGGCCACGACGTAGTCCCTGCTGATGGTCTGCTTGGCCAAGTTCAGGTAAGACACCAGTCTGATTCTCTCGGATCTGGACAGGTGGAAGATGTTCCTCCTCAGAGACTCTCTCCTCTCGTTACAGTTCTGCCCAAAGTAGCCAAACTGACAGTCGGCACAGTTGAACCCCATAAAGTTTCCTGCGCACTGGCACGTCCGGTTGTAGAACACCAGGGGCCACCTCTCTCTGTCGTCCAGGCCGGAGAACGGGTACTGCGCTCCGTCGGGCTGATCCGAGACCTCCACATTAGCGCAGAAGCCCCGGCCCGATCTGGCTCCGCAGGCAGAGCCGTCTCCTTCCCAAAGCGGGCAGCACTCCTTGGTGCGCAGGGCCTGCTGGGTTGCGCACAGCCGGGGAAACTGCTGATGGCTGGGTACCAAACAAAAGAAGAAACCAAATATTACCTGTGGCCACATCACAGCAAGGTTTTACTGCAGCCACCGTGAAATGAACCAAAAACGCACAAAGTGAGAAAGTACAAGTGATGAAGTCTCAGCTGGAAATTCTTCACACACATCCCCCCAATCCCCCCCACCTCCCTATGTTGTGGCAGTCACATGCTGCAGAACCTCCGACTTAAGCTCACTTGATGAAGGGGGGGCAATTACCCTGAAAGAATAGCCCGCATTCCAAGAATGCAGCCAGACTCCTTATAGGAAAAAAAATTTACTTAAGATGTATTTATTAAATAGGATTGGTAGCATTTATGAAGCTTAACGGGGCTCTGAAATTTTAATATAGACATGTCCATCATATAATCTGTCATATTAGAACCAAAAACATGGCACAATAACATAAGTCACTTACATTTCCTTCAGGTACAAGAATTAAGGATCACAATGTACTGCGGATTAAGCCCATATTGTGTAGATTTCACAGTGATTTCCAAGTAATAAGCGACTAACTCAGGATCTCTCTCCACACACAGAGACCCACAAAGACACATAAAATAAACTGTTTTTCTTGCCATTATACTATGAAAATCACTGTGACAGTACTGGGACCACAGAGAGAAAGAGACATGAATATGGAAAAGAAAGAGGAATCTACACATATGTAGGTCTGTGTGAATAACACATATCCATATACATAGATACACTACCAGTCAAAAGTTTGGACACACCTTCTCATTTAGTGCTTTTTATTTATTTGTATTATTTTCTACATTGTAGGTTAGTGCTGAAGATTTACACTTTTTTGTTTACAACATAATTTCATGTGTTCTTTTATAGTTTTGATGTCTTCAAATTAATTAATTAATCTACAATGTACAAAATAATTAAATAAAAACCATTTCCTTTCTTTTTTTCAATTTCCTTGTGACCCTTGGCTCTCTAGCATGAATCACTACTGGCCTCATACAAATTAACAGTTCAATTCCAAGTTATTAATATATTAACAAAATATATCAACAACAAAAAATCAATATCTCCTGTCAGAAGAGATTTTCACTTTATCTAATTAAAATGTGCTTTAAAACACAGTTTTATAGACATGTAATTCTAAAACTTGTTTTTTTTTTATATATATTTGGTAAAGTGTAACAAAATATTCTTCTGAAAGACAACAACTGTAGATTTGTGGTCATATGACGCTAAATATCATCATCAAATGTTACCAAATACAGTAAAAAGCACAGCAGACCCTTGAAACAAACAGATTACTGAGGACCAGCTGATGAGCGAGGAATTGCTTTAGGCAAGGCTTTCTTATGGTTTCTCACAAGAAAGCCTTTTCTTTTCGTCATTCACACTACTGCTCTCTCACATGCCTGTCTTTACTCAAGAGTGCAGCCACTGAGCACCCTGACCTTTGTGAATGCCTGCATGTGATGTTCACGGGGCAGGAACATTTCCCAGTAGTCCATGACAGGAAATGTTTCCCCACTAGAGGGAGCCGTTCAGCTTTTACAAATATTGTAAGGCTCACTGGGCCTGTCTTCTCTGTCTCTGTCTCCCCAGGCAACTAACAAACTGTAGTTTTGCATTTAGAAATTTACTCATTCGGCACCTAATAATAAATCTCCACATAAAAACATCCTCATATCAGACTAGCATTTTCCAGATATAGGCTGATCTGAGAGGATCTTTGTTGTTGCATAAGCATCACCCTATACAAGCTGTCATGTTACTCGTCCTCACTCTGCTTTTATTGATTTTATTTTGTTGTGAAAGCCTCTTTCACCAGAAACCACAGAGATCAGCTGCACATTGTGGAATGGGAACAAATCTCTGGTAAAACTAAAATGGAACTGAGGTATTGTGACTTCCTCCGCTGACAGAGATGGGTGTATTTTCTGGTTTCTTTAAGTTGCCTCTCTAGGTTAAATCATGATGCTACACTTGATCAGCTGAACCAAACCACTGATGTGCCAACTACATTTCTTAACCCCATCATCCACATATTAAACATAATGTTATAAAATCAACAGACTGCAAATTTCACTCACTGTTGTCCCCAAACTATAACTGCATGATTTTGTGATTTTTCTCTCCTTCCATTGCAGATGAAGCTAATCATCACAAAGCAAAGCCTTCTAATTTAATAACATTTGGGGTATAAATGGCCTTGACAGCTCCTATTACACAACAAGCGCAAACTAATTTGTTTCTCGCCTTTTTTATAATTTATCTTTCTCAGATCACTTCTCACTTTCACCTGAGCAACTTGCACTAAACAGCACTGTTTTGCATGGTAACACTGAATGCTTTTAGATGATTCAAGGACTGGCTCTTTTACAATCTCCAAAGAGATGCACTGAAGCAGAGGAGAGACATGCACTTTTATATTAGACAAATCAGACCTCAAATTATGTTGGGAGTCATTCTGACCTAAGGCAAAAGAAAGAGAGCGAAAAAGAGGAAGAGTTGCAGCTGAGGTACATGAAATTTTGCTGCTTTTCTGTCGTGGATGCAATCTTTTTCAATCTTTCAGCCCAACCACGTCTCCTTGAGCACACAAATTTAATGAAAAGCATCAAGCTGAGAAGGTATAAAGGGTTTTTTTTCTTTCCTTTTCTTATTCAAGATGTCAAACTGCGAATGAAGGTCAAATCGACCTGATGTGCAGGAGGGTCAAAGCAGTCATACCAAACTAAAAATGGGACTCTGCCGCTGTTTTGTCTTTGTTATTGTGTGTGACAGAAGTGGGGCTTTTTCTTCAACAGATGCATTAACAAGTGGATGTTAAATGTTTACATTTCAAATGGGAATCAGTTTTTTCCCAGAAGTCATTAGCAGGCAATTGAATATTGATGTGTTACAGGCTTTAAACCTTAGTTAGAGGTGATTAGTAATAATAATAATAATTGTGAGCACTTTGAATTCGAATCCTGATCATTTATTTCTTACTGATTACCAACACATTTGCGCCTTTCTCTCGCCTTTCGGAGCTTTCCACAGTTGTACCCATTTAGCTACCGATGATGCTCCATGCTTTCCACTGTTTTGGAGGAGGAGGATGAAGAGGAGGAGGAAGAGGAGGAGGAGGAGGAAGAGCAGAAGGAGGGGGGACCTGTCGTGTGCGTCAGTAAATCAAACATGTTCCAATAACGGGCTGTATTATCTGCTGCTATTTGCAGTTTGCTGTAGCCAGGCGCCAGACTAGAGCCGGAGAAGGAGATAAAAAGCGCTTTTCTTATTACTCCTCGGCGATGGAAACGGTCTCGAAAGGATTGACACCTGCGTGGCAGCTGGCCGAACAAAGGTAGGCTGAAGTTGTCTTTTAGTTTGCCTGCAGGGAGCGCGCACTAATGAATTAATTCTTAAATACAGGAGCGATTAGAGGTGCTTCGCGCTTCGCTGGACCACCTGCCTGCATGTCTGTTTTGCCTCAGCTGCATGATGCATTGATAATTTTAGTAACAACAGACAGCAACTCGATTGCATGGTAGAAAGTGAAAGTTTAAAATGAAAAACAAACAAATATGTTCCTCCCTTTGTCTTTCTTTCTGTCCTTATTTAACTCCTTGTCCTCGTCCATTTCTCTAGGAGTCTAACCTCTGTCCTTGGCACTACTAGCACCATGCCAAAGACAACACACTGATCTGAACCTCCACTCCAAGAGGATCCAGGATGGCAGCAGGTGTAAGAAGGATGGAAAGAAGGCTGAGGTTGTATTTGGGGCTGTTAGCACTGGCTGTGTTACTGGGATGCTTGAAAGACCAGGTTGGGGTCAACGCCCAGAACAATGAGAGAAGGGTCTTGGCACATATTCCTGGTGATATCATCATAGGAGCTCTGTTCTCTGTCCACCACCAACCACCTGCAGACAAGGTGCACGTTGCATGTGTTTACATAGTGATATAATCCGTATACATACACGTAATGAATGTTAATGATAATTCAGATTTGTGTTACATTTTGTTCAGGTGCATGAGCGAAAGTGTGGTGCAGTGCGTGAGCAGTATGGGATCCAGAGAGTGGAGGCCATGATGCACACTCTGGATCGAATTAACGCAGACCCCACCATCCTTCCGAATATCACCCTGGGCTGTGAGATCAGGTCAGTTGTTGTTGATCTTTACTGTTACGCAGTGAGTGGATCATATGTCTACAAAATGAAGGCTTTTGATTTAACAAAGAGCCACACCTTCTCAAAGTGGCTGGTATAAAGATTGTATCACTTATTGTGGTAAAATACCTACACATTTGGCATTTTAACTGCCTTTTTTTAAATACCAAGGACACCAGATATGCATCAATCTTTTTTAATCTGCTTTTCAAAACAGATACTTACAATTTAAAAACAACTCAATTAGGTAAAGTCCAGTGTACCTTCATCTCAGTATATTTGCATTCAATTCCCAATAATTCAAGAGAGACAAAGAGTTTAACTAGGTTATAAAATTGGAAGACAGCTGTGATTGCAGACATTTGTATTATTTTTAAATCAAACAACAGCAATGTAAGGAAAGCAAAACTCCACTAAAGTAATTTTTTAAAATTTGGGTCCAACATTCTAAAAGACAAGGTTTTTAATAACTTTGACCCAAATGAGGGATAGTAAGGCAGATAGATATAGATCTGGACACGTCAACTTTATTAGAGTCACTTTATATAAGTAGAGGGTCTGGAAGGAAATAGGAAAAAAAGTTCATGCAGTCTTGGAGAGAAAACTTTGAGGAGAGACAGAAGCCTGAGAGTTAACCTCTGAGGGGACAACGGATGGTTGAAAGAGCTGGTTGCTATGCTTGTAGCTCTTCTATATAATGGCCATGAAGTGATCTTTAATGAGCACAACTATGTGGTTAAAAATGAGGGACAAAATCTAGAGTCAGTCGTTTCATGTTAGACATTCTGAAGGAAGCAAAAAACAGGAAAACACCACCGAGGGAGATGCGAAGAGTGAAATTGGTGGTAAAAACATTTGGGAGACACTAGCAGGATTTGTTTGATTCGGACTGCAGAAATTTGCTTTGGCTGGACTTTGGATTGCAGACAGTCACAGGTTTTATCAAAAAGCATGAAGCACATCTGTGCTCCCATCATCTTGTATCCTTGTAATTGCTGCCAAAACACTGTAGTTGTGAACTCTATCTTTTCTGCACCAGGGACTCGTGCTGGCACTCTGCGGTGGCACTGGAACAGAGTATAGAGTTCATTAGGGACACGCTAGTGTCCAACGAAGAGGAGGAGAGCCAAGGCAGATGTAATGCAGAAGCAGGAAGCTTACTTCTTCAGGGGAAGAAGCCCATAGTGGGACTGATCGGACCAGGATCCAGCTCTGTGGCCATCCAGGTGCAAAATCTCCTTCAGCTCTTCAACATCCCACAGATTGCATACTCAGCCACCAGCATGGATCTCAGTGACAAGGTAAGGTTAGTTTAAAAGAGCAACAAAGTCTTAGATATCTTCAAACTTCAGATCTTCAAATTAAGATATGAGGTTGCTTCATTGAAAACAAATATGGCGGAGTCAAAAAAAGAAGTATTTTACGTAATGTTTGCTTTAAGTTCCATTGCATTCAGACTTGTAATTATACTATCCTGTGCCAATAATGCATAAAAATTCTGAAATTTATGTAAAAATTAGTGATATCCAAAGCACATACAACTCTAAAATATCACAGCTCAGTTAGAATTACTGTTTCCTCATTATGAATATCACTTGGAAGTCAGTGTTCAGTGATGGAGTCTGTTTTAGGGGTTTTAATGGATGAATGTACAAACCTATAGACAGGCTGTTACATGCAATCATGCCAAGTATACAGACAGACTTGTAAAACATGTAAATCCCTTTCAACAGAGCCTGTATAAATATTTCATGAGAGTGGTACCATCAGATATGCAACAGGCCAGAGCCATGGTGGACATTGTCAAGAGATACAACTGGAGCTACGTGTCTGCAATACACACAGAAGGTAAGACTGTGTATTTGTGTGTGTGTGTTGTTGTTGTAAATTTTTATTTGTTTTAGTTTCTTGTTCTATCTTTCTCCTCTCACCTCTTCATCCACTAGTTATATTTGCACATGGATTAAGCAGCATATTTATATATACACTGAGTTTCCAGCAATCCTTTTCTTCGTGAAGCTTCTTTTTACCATTAAGTCTGAAGTGGAGAAACACATCTATCCTCATTGTGAGGAGTCTCTGACTCATTTCTTAGTTTCAGTTCTTAGTTTTAAGAAAAGAAAGTGGGAGTCACACTTTTACTTCCTGACATTCTGACCTGCCAGCTAGTCAGAGGAAGCTCAGCGGAACTACACACACTCACCGGCCTGTTTATTAGGTCCGACTGTGAAATCTAATGCAATCTAATACAACGGCTCCACCATAAATTCTACTTTTTACGAAACTTCAACATTTTCATCTTTTGTGGACATTGTCAAAAAGGTGATGATTCCCGTTTATGTTTATTATTGAGGCTCATGGTGGTGATGTATTGGACTGCATTACATTAAAGGTGTTGGTAATAGTTTGTCTCCCTCATGTGTATTAACAGGGTGGACAATATATTAGGAATGCTTAAATGTAATGCAGTCCAGTGCACTCTCACCATCACAACCCACGATGACCTCCAATAGTCAACATAAAGCACCTTTTTGAAACACAACAAAAAACTAAAATAGGAGAAGCATCATAAAAGCAGAATATATGGATTGGATTGCATTAGATTTCATTAGGGGTACCTAATAAAGTGGTCCGTGGCGTATATCATTTTCAGCCTCTGCAGTTTTTCCTTCTACTTTCTGACTATTAAAATGACTCCATTGTAAAACTTCAGTGAAGGCCATCACAGCTACAGCACAAGTCTTAAATTGAAGATTTAAGCTCTTATTATATATTCTTGGTGATTCTGTTCATCATTAACAAAGCTTCCGAAGGAAAATCTGCCATGAGCTTTGGACTCTCTGAGTCTTTAGATTTTTATTTTTTTTACCCCTCCTTTGTGGACAATGTGACTGAGGACTGCAATACAGAAATACACAATTGCCTGATTTTATATTAATATTAACCGGCAAGGTTATCACAATTTCAAAGGATCCAGTCCCTGAATAACTTATCCTACATATTTAGAACAAAAAATATATTGCCAATACATCATTGTCAATATCTTATACTATGCTCACAAAGCCGCTGCTTCTTTTTTTAACCTCTCAGTGGCTCAAGGCCATATTTTTATGACATAAATCCACAAATCCAAATCTCTTGATGAGAATAAGAACTAAATCTTGACTGGATTGTTCCAGTTTTTTCCCATAAAAATACAAAGCTGTGGTGGAGGAGGATTCAAAATAAGGTCTGCTGTATCACAAATGTTCTTTTTGAGGATAAAAACTAATGCAATAGGAAGCATCTAATAGGAAAAGCCTTTTGTTATAATGTTTATGTTGTGTCCATTCTTTCTAGTGTTTTTAAAGTTTTTAACTGCATCCTATTGTTAGTTTAAATTGTAATGCAGCATCTTTGAATTGAAAGGCATGCATTGAATAATTTCTGAAAATTTATATAAATTAGTGAAAAAATCCAGTAGGCAGTGGCATTTGGTCAAAAGGATTTCACGTGTCATTATATAATATAATTACATACACACACTCAAATTGTTTAATATTATTTATCTACTGTTAAATAGTTTCAAGGCAGCTAAACAAAGAATTCAACATTTTTTGCAAAAATTGTAAATTTTGAATTCATTTAAAAAGATTTTGTGGCTCTAGGTTTAGATATCATATTCATTGTTTGTACTATTATCACAAGTAATTGTCAAATTCAGGTGAGTATGGCTTGTTGCCCTTTATGGCTTTTGCATAAACGAATGACAAGATTTGTCACCCAGTAAATGACATCAAATTGTGTGGAAAATTGTGGAAAACGGTGTCCTGTGTAGCCTATTTTCTGTTACGTTTTCATTTGAAACTAATAAAATGTTTTAATTGTTACAATGCTGGAACTATAAAAGGTTATAACACCCTCTCAGAAAGTTAAAAAGGCAGGGAAAATTTAGTAAAGAAGAGAAAATAATTGTTATGCCAACAGGAATTGCAGCAACACCAGCGACAGAGAGGTGAATCAAGGTGAAATCCTAGTTTAAAAATGAAAGACTGTGTTACCACATGGATGTGATGGAGGCGTGCCACATATGTGAGTAAAACTCACGTGTAGTAATGAAAAAAGATGCCTCAAACAGTGTCATGCCCAGAGTGGGAGTACACTTTCAAAGCAACAGAAACTAGGTGACCTCATTTTTAGCAAAAACAGCAAAGTCTAACCCTCGACAGTTCCCATAATAGGGACAAAAATACTAAGTTCTCAGTTGCTGGTCCAGCATTACACTTGTGTATTTGTTTGTTTACGCTCTATGCGTGCACACATCTGTGTGTGAACCAGCACACAAGAGTGCATGTGCTGGAGAGTGTGAGGAGCAGCACAATGAAAAATGACTGCACAGCAATGTGAGCGAAGTATACTTAACAGGCAAGTGGTGGATTTTAAATTATCATGCAAGAGCCGAGTATCCAAAGGGCTTTGTTAAAGGGTCCTGGTGAGTCAAAGGATTTTGTCACAGTAATTTGCTCAGTTTGTTAGCTTTAATTATGTAGCAGACCCCAGGATTTGTGCGTGCAGTGCTGTGTGTAAACGAAAACAATTCCATTCATGTGGTTCCCTCCGTAGGTAATTATGGCGAGAGCGGTATGGAGGCATTTAAAGACATGGCGGCCAAGGAGGGGATCTGCATCGCCCACTCCGATAAGATATACAGCAACGCAGGGGAACAGAACTTTGACAAGCTGCTGCAGAAACTACGAGGTCATCTGCCCAAAGCCAGGGTGGTGGCCTGCTTCTGTGAGGGCATGACAGTCCGAGGCATACTGATGGCCATGAGACGACAGCGTCTGGTGGGAGAGTTTGTGCTCGTGGGAAGGTGAGTTGTAGTTTCTGGTATGTCCAGATTTTTGACTGCATTTCTTACCTGTAGGCTTCTTGGTTTTGTTAGCGGTAGTGACTGACGTGTTAAATTTCTTAGTCTTATGCATCACTTTCCAATCCAGACTTTCTTCAGATGTTCACCATCATCAAACAAGATGCATCAGTGGTCACTGGGACCATCTTTATCCTCTCATCATCATCATTATCATTATCATCTTCATCGTCTTAATTATCATCTTCATGGCATTCATCAGCTTCATGGTGGCCACGACCTTCAAGGTATTTTTCAAACTTTTTTTTGCATTGATATGACAGTGACACTATTCAATAGACTTTAAAGCGACAATCAAAATGCAGATTTTTATTATCTTCAAATCAGTTCTACCTGATACTAAACATTTTTAATCCGTATTGATCCAGTCCAAATGATCCACATAGAGAAATACAGTAACCGATTCATAAATTATCATTGAATCGTATCATATTAAGCAGCTCTTCACTGCAGAAACTTGGAAGAAAACATCCAAACAATGACCTTACTGGATGTAATTCCACTCCATAGAACCATTTTGTAATCACTGAATATACGGTGAATTTTTCGTGTCGGTGACAATGTTAGAGTGACAGTGTGTGACTATTACTCAATAAGGCCATTAAGAGCCTCAAAAAATGTTGCTTGTTGTCTTCTCCCAGTTTAATTAATCAGCGCCCAGCCTTTCACAGCAGCTTTTCATTGCTGCTCAGATGTAACTACCCATATGTTGATACTTTTTTCCTCTCTGAATACAGCCCTGAATGACATTTTATCAGGGCGGTTCTTGCATTTCGAATGTGCACAATAATTCGAGCTGTCCCTAAATGGCCCACATGTTCCTGCAGTGAAAAACAACCTTTTGTTCTTGTCGCTGTCAGAACAGCAAACAACAAGAAAGCATGGTGTAGTTGGCAACAAATCTGTTATTCTATTTATTATTTAAAGAAGACCATCTAAATAGTCAGATCAACAGATAGAGCATTTGGTTGTTTTCCAGTATGATTAAATGTGCAGCATCCAAATCCTCTCTAAAAAAAAACGTAACATTGTGGGAGATAAATGTGTAAAAAATGACACTTTCTGAAATCTCCTTGATAGAAACATTACCCCTTAATATTGCATATTAAGCACGGTTCTTTCTGTGAATTATTTCAACAGAGAAACTGTTAAAGATTAGGCACGGGAAAGAAAATATCCAATTAACATCTCAAGGGGAAAAAACAAGCAGGGAAGTGGGGGTTGATTTAGCAGGAGGTTTCGCTCTCTCTGAGAATAACGCGTTTTATTTTAAGGTTTAGCTCTCTGGCTCACTCTCGTCCCTGGTGTTCTATAAATGCCTTTCCTCATTAGGAGCCACATATGTAGGCTGTCGCTCAAATCTGACGGCAGGAAACATAAAATAACCTTGAACTACATATCGCAAAACACCATGCTCTCTCATCTATATTATCACACAGAGCTTCCAGGTAGTCGCAGTGGTGTTGTCTGCTCATTATCAAAGATTGGGTTTAATTTGCTTGTTTGTTCCTTCTGTTCTGAGGGTAATTAGGTTCAGGATTGTACTGTTGAGGTGGCAAATTCACCACCATTTAGTTTGATGTACACGCATCTATGTGATCATACATTAGCATTCATTACTGTGTCTATTTTCACAGTGCTGTCTGTCATTTTTCTACTTAATTACCTGCAGGAACAGCCATTTTAATGTCAGCTTGAAATATTTGTCACCAGGTTTGTGTAGTGAGTAGTACATGCAAGCTAAGGGAGAAACTGGAGGAGTAGATGATCGATTTTTTTGTTTGTTTGTGTCTTTGTTTTGTTGCATTGTGTTGCCAGCATGGCTGAAACCTATTTTAAAATGTTGTATCTAAACCACAGTCAACCTTCTAATTGTTTCTATAGAAATAAGTGGATAAATAAAAGCTGTTGCATATATCAAAAGGAACTTTATAAATTAACAAGCTTCTATTGGCTTACTCTTTTATATAGGGCGAAAGCTACACAAATTCAGTCCCTCTCTATTTTTAGCCATATTTGTCACATGGCTCTAGAAATGTTAATGTGGACCAAACTGAAAAATCTCAACATCTATTGGATGGATTGCTATAAAATAATGTTCAGACATGAAAGACTCCCATTGACTATCGTGATCCCGTGTCTGTTCCTCTAGCGCCACCACCAATGAAGTGCCTTCACATCAGTCAGATGGATTGCGAATCAAACTTACATTATGGCAGTCCCTTTATACAAGTGCTCCAAATAGACTCTTGACATTGCTAGTGTTAGTAAAACAATATGCTCCCTCACTGGCTTCCCACCTGCAAATACTGCTATTTGGTGTTCATTGGTGCACATGTTGGAAACACCACAACGGAGGTTGCCTAGGTCGTGGGAGAGTATTTTTTATTGATACTATTTAGAGGGTGTGCGTGTGTTTTTCCTTATGGCTTTCATTTCAGAATTGCACGTTTCTGGCCTCAAGTTTGTATCACTGCAGTGTTCAGAATATATCTGGCTATAAAAGTTAACCAGTATTGTGCTGTATAAAGGTGAAATAAGAGCACAATGTGTGTGTGTATGTGTGTGAGAGAGAGAGAGAGAGAGACAGAGAGAGAGAGCGAGTGAGCGAGCACACGCATATACACGCTTGTGTGTGTCTTCAGGTTTGTAGGTGGTGTAGCAACATGCTGCACACAGCATATTGCCCTCCCAGGTCGATGTGTGGGTTTCAGAGCTCTCGTTCAAGAGTGATTCAAACTATCCAGAGTCAAAGCCCTCCATGCTTTTCATTTCCATTCCTGCCTTTTTTTATGCCAGTGTACCATTTCTGTGCTCGCTTCTCTAAGGATGTGTTATGAAATGATCTCCTACCTCACCCAGAGAACCAGGCATCATAAAAAAAATAAAAAAATAAATATACACCCACACTAGTGTTGTATAACTCCAGCTCAGTTAGTGAAGTTTTCAGAGATGACTTCTTTGGCTTTTTTTTTTTGCGTCAGTTAGACGGAGATGAGTGCATGTCTTTGTGTCAGTGAGGTGTGTGTTTCTTTTTTACATGTATGCACACATGTGGAGGTGTAATCAACCTTTCGACTTTGTTGATTGTAGACAAGCATCTAGAGGGAGCGATAATAATAGAAGGATGAGATAGCTTTTTGAGTCCAAGCCCACAGTGTTTTTGAATAAACAGGATATCAGATGTGTCTGTAGACACTGTAGTCTGGTAGTGTTTGTCTGGTGTTTAAGCTTTATTCAGCATTAGGTATCTTTGTAATTATAGTCAGAAGGCGTTTTACCAGACAGAAGGAAACACTAATTATTAATTCATGTAACAATTCCAAGTTCTAAATCAATATATGCACTGACTGTCAATATTAAAACATTAACAGATTGGGTACAGCATGTTTCTGCAATGCAGGGCTTCTATTGATGCTGACATATTTGCTCATAAATTGAATCAGTCAGTGTGCTCTTCTTTACATGTCTACCAGTGGAGAACAGATAATCAGCCTACAGAGATCTAATTAATAAGCATTCAGACACAAACTTGGCAAAAAAGTATGACCATGAAAGCAGACATGCAAATCAAAGCATACAACATAAAAAACATGTTGAAAAGAAATGGCATACCATGACCTTCTGTCCCAACTAACCAAGTCCTCTTAGCATTATTCAGTTATCTTTGCAACACAATTAAAGAACATTACAAAGAAACATACTAAAAAGTAACAATCAGTTTCACTTCACAATTCTTCAACTTAAACGCATGAGCAAATACGTTTAATTACTCAGTGACTCTTGTCTTGGCACATCTGAGTCACCATGGTAAATATTTTATTCTCATTTTTATTCAGTCATTAGGCTCAATTTGTGAGGCACCACCTGTCTCTATCAGCCTGTGCAACTGTTGTCCAAAATATCATCACAACGACAAACTACAGCTTTTCAGAGCAGGCCGCATTAAGCATTCACTGCCATCTTGGAATGAGTGTTATTTTTCTTCATAAAACCACTCGCACTGCATACATTTAACAGTTTTACCCTGTATTTAATTAAAATGTTCTGAAATATTTTCCCTCAAAGTGTTTTTTTTGGGGGGGGGTTTGCATATTTTGGGGACTAATGCTGGGCTTTGCTTGGGGTCGAACAAGTTTGTGGAAAAAATTATTATTTAAAGAGCAGTCTGCTTCATAATTCATAGTGTGCTGTTTTTTCATTTATTTTTCAGGCATTAAATGTCAGGTTTTCCAGCTGTTCCTTACACACAATAAGAAGTTGCTGAGGCAACATTACTGTCAGAACAGTCAAATCCTGACATGGGTTGCAATATTTAGCAGTTGTTACCAAAATGCTAAAATTGGTACACAATGTGTCGTAAATACTGAAGGGTTTCAGGGTACAAGAATAAGGAAGACGTTGTTTGCACATATGCCAATACATATCTCAACATACTTTGAAAATAAAATGCTGATTTAGACAATAGCTTTAGAGCAAACAAACAAATCTGTAGGTCAATAACAAGTCTCAATTATTCCCCCTGTACCTTTCTCTACCTCCTGTCCAGTGATGGCTGGGCTGACAGGTATGATGTGACCAACGGCTACCAGAGGGAAGCAGCAGGTGGAATCACAATAAAGCTAAAGTCGGCCTATGTGACCTGGTTTGATGATTATTACCTGAACCTGAAGCCTGACGCCAACCTGAGAAACCCATGGTTCCCCGAGTTCTGGCAGCACCGCTTCCAGTGCCGGTTGAGGGGACATCCACAGGACAGCACCACGTACAACCGCACCTGCACCTGTTAGTACAACACTGAGATCAATGTCGATACACTTACTTAGACACTAGTCTGTGACCACATCCTTAAAACGGATTACAGTAATTGTGATTCTCCTACTGAGCAAGTTTCTGTTCTCCACAGGGAGAGAGTCTCTGCGCCATCAGTACGCACAAGACACCAAAATGGGCTTTGTCATAAATGCCATTTACTCCATGGCTTACGGCCTACATGCCATGCAGGAAGCCCTCTGTCCAGGATATAAGGTTTGATGATGTGAACAGTGTGCATATTATGAATACTTAAACAATGAAGGTGACAGTATTAATAGTGTTTATTTTTCCCCAGGGTTTGTGTGAGTCCATGCGGCCCATCGACGGCCGCCAGCTGCTGGAGTTCCTGATGAGAACCAACTTTACTGGTGTATCTGGGGAGGTCATCCACTTTGACCAGAATGGAGACTCACCTGGCAGGTAAAGATTATTACGGGAAACACAGAAAGGAAGGAAGGACGGAAGTGGAGATCAATTTTAAATGCCTGCACATGCTGTATTATGTGCCTCAGGTATGAAATCATGAACTTCAAGCACATAGGCGAGGATGAATACGCGTACATCCATGTGGGAAGCTGGGATCAAACTGGCCTAAAGATGAACGATGAGGAAATCTGGAGCAATGACAGCGACATCATCCAGTCAGTGTGTTCTGAGCCCTGCAAGAAGGCACAAATCAAGGTACAAACCAACACACGAGTTTTAGATCATTGAGGGAAGTTAGGCTTTAATATAAACTAGCTAGATTGAGTCTGTAACAGTGGTTGTGGTGCACCTACCCTTTTATTTACATCTGAGAGCAGGGCATATATCAACCTCTCCAGAAAATAAATAATTAAGGTCTATAGTCTGTACCAAACTGAGTTAAATATTTTGAAAATTCAGCTTTGCTAATATTTGCAGCTGTTTCCATCATGATGATCTCCAAAAAACCCAGCTTCATACATTCCTACTTCACTATAAAGCAGAGAACTTGTCAGAGTCTTTTTTTTGAACAGAGCTGTCAAGCCCGACCCACACAGCAACCATGAATTGATCCCACTGGTTTACAATCTTCAAAAACCAGTCCAATCACATTCTCGACTAGGCCACCAGGGATTCAGCACAGCTCTTTGTTCAGGCTGCACTCATCTCCCATCCGGGTTTCTAACTCCCTCCAGCCCATCGACACTGCAGTCTCCCTTGTTCTGCATCATCCCAAAGTCTAAACCTCTGCCAAACAGTCAACCCTGACACCTTACAATGTGCCACCTTGTAGGGAATTCAAAGCTTGACTCTTACGCATGGTTTTGAGAAGATCTGCAAGTTTATTCATCGCAGCCCACATTCTGAGTTGTGGCTCTCTCTGAACCACTCTGACCTTGTCAGTGCCTCCACTCTGTTCTCTTTAACGCTCCATGAGAACACATAGGACTCATTCCCTGCTACCTACAGCATCATATCGACAATGTATTCCTTTGAAACAAGTACCTCATTTATCCTCGAGCAGCTCTCTTTTCTGCTCTCTTTACCTGAACCCATTTTCACCCATCCATGAAGCCTATCCTAGATTACTGTGACAGAGTTTCTATGCAGACTAGAAACAGTGAGGAAGGAAATATCCAGATCCTTTACAGAAGTAAAAGTAGCAATTCATATATAGTATAAAAGTACTCCATTACAAGTAAAGTCCTGCATTCAAGACTGTGCTTAAATGCTAGAATGTATACCAAAGATGAACATAGCAACCAGTCCTGAAAAGTGAATCCAACGTGGAAGTGTCAGTAACCTGCAATACCACTACTGCCACCAGGGGCTGGCTCCAAAAAGCCCTCGCACCAAAGACACCAGTTCTAATCCCAAAATTAGAGATCACAAAACAAAACTAGAAAAGCACTCAGAGAGCGCAGTACACCGCCAAGGCTGCTCAGTTGACATATCATTTCCGGCAGATGAAATAGGCCTAGTTAATGAAAAATATCCTTATGCTGAGCACAGGCATGTGTTATGCATGTGCATGTTATGTATGGATGCCGAATTGCATGTAAATTACTCATCTAAAGGTCTGTTGATCAGTTCATCACTTTTGGCAAGCCTTTGTTTTGCTAGTGTTAAAATAACCGTTCCCTCCATGCTTTTATTTTGAAGGCGCTTTTATTTTGTCGCAATTTCAGTGGCACAGGAAGTGTTTATCTAAGGAGCGGATTATTGACATAATGACGACGCTGCCGAAAAGTCCGAAAACTCACGTGAAAGATGAAAGAAATCGGTTCCACGCTGTTGCTGTCTAGCAAAGGATGTGCATAAACTTAGAAGCACCTAACTGGAATGGGGACAAGCTCTTATGGTGATTCCTGAAGAAAGGAGTGAAGGACAGACTGGTGAATTTGTGTTCAAAATAAGGCTGACAGCTGAACGTAAATAAAGGCTTTGGGAAACATCAGAAGCTTCACCAGTGTCTGGCTGGGGTTTGCTACATTGCATGACCTAAATATGTAGCGGACGGCAGGAACTGATGGGACTCAGAAACACCCCACAGTTTAATCATTTGTTCCTTGTACGATTTTCAATGAATAAATCACGGTCAATTTTAGTAGGATCGCAATCATGTGATCGTCAGCAGGTAACTGACACAGTGTTCACTTGTCAGGGTTACAGCAACGTGCCAGCCGCTATATCTGGCAATGGGAAATCCTTAACAAAGCTGTGGATCCAGACTGTAAGTCGCATCACTGTGAAAATGTAATGAGGTGGTCCTTGTGTCATTTCTGACTTCCCCTGAAAATTTCATCCAAATCCATGACTCCGTTTTTGAGTAATGTTTCACATCGACAGACAGACAGATTCACAGACAAACATACGCCGATCATCACATAACTCCGCCGCATTCCTTGGCGGAGTAACTATGATGTTTTAGTGACATTTTGGACAACATACTAAACTATGACGTTTTAGTGATATTCTGGACAACATACTAAACTTTTTTCTAAGCTGTTTTTTGGGCCCTTTTGTTGCTTTTATTTAATAGGTAAGTAGAGAGGAGGACAGAGAATACCTACAGTAAAGAGCCAGGAGCTGGGATTGAACCTGCATCTCTGACACAGTCCTATTTATGAGTCGCCCTCTCAACCAGTTGAGCTACTTGGGGTCCTTTTTTCACTTGTTGGACCACATACTAAACTATGACATTTTGTCCACATTTTGGATGACATACTAAACTGTGACTTTTTTTCCCCCACATTTAGGACAACATACTAAACTATTATGTTTTAATGATGACATACTAAACTATGATGTTTTTTTCTAAGTTGATTTTTGGGCCCTTTTGTTGGTTTTATTCAATAGGTAAGTAGAGAGAAAGACAGGAAAGCAGGAAAGACCTGCAGTAAAGGGCCATGAGCTGGTATCAAACCTGCATCTCTGATGCAAACTTGTTTATTAAATGCCCTCTCAACCAGTTGAGTGAACTAGGCACCTGCTTTTCACTTGTTGGGCGACATACTAAACGATGACGTTTTTGTCATATTTTGGACGTCATACTAAACTATAACGTTTTTGTCATATTTTGGACGACAGACTAAACTATGATGTTTTTGTCATATTTTGGACGACATACTAAACTATGGCGTCTTTGTCATATTTTGGACGACATACTAAAGTATGACGTTTTTTCCACATTTTGGACGACAAACTAAAGTATGAAGTTTTTTCCACATTTTGGATGACATACTAAACTATGATGTTTTTGTCATATTTTGGACGACATACTCAACTATGAAGTTTTTTCCACATTTTGGATGACATACTAACCTATGACGTTTTTTCCACATTTTGGACGACCTACTAATCTACGACGTTTTTGTCATATTTTGGACGACGTACTAAACTATGACGTTTTTGTCATATTTTTGGACGACATACTAAACTATGACGTTTTTTCCACATTTTGGACGACATACAAAACTATGACGTTTTTGTCATATTTTGGACGTCATACTAAACTATGACATATATTTCATATTTTGGACGACATACTAAACTATGATGTTTTTTCCACACTTTGGACGACATACTAAACTATGACGTTTTTGTCATATTTTGGACGACATACTAAACTATGACATTTTTGTGATATTTTGGACGACATACTATGACGTTTTTGTGATATTTTGCACGACATACTAAACTATGACATTTTTGTCACATTTTGGATGA